>NC_037530.1:17695343-17703135 GCF_001531365.2 Cynara cardunculus var. scolymus
AGACTACAATAGATTTGAGTCCTTACTTCTCTGTGATTTGAGAACTCAATGATATTGTTTTTATTAGAAATAATGGCATTGATGTTATTGAGAAGGGGAAAACTTGGCTTATGGCCATTGGTATTGGTTAAAAGTGTTTTGAAACATAATGGTTATTTTCATGAGGAATCAGAGGGGCTTTGGTTGTTCCTTGTAAGGAACCAGAGGGGCTCTAGTTGGTCTTCATTGTTGGACCAGAGGATTTTGGTTGTTGATTTAAAGGATAAGCAAGTTTTTACTAAGGGTTTTATTTGGATTAATGGTTTTGTATCTTTTGATAAGAGCTTTTATGTCAAAATCATGCTTTTAAATGTTTAAGAAAAGAATTTTATACTTAGAATCTTTTTATGAAAAACAGACCAGAGGAGCTCTGGTTGACTTATACGTTGAACTAGAGGGGCTCTGGTTGGTTGTCTTTTGAACCAGAGGCTCTGGTAGTACAACCAGAGGCTCTGGTCGAAAATGAACTTCTTATAAATTGTTTGTTTTATGAAAAAGGCTATCTTATGGGTTGAAGGTTTATCTAAAGATCATTTATATGAGTCAGAGGTGTTGGTAGTACAACCAGAGGCTCTGTCATGAAGAGAGCAGAGGCTCTGGAAGAAAGGTCAGAGGCTCTGTCATGAAGAGCAGAGGCTCTGGAAGAAAGGTCAGAGGCTCTGTCATGAAGAGTAGAGGCTCTAGAAGAGAGGTCAGAGTCTCTGGTCCTGTTTCGAAATATTTACTTATGGTTTAGAACCAGAGGCTCTGTCATGAAGAGCAGAGGCTCTGGTAGAGAGTCCAAAGGGGCACTGGTCTTGAATATCAAATTATATTCCAAGTCTGGTTAGTGAAACCAGCGGTTCTGGTTGAAAAGAGCAAAAGCTCTGGAAGAGAGACCAGAGGGGCTCTGGTCCTGTGTCAAAATATTTTCTAAGTGTTACCAAAGGCCCGATGGACCAAAGCAGTATGTTTTCAGTTTTGCTTCATGCGATGAATGATTTAAAATAAATGTTTTGGTGATCTTCATCCTGCATTTCATTGAAGGGAACCTCACTAGACAATTATGGTCTAACCCTCATTTTCTGTTTTAAATTATGCAATGCAGGAATAGCTGGGTCCGAATTGATTATGTATGGTCTAACCCTCATTTTCTTATCTGGATTACCACCAGATAGAGTTATTGAGTTCCGAATTGATTTAATACCAGGGGCTGCACCTGTAGGAAAGGCGCCATACCGTTTAGCTCCATCTGAACTGAAAGAATTGGTGGCACAGTTAAAAGATTTAACAGACAAGGCATTTATTAGACCCAGTACTTCACCTTGGGGTGCTCCGGTCTTATTTGTTAAGAAGAAAGATGGGTCTATGCGAATGTGTATAGACTATCGTGAACTGATTAAGTTAGCAATCAAAAACAAGTATCCCTTACCAAGGATTGATGATTTGTTCGACCAATTAGTGGGAGCAAGTTATTTCTCCAAAATTGATTTAAGATCTGGATATCATCAGCTCAAGGTCAGRGAAGAAGATGTGGCCATAACAGCATTCAGAACAAGGTACGGTCATCACGAATTCYTAGTTATGCCATTCGGCTTAACTAATGCACCCGCAGCCTTTATGGATTTGATGAATAGGGTATGTAAGGAATATCTTGATAAATTCGTTATTGTATTTATTGATGATATTCTTATATACTCTAAGACCAAAGAATAACATGCGAAACATCTACATTTGATACTGGAATTATTGAAGAAAGAAAAGTTGTACGCCAAATTGTCCAAGTGTGAGTTCTGGTTAAAAGAAGTTCAATTTCTGGGTCATGTCATTTCAGAATCAGGGATAAAGGTTGATCCAATGAAAATAGAAGCAGTTGCAAAATGGGAAGCTCCAAAGACTCCTTCTGAAGTTCGTAGCTTTTTGGGTTTGGCAGGTTATTACCGTAAGTTTATTAAGAACTTTTCTAAAATAGCCGTGCCATTGACCAAATTGACTCGGAAGAATGTGAAATTTTCAGTGGGAAAAAGAGCAACAAGAAGATTTTCAACTATTAAAGGATCATCTCTGTAGTGCGCCGGTGTTAACTCTACCAGAAGGATCTGAAGATCTTGTGGTATACAGTGATGCTTCAAAATTAGGATTAGGATGTGTTCTGATGCAGCGAGGAAAAGTAATATCTTATGCGTCAAGACAATTGAAAGATCATAAAAAGCAATATCCGACTCATGATATGGAGTTACTTGCAGTAGTATTTGCTTTAAAAATCTGGAGGCATTACCTTCTGGGAACAAAGTGCCAGATTTATACAGATCACAAGAGCTTACAGCATTTGTTCAACCAGAAAGATTTGAATATACGACAGCGTCGGTGGATTGAACTTGTTAATGATTATGATTGTGAAATCTTTTACCACCCAGGAAAGGCTAACGTGGTAGCTGACGCTTTAAGTAGAAAAGAAAGAAGCGGGACTATTAAAACTGTGGCAATGAGAATAAGCTTAGTTCCTAATATTCATGAAGAAATTTTGAGATGTTAGAAGGAAGCAATGAAAGAAGATCTTATCAAATCAGAAAAGTTGGGTAAGATGATTTCAATATTGGAACCAAATGACAAAGGAATTATGTGTTTTCAGGGGTGAATTTGGGTACCATATTTTGGAGACATCCAAAGTATGATACTAAATGAAAGTCATAAATCCCGATATTCTATCCATCCAAGCACCAATAAGATGTATCGAGATTTAAAACCTTTTTATTGGTGGCCAGGATTAAAAAGAGACATAGCTCGATATGTGGAACAGTGTCTRACATGTTTGCAGGTTAAGATTGAACATCAAAAGCCGTATGGAAGTCTTCAATCGTTAGAAATACCTGTATGGAAATGGGATCAYATTACCATGGATTTTGTTATGAAGTTACCTCGAACTCCAAAGGGGTATGAYGCARTTTGGGTAATTGTTGATCGTTTATCTAAATCTGCACATTTTCTACCAATAAGAGAGAAATACTCTTTAGAAAAGTTAGCGCAGATTTACATCAAGGAAATTGTTACCAGACACGGTGTTCCTTTGTCTATTATTTCGGATAGAGACAGTCGGTTTACCTCAAAGTTCTGGGGAGGATTACAGAAAGCTTTGGGGTCTGAAATTCGATTAAGTACAACCTATCATCCGCAGACTGATGGACAGAGTGAAAGAACTATTCAGACTCTCGAAGATATGTTGAGAAGCTGTATTATTGATTTCGGGGGATCATGGGAAGATCACCTGCCATTGATAGAGTTTGCATATAACAATAGTTACCATTCCAGCATTCAAGCAACACCATATGAAGTGTTGTATGGATGTAAATGCCGAACACCATTGTGTTGGAATGAAGTGGGTGAAAAACAATTAACAGGTCCTGAAATTGTCCAAGAAACTTCTGAAAAGATCGAACAGATCCGCGAGAGAATCAAAACTGCACAAGATCGCCAGAAAAGTTATGCAGATAATCGTCGAAAGCCGATTGAATTTGATAAAGGTGATTTTGTGATGTTAAAAGTTTCGCCATGGAAGGGTGTTATCAGATTTGGAAAGAAAGGAAAGCTCAGTCCGAGGTATGTAGGGCCGTTCAGAATATGTAAACGAATTGGGCCATTAGCATATCAATTAGAGCTACCAGAAGAGTTAAGTCTGATTCACAACACTTTTCATGTGTCAAATCTGCGGAAATATTTTACTGATCCAAATCTAACTATACCGATGCCATAGATTGAATTAGACAGTAAATTGAATTTTGTGGAAACACCGGAAGCTGTAATTGATCAAAAGACCAGGGTGTTGAGAAACAAAGAAATCAGTCTGGTAAAGGTTCAGTGGAAGTTTCACAAGGGACCAGAAGCAACTTGGGAATTAGAATCTGTTATGAAAACTCAATATCCGTGGTTGTTTGAATAAATGAATTCCGGGATGGAATTCATTTAAGGGGGGAAGAATGTTATAACTAAGTTTGAGACAACCTGAGTTGAGGTAATTTATACATGTTTATTATGTAAATTATGTGAATATGATATTGTGCATGTATATATGTGAAAAGATGTCATGACACATATGATTCATACGTGTATGCATGTGATGTGAAACATGCATAAGGTGGTGTAAAATTGGGATAAATTATTTGAGTGGACATTATTTTATTATTTAAAAGCTTATATCTTCATGGTTGAGAAACCATGAATTTTATAAAGCAAAACCCACCGCCTAAAATATTTCTATTGGACAGAAGCTATCACCATCTTTGAAGTTTGATTATTAAAATCCTCCACCGCCTAAGTGAGGATATTTAAAAGAAGAGTCTGATAAGGTTATCCTTATCACTGTCACTCTTTTAGAAGAACCTGTGTGTGCGCGAGTTAAAGGTGTTCTTGAAGAATCTGTTACTGTGAGTTGTTGTGTGCTTTTTCTCTTCAGAACCTGTGATTTGTTAAGGTGAGTTTTAAATTACCGTTGAGTATAAACTGTGGAGTTTTAAACGGCTGATAAGCTGCTACTGTTTCGAATCTGTTTCTGGGTAAAAAGGATGCAGGTTAATGTTTTAAACAGCTTGGTCTATGATTCTGTTTTGAGGATTGAAACCTTGATGTTTTGGAAATCTTTGAAAGACAAAATTGTTCTTGGGTTTGAAAAGATTTTTATGGATAAAACTATGAATGAGGATTCGAAAAGATGGTTGTGACTACGGTCCTTCATCCGAACTAGTTCATAGATTTTGAAGAAGAAATAAGGGTGGCATATCAAGGAGAGGTGTCTTTTGGGATAAGGGTGGCATATCAAGGAGAKGTGTCTTTTGGGATAAGGGTGGCATATYAAGGAGAGGTGTACCTTTGGATATAAGGGTGGCAATTGTATGTGAATATTATAGCTCTTGCTATTATRTCTTTTAAGACTACAATAGATTTGAGTCCTTACTTCTYTGTGATTTGAGAACTCAAWGATATTGTTYTTATTAGAAATAATGGCATTGATGTTATTGAGAAGGGGAAAACTTGGCTTATGGCCATTGGTATTGGTTAAAAGTGTTTCGAAACAGAATGGTTATTTTCATGAGGAATCAGAGGGGCTCTGGTTGTTCCCTGTAAGGAACCAGAGGGGTTCTGGTTGGTCTTCATTGTTGGACCAGAGGATTCTGGTTGTTGATTTAAAGGATGAGCAAGTTTTTACTAAGGGTTTTATTTGGATTAATGGTTTTGTATCTTTTGATAAGAGCTTCTATGTCAAAATCATGCTTTTAAATGTTTAAGAAAAGAATTTTATACTTAGAATCTTTTTATGAAAAACAGACCAGAGGAGCTTTGGTTGACTTATACGTTGAACGAGAGGGGCTCTGGTTGGTTGTCTATTGAACCAGAGGCTCTGGTAGTACAACCAGAGGCTCTGGTCGAAAATGAAGTTCTTATAAATTGTTTGTTTTATGAAAAAGGCTATCTTATGGGTTGAAGGTTTATCTAAAGATCATTTATATGAGTCAGAGGTGTTGGTAGTACAACCAGAGGCTCTGTCATGAAGAGAGCAGAGGCTCTGGAAGAAAGGTCAGAGGCTCTGTCATGAAGAGCAGAGGCTCTGGAAGAAAGGTCAGAGGCTCTGTCATGAAGAGTAGAGGCTCTAGAAGAGAGGTCAGAGTCTCTGGTCCTGTTTCGAAATATTTACTTATGGTTTAGAACCAGAGGCTCTGTCATGAAGAGCAGAGGCTCTGGTAGAGAGTCCAAAGGGGCACTGGTCTTGAATATCAAATTATATTCCAAGTCTGGTTAGTGAAACCAGCGGTTCTGGTTGAAAAGAGCAAAAGCTCTGGAAGAGAGACCAGAGGGGCTCTGGTCCTGTGTCAAAATATTTTCTAAGTGTTACCAAAGGCCCGATGGACCAAAGCAGTATGTTTTCAGTTTTGCTTCATGCGATGAATGATTTAAAATAAATGTTTTGGTGATCTTCATCCTGCATTTCATTGAAGGGAACCTCACTGGACCCGTATGGTCTAACCCTCATTTTCTTTTTTAAATTATGCAATGCAGGAATAGCTGGGTCCGGGGATGTACAAGGGAAAATGTGATTATTTTTCCTAGTCTTTTGTCTGCTTTTGAAGATGCATGTTATATTACATGTAGTAGTACAGGATTTGTTTTGAAAATTTTTATATGTCAAGTTTATACTTATAGTAATCCTTGTACTAGTGGGACCATTTGATGTAATTCATGTTTCTATGTAATGAAATATGTGTTCTATGTGGTATTTGGGGTGTTACACTTTTAGATCTTCTAGTTCAGCTAGACATCTGCAGAATTTAGCGTTAATAATCATGTAGTCACATTCCCAAATATAATGAAGTATTCAAGTTCAGATGTGTACCTGTAAATTCATAATTACACTGGCCAGATGTAATTAAAATTTACCTTACACACTGTTCTTTCAACTCATCATATTTATTTCCAATGGTGCTAACTATGTCCGGAACCCTTAACATGCAATAAAACAGTTTAAGTCTAGGTATCATGCTTGTTAAATACCTAAATCCCTTAAACTCAGGCTCTGATACCACTTCTGTAACGCCCCAACCCACGCATTGCATGTAACACATATTTCATACAAAAGAAATACAAATTATTCCATTTAGGTCCCTTAGTACAAGAATCTAACATGACCAAATACAAGGTCCAAAAATTCAAAATACATTTCTTATACTAATCAATCAAAACTATACATCAAAACAGATCTTCAAGTAGAAATGCRTATAGGAAAATATCACATTTTCCCCTTTCCCTTACCGTCCGTACCTCCTGTAACACATAGTTAAAATCACAAAACGAGGGTTAGACCGAAAGGTCTAATGAGATACCCTATTCATGTCATTGTAGGGTGAAGATCACCAAAATCTTTAGGAAAAACAATTATTCATATATATATACAAATATATGAACGAATAGGAACATAACACCAAATCCTTTTCATTTTTCAAGCAAAGCATTCAGCTATACAAATCTCATACCTCTGAACCATTTAGGTTTCATACAATGCCACTTTTAAACCTTCTCAAATCAAATAAGGTTTATATAAAGTTTCAGGCCAACCTGATGTTTTCTCCTCAATAACATCCAGACTATGATTTCCAGTAAGAATCCTGGTCCTAAATCTTTAAATCACAAAGAAATAAAGATTTCAAACCACGGTAGTCTTAAAAGATATAATAGAAAGAGTTATATCATACAACACACATGCAAATGCCACCCTTATATCCAAATGTACACCTCTCCTTCATACGCCACCCTTATCCCATGGTACACCTCTCCTTGATATGCCACCTTTATTTCCTCATCAAAACTTTTCATAAAACAATTCCAAACAGACCGCAGCCAATGGAATTATTATTTTATTAATCCAAAATCATTTATATAAAATCTTCATTTTATGATAAAATCACAATTTCACAAGGCACAACTCAAATCCGGTCAATTTAGCTTAGCCGTATTTCATCTCCGGTCAACAATCCGGATAACACCTTGCATAAGCTTTGTCCAGTTAACACTTAGAATTAAATCAACCTTTATCCGGATAACAGGTCCGGACAACACACCGCATAAAGCTTGATCGATTTAACACTTGGAATCAAAAATCAACTTTGTCCGGATATCAAGTCCGGACAACAACTCACTCAATACTTGACCGGTTTAAAACAATCCGGACAATACATCGTTAGCCTTTGTCCAATTTAAAACAATCCGGACAATACATCGTTTAACCTTT
>NC_037530.1:17703740-17719595 GCF_001531365.2 Cynara cardunculus var. scolymus
CATACATATACATATACATATACATATACATATACATATACATATACATATACATATACATATACATATACATATACATATACATATACATATACATAGAGAGAGAGAGAGATTCAAACGAGAAATAGGTCAATTTGCGAGAAAGTAAGAAGCAATATCAATCACATAATCCATTAGTTAAAAAATATAATAAATAAAAATGGAAAATAATTTTAGCAATTATGATAATTACAATTTTGAATTGGATCAAATATTTTGTTTAGGATATAATTGTAACAAAAACACTATTTAAATTTCTTAAAAATCTCTTTATATCTTTTAGTTTCTTTTAACACATATTATCTTTTACATATCACATAGGATCCACTATGTGGATTTTGTACATATCACATATTACATTAAAGAACTATCACATGTGAATATAAGTGACATATTATCATATGTGATGATATTCACATCACAAAAAGATCTATCTATACTACATTAAAAAGCATTTACGATAAAATTTTTAAACACAAGTTTTTATACATTGAGTACAAGCTTTTAAAGCACAAAAATAAAAATAAAATCTATTAAGTACAAGGTTGTTGCATGAAGTACAACTTGTTAATGTTTTTATTTACGGTACCACATAAAATGGAAGCTCTTAGCTCACCTTTCTTCCCAAACAATTTCAACAACTCCCATTGCAGCTTTCTTTTCTTCTACCCCCTCTTCCACCTACAAGAATGATAACCCCTACCTTTCTCTCCTTCTACTCAATGATTTCAAACTTCAAATGTCAAATTTCAAATTTCAAAGTTGAAACGATGCTTGAAGGGCTTTCCATATTTTGGTCCGACATTCTCTCTTTCTTCCCAAAAAAATCAACTTCCTGAGAACTGATCTTGCGTTTTTAGAGCTTTATTGTCGTTGCTCTCTAGGAAGCCGCCAAGGCTTATTTGGTTGGACTTTTTGAAGACACTAATCTTTATCGATTCATTCCATGAAATTCGCCATCATACCTAAGGATAACCAGCACTATAACAAAATTGGGATTATAGGACGCCCCCAATCTCTAAGCGTCCCAATAGACCGTTTTATAGTGTTTAATTTATAGGACCAAAATATAAAACGTCCTATCTAAAGGTGTTTTAATAAGTTTATATGACGCTTTTGGGCATCTTAACAAGTTTTTAAGGACATTTTTAATATAAAGTGTCGCATTAGCAACTTTATAGGACACTTTTGAGAAAGTGTCCTATAAACTCAATTTTTTATAGAACATTTGTTTTTATAGGACAGTTTTTCAAATAGTGTCTTATAACGTTGCTAATGGGACACTTTATATATAAAGTGTCCTAAAAAACTTATTACGACGTCAAAAAACGTCATATAAACTTATTACAACGCCTTTAGATAGAACGCTTTATTTTTTTTGATCATATAAACTAAGTCCTATAAATAGGTCTATTAGAACACTTAGAATTTGGAAGTGTCCTATAAACCTGATTTTGTTGTAGTGCAAGTAGATGTTTTGTAATCCTTTCCCGTAAATCGGATATGTTTTAGGGTTTCTAATCTCAATCTATGGTGCCCCAAATATGAACAAACGATTTTCATTAAAATTTCGCAATTTTTTTTGTCTGAGTTACATTTTTTGGAAACTTTTATGCAGGTGCAAAGGTTCTATACGTTGGTAGAGCATAGAAGAAATGAGACGAGAACAAATTTTGTGTCGTCAGTTTGAGGAGTAGAGGAAAAAACAAATTTCAAAATACCAGGTATATTTTACAGTGGTTTTCTTTTGACAATGTGATCATTGGTAATCATTCATTGAACATTGGAACTACATCTTTATTTCAAGGTTCAAATATTTATGTTAAAAATATCAATTGCGAGAATGTTTCAGTCAATGTTGCAGAATCACCTCTGCCTATTTGATGATTAATGACAAAGGGATGAGTAAAGTTTTTAGATTTCTTTGCTTCTCTAAACCAGAGGAAGCAAACAAGGTTGTGATAGCTTTCATGGGTGAGTTAACTAGACATTACTGCTCCTAAATTTCTCCCTAAGCAATATTAATATGGTCATGATTTTAGCATTTGATGAGGTAACCATCAAAATATTATAGGATTGAGGATTGTATGTTTGAGGTTTTTGAGGTTTCAAGAATATTATTGTTTATTATTGCATCTTTAAATTTGATTGTTAATTGTTATAATTTCTTCTCCAGCGTCTACTTTACAGGATGCATGTTTCACAGAAAGCCTGTATATGTAGTCATTGCTCAAATAATAAAGGAGAAAATGGCACAATTATAGACCCAATATTCACAGCGTATGGCTAGAATTACAGGACCATCTACTATCATCCCTGATGGATATTTTCATCTTGACAATACAACTTGTCTTGGCATTATTTCATAACTACCTCTACAACCAGGATTGATGTATCAACCTATGGCCATAAGGCCAGGACCAGATATTTTAATTTAGGTTGGATACTTTTGTAGGGGAAGTGTTGGTCCCTAAATGGTTGATGACTTATACTATAGGTGTTTATAGAAAGAAAGGTTGAATACAAACACAACAATTTTTCACTTTTTAATTCTATATTTTGTATTAACCCAAAAAATCATAGATTTGTTGTGAAAGTTAGGAAGGTAAGACCTGTGATTCTAAACAATCTGACTGATGATAAATTTGCTAACATTAAAAGAGTTAGAAAAGAATGTACTCTTTTAGATATGAAAAACTAAGATAGTCTTCAGAGGTTATGACACCGATCTGGAAAAAAAAATTTACTTAACAATTCTTCAAAAGTGACAAGATGCGAATGATCCAAAGATCGCCTTTTATAGCAATCTGTGCATTGAGTGCAATAATGCAACTTCAACTCGTTTCTTCATTTGATTTGTTGATCCATGTACCTTTGTACTTTTCATATCAGTCTTTTGATATGATATAGACATTTGTTCCTTCAACCCATCCTTCTGTATGTCGAGTGAATAGTAAATAAAGTTTGGTAATAAAATAATACTTTTAAACTTGATTTGGCTAACATGTTGAGCACGTTCCGATACTAGGACATGGGTTAGAGACTTGGTTCCAAAGTATCTTCGTCTAGTCTTCTTCCATGCTTTTGTTTAAGTGAATTATATTTACTTTGGCTGACATGTTGAATATGTTCCAACACTAGGATTAGAGATGGTAAAAGAAACTTGGTCCTAAAGTCTTCTACTAAAATCGGCTTGCTAGATAACATATGTTAAACTAACTGACTTATCTGTCATCTGATCTTTTATCGGCTAGATAATAAATCCAATCTACTTTGGTGTCAATCTAACTTCACTTCAACGAGTCTTTGATTTTGCTGAAGGTCTTTTGCTTGGTTACATGACAGATTACAGAATAAGACTTGCAATGAAAATCCTATATTTTCTATTCTTAAATATGAGACATATATCAGATTCATTAATTATGAAGTTGAAACATTAGATGCTACAAAGTTTAGAATAAAATATGGATTCTTCAAAATCAAGATGGAGTGACCATGAAGCTAGGCCAATCGGGTTCTTCCATTTGGATGGAGGACAATCAAATCAAAGATTTGAACTCACATCTTATTTAATTTATAGATATGATGGTGACTAAGATCCAATGCCTTGCGTTAATAAGTTTCTTTGTTGTTCAAGGTTTGGAAATTAGTATTTTGTGTCATATCCGATTAAGGATATATATACACTAGAAGGGTATTCGCACAATGCAACGAGACACGTCTTGATTTTAATATTTCATTTTATTCTTTATCTCAGTATATGTTATAATATGGTCTTATGTGATTTTGAAAAAGCGATAATATTTTTATTTTTGAATAAAATATAAAATTGAAGATATCATAAAAATTTGATAAAAATATATATATATCAATATTAGTATCAAATTAACAATTTAGGTTCAACAATTAAGTAATTTATATTTGGTTTAATAATATAATTTTCTTATAAACATAATAATTAATTATTTTGTTAGAACTCGATAATTATCCTAATTATATTTTAAAATGTAAAGATAATAATTAATTATATTATTAAAACTCATTAATTATCCTAATTATATTTTAGAATTTTTATATATTAAAATGAGATTTTTATTCTCTAGTTCATTATGTTTATCCGCAGTTAGTTATACGAACTCAAACATAAAGCTTTAATAAGTGTACTTATGCATAATTTACTTGTAATCTTGAATTTTAAGTAATATGCATCAATATACAGTACTTTATGCATAAAAATGGTTTTTAAGAGTTTTTGTCAAATGCTTTATAATATAGTATATATATATATATATATATATGATATGATCCCTTGTGTTTTATATATCCGATAGATATAATGTATGTCGTATATATACACTTGTGTCATATCCAATAGATAATGCATATTGGATATAAACACTTGTGTCATATCCAATAGACACACATAAGATATGACCATTACAAGACAAGTATTAAAAATTTCTTCATATGTGCTGAATTGGATGCTAGTTGTATTATTTATAAATCTGATGATGGGGACCAACAATTTTTCCCTATTTGTTAGTAATACAAATAGACAGCCATGGTAGAAACACTTAGAAAAAAATGGTACTGAAACTTATAATTGAAATAATTAAATCCGAGCTCATAAATTCAGTGATCCATTTTGGATTCATTTTGTTTTTTCTCTTTTTGTTCTTTTCTCCTTTTCTTTGTTTTTGTTCTTTTAGGGTGCGTTTGGTACGCAGACAGGACAGGACAGGACAGGACGGGACAGAACAGGACTGGACAGGACAGGACAGCTGTTCAGCGTTTGGTAAGACATGATAGGACTGGACAGAACTGGTTAAAATGACCAATTTACCCCTATTGAGTCAATCCTAGAATTCTAACCACCATGATCAAATTAATCTACCATCAGATTCTAAACCCTAAAAACGTCAACTTCAATCAATTTTACAGTGACAAATTTCGATCAAAACCCTAATTTGAATTGCTAATGATGAAGATTACCAAGCATTACAACCAGATCCATAAATCGATTCAAACACTAATCGATAGAAACAGCAAACAGATCCATAAATCGATTCAAACCCTAATCGATAGAAACAGCAAACAGATCCATAAATCGATTCAAACCCTAAATCGATTCAAGCATTACAACCCTAAATCGAATCAAAACCCTAAATCGAATCAAGCATTACAACCCTAAATCGAATCAAAACCCTAAATCGATTCAAGCATTACAGCAAATCATACACATAAAATCGAACAACAAATCGAAGCAAACAGTCGAGTTAGGGCAAATCATACACAGCAATCGTCGAGAAGGAGATGAAGGTACAGCCGTCGAGATGAAGGAGATGCCGGCGAGATGGAGCGACGGGGAAGACCGGCGAGATGAAGGGAATTCGTCGGGAAGGAGATGAAGCGACTTCGTCGGGCGGCGAGATGTTTGTACAGCCGGCGAGATGGAGCGACCGTCGATTGGAACTCGCCGTCGATTGGAACTCGCCGGCCGTCGACAAGAGGAGGTGATCGAGACGATGGAGCGGTGAAGGGTCGTTCTTCTTGCAGCCGGGTGTGTGAAAAGGGTAATGAGGGAAATAGGTTGTGTTCCACTTAGTTCCAGGGGGGTGGGATGGAACACGCGTGTCCAAGGTTTAGCCAAGTTAGTTCCACTTAGTCCAATATTAGGCCACACCAAACACAGGACAAATGTGTTCTGTCCTGTTCTGTTCCACCCTGTCCAGCGTACCAAACACACCCTTAAAGGGTTGTCATTATTCTTTTCTTTTTCTCCTTTTTTTCTCTTTTCTTATCGGATAGTGTTTACATTACAAATAAAATACTGAAAGTTGAAAAGTTGTTATCCAGGCAGAGTTTAAAAATACAGGAAAATAAAGATAGATTTTGATCGTCTGAAAACTTCATCTTCGGGCTTCTCATTTGATCATTCTAACAATCGATCAAGAAGATGTTTCAGAGGATTTGGACTTATGGGATTAGAGGTTGTAGCATTCAGACGACTTGTTCTTTCGAATAAAAAAGGTGGTTGCAATCGAAGGGAATCTAAGTTGGCTAATTTGGACATTCTCATTGCTACTTCCTTTGATGTTTTTATCAGTCCATCATCTTGGCTTACTGAATTCGGATGTTCATCTTAAGTTGGAAATTTGTCTTTGATCAGATGAACTTTTCTCCCCCTCGATCGGATGACTATTTAGTCAATTACTCCCCCTCAATTATATGCTCATCCAATCTATGAGGTCTTAGTTTTTTCTATATTTTGGAGATAGTAGATTCATTAGGATCATTGACAAGCTAATCATGTTGGATGTATCTACTCTGTCTCCTTTTTTTATCTTTATCAAATGGTTTACAATCTGAATCATTAGGATTGAGTGGTCATCATTATCAACCACTTGGTCACCTATTGTTTCATTATTCACATTTCTTTATTTATTTATCCAGGCTACTAAATATTTTGATTTCTCCCCCTCATTTGCTTCGTATGAAGTTTAAAAGAATTCATCACGATACTGGGTAGATTTTTTCAGTTGGGATGTGCCTGCATAAAAGACTTAGTAGAAAAAAAAATATCTTCAATGGTGCTCAGATCATGTTATCTTGTTTGTAAATTTCTACCAAATGCTTCCAGGTTTTCCTTGAAAACCATAATAAGAGAGGCTTGAAAGAATTTCTTTAATTCAGAGGACTTGGGATGAGTCCAAATCTACACTGTCAACATGTTGAGATGTCGTAGTCACTCTTCTGGATTTTCTCGGTCTTACAACAATGTCCTTTTGTGAGGGCATTAAGGAGGTGATTTAGGGTTGGATATCATGTGTCCTGAATGGCCGACTTTAATAGTTTCAGACTATTGAGAGTCTCAGAACAATTTACTATTTATGACACTTTGGGTAGATGAGAGTTTCTTTAAAGCATCTCGTTTGTCTAAGGATAAAAGACTCCTTTTGTTTTGATTTTGAAAGGCGAGAAACTGTGGTAGTTATCAAAGGTTCAATTAGCATCATTTTCTCTGAAATAGCAATGGAGAAATCAAACAAAAAACATACATGAGGAGAAGTTTTCCCATCGGAATCCGTTCTTAGAGAGAGGTGAGTGAACTTCTTCCCCATGATTTTTATTTATTTTGTGTATAGAGAGAGGGGATAGAAAGAAGGACAATGATAACTTTGGAAGGGTAAGATAGAAGATGGTGACCTGATGTGTCAGAAAAGGAAAGAGGAGAGAGAGAAATGAGGACTTTAAGAAGGGTAAGGTTAGAAGAATAGGATTAATGTGTCACACAAAGTATTGATAATGGATCACTCTACATCTAGAAGAGACTACTTCTATTTGGTTTCTCTTGAAAATTGTGTCAAGAATATTTGATTTTCTAAAACAAATTGAATTTAATCCAGATAGAAAATAAAATCAAATGAAATGCTTTGGGTGGATGAATGTTTATCGGATGGGAATTGGAAGAAATCAGACGGATGAGGAATATCAGATTTAGAGAATAGAGAAATGAGTCCAAATAACGATTGTGAAGATGGTAGCCGATTTAAAAAAAATGGTAATTCGATATGTTTGGTCAGCTAGAGGAATCAAATGTTTAGGTGGCCAAAAAAGAAAAGGTTATGGGGGAGATGAGTGGTTTTGGTTAAAAAAATGGCTAAAAATTTGAATTTATATATTTCTGGAGGATATATAATCAGATGGGTTTGAGAGGATGGATATCGATTCGATACAGATTAGGAGATGGCAAGGTTTCAACATTGAGTAAAAATCATCGACTTGGTTGAAATCTTCAATAGCGATTTAATGGACGCGAATGAAGGAGAAGGCATTCAGTTATTTTCTTCTTGATTTCACTATGAATCACAGTGTGCTTATGATTTCTATAATGCAATATGAAATAGGTAGAAGGAGTTACAGGTTTAAAATGAAGAGTCACCTTCTCCAACAAAGCCAATGAAGCAATCGATGTTGACAATGAGGATGAAGATAACTTGATCAAAGTGGAATCGAAACAACAAGTATCACAATATTATATCCCTATCAAGATATGAAATTATTTTGAACAATGTTAATTTTTCTTGGTTGTATTGTTGTGTTCTTGACAGTGTGGGAACACAATATTGTATATTTTTCATCAAGAATTTGTAGTTTTTGCTTAAAGATTTTGTGTTACATTGTGGTAACAACAATTGTGGTACCATGTGGTACCCAAAACAGTATTAACAAAAATTCAAACAAATTGAACATTGGGGTATTCATCACTTACTTGATCAAAGACCTTTTGAAATAATAGGTATCCTATTATTATTTGACTCTAAAGAATGAAGTTATTTTCGAACATATTAACTGGTTCTTACTGAATGGTCGTCTTATCCATTTTGTTTTGATTTATTGGTTTGTATTTCAATTGGGTAGTGAAGTTATGGTTCAATATGTGTACCAACAAGAGGTAACTAAATAGATGTATGAATAGCTATATTGTTGATCAATGTTGCCTCATAAAGATATGAGATTATTATGAACAATGTTAAGTGGTTTTGCTCCTAATGTTGTGTTTTCCAGAGTGTAGGTACATAATATTGAATGTGATTCAAGGAGAACGTGTAGATTTTGCTTTAAGGTTTTGTGTTACAATGTGGAAAAAAAATTGTGGTTCCATGTGGTGTCCAAAACATGATTTACCAAATTTCAAACAAATTGAACATTGGGGTATCTATCACTTATTTGATCAAATACCTTTTGAAATAATAGGTACCCCATTGTTATTTGACTCTAAAGAATGAAGTTATATTGAACATATTTACTGGTTCTTACTAAATGGTCGTCTTATACATTTTGTTTTGATTTATTGGTTTGTATTTCAACTGGGTAGTGAAGTTGTGGTTCAATCTGTGTACCAACAAGAGGTAACTAAATAAATGTATGAATAGCTATATTGCTGATCAATGTTTCCTCCTAAAGATAAGAAATTATTTTGAACAATGTTAAGTGATTTTGCTCCTAATCAAATTAAATGGCAATACACAACCAATTAAGCTATCAAACTACCGTGCCATACTCAAGTTCAAAACCATTAAAACGACTAACATTAAAACCTCAGTCTGTTCAACACAATAAGTACATAAAATTAAATAAAAAGTTCATCTTAAATATAATTTTATAAGAAAAACCCACAGGCAATAGCGATTCCATGCGATCGAGAACTTGAGCAAACATGAAAATGGGAATTATATCAAAGCAAATGGCTCGAAAACATCAAAAACGAGATAGTCCTACTTTTTCTTCGCTGGACAATTACGGATATCGTGATTAGACAACAACTTACATCTGCTACACATCCTCTTAGGCCGACTACTCTTCACTGTGGCTTTCTCAACTGCACCAATTATTCTTTTGGACGCACCACACCCTTTGTTCCTTATACTGGTACCGGGATGTATCTCAATGTTATCGGGTCTTGGAAAACCAAAGATTTGTTATATTCCATGCTCTTTATGTTTCACCGAAGGTTCCTATGTACGCTCTTTGGCTAAATCATCCCTCAAGTCTTTAATTGTAAACACAAATGATTCTAATTTTTCTTTGTCATCTCTTAATATGTCCAACACATCATCGATAATGTCATATGTATCATTTAATAATCTATGTTGATCATCGCCTACGTCGCATATTCTTTGACGGTTGTTTTGTAGTTCAATCGGCAGGTCGCATCTCCATCTTCTCAAAATGTATTTTTCAGGTATAGATTCAACACCCGCGTTTAACAATATTTTAAAAACATGTATGCATAAATAACCATGTCGACCGATATGATTGCAACTACAAACAATGGTCGACTCCTTCAAATTACGAACAACCTGGACAAAATATACAGTTGAAACAACTAAGATCACCATCGAATCATTGTTCAAATAAAACAATAACATAGAAAACTAATAATAAATGACTTTGTATTAAAGCATACCTTATATTCTGCTATTTTCTCGTCTCTTTTGTCTAAATGTTCAATTAAATATGTGTCAACTTCCTTGTCTGAATTGACACTCTTAATTGAACATGTCCAGGCAGTCCTGTGTAACTCAGTTTGCACCTCAAAAAAATACCGAACGCGTATAAACCTCACAAGTGTGCCTCTCCAACTTGTTGTAGGTCAACCATTTAGGTAAGGTAGTCCTCGTGTGATAATCCAGACGGCGTTGTTCCCTACGTTGTTTCTCCAATGCAAATTCAAACCCCAGCATAAATTGAAAATGATTGTTCCCACTCTTTGAAAAAGAGTTAAAAAATAAGTTTGCATTTTCCGAACTAGACGTTGTCTTCATGAGACAACACATTGGAAGCTCTTTAAAATATGTAGGGATCCACTGGGATCTTAGAGTAAACATATCTTTTAACCATGGATGATCTTGAAGGGAGAACTCCTCAATAAGAATTATCCATCTACTCTCAAACTTATCAGGGGATATGTGAATGTTCCATACCAGCTTGAAAAATTGTTTCTTAAACATGGTGTTATTAAGAAGATCATAACTAAATTGCAAGTAAATTAAATATGTAAGCAACTAAAGTAGAAATACAATAATATCAAGTTTGAAAACTTTCTAACCTTGTTGGGGACTTTATTCATAATATGCCGAATACAAAGCCTATGTCTTGAATTGGGAAAGACGGTTGCAATTGTTTGCTTCATCGCAGTACATTGATCGATAAGAATCATCAAAGGGGGCTTCGAATATGCTATCTGAAATGCTTGCAGCAGCCATTTGTAATTTGGAACATGTTCATGTCCATCCAAAGCTGATCCAACAACAACATTACACTTGTGGTTGTCGATCACAGTGAACGGAACAAAAACCATGAAATGTCTAAAACAATAAACATGTGAAACATTAACAATTATAAAAAAGTCATTTTCATATAAAGAAATATATATGTACATGTTGGTACGGAATGTAGCATCAAAGGATATTACATCTCCAAATTCAAAATAATTGAATCGAGCTACCTCGTCAACCTAGAAAATAGTATGCAACTCACTACCAGTACAATTGTACTCGAAAAAAATTATGATCTACATCCCTCTTCTTTGTCATCAAATCAACCAACACCTTTGCATCTCCACGACCGACAAAATTGTCACAATCCCTCTTATAATTTTGATAATCACAACCGTTGGACCACCATATTCGTACCCTCCTCTCAGAGATGTATGCAACTTATGAGCCCGTGGGGCACGAATATTTGAGATACCGGCATCATGAACAAAACGCTGATCTTACATTTGGCGTCCTTTTCGGGTCAAACAATATCGTCATGCCTCAAAAAAAATGGTTGTGTTCCTCTTCAAAACCGTAACACTCATATGTTGTTATTCTTTTCATCAATCGAAAATTGACACAAGTTGTACACCTGATCCTTTTAATATTTGAGTTCTACACTTCTCTTTGATGTTTACGGCGATTCAATGAATCGAACGACTTCTTCAATGGCAACCCAAACTTACTACATACGAAGTATTTATTTTGTATTAGACCATCAGAATTAATCTTCTAGGATGATCGTCGTATCTCAAATCCTGCCGTCTCAACGTATTTTTGGTATACCGATTCTGCTACATCCAAAGACGGATACACATAACCGATAACGGGCTTCACAAATTTATCGACTATAAGAGTAAACCAATTAGTTTCACCTGGTGAGATTGATAAGGAATGATGATCTGTTTGATCAAAAGCTGAAAACATGAATTCAAAGACACACTTAATCATTTACTATTGTACCACCAGTTACCACAACAACCTAATGTCTTTAGGTACAACAGTACCACAAACACGCAGATATCATTTGATACACATACACACGTATTGTAGTATACTGTTAGAATAAACACGCATATAACATTTATACACATACACACATATTATAGTATACTAGTATCCTGAATACGCAGATAGCATTAATACACATACACAGGTATTACAGTATACAGTATGTTACAATGACTTTAGGTACCACACTATGATACAAATCAGGTAGAACCCATTTAATTATAGATGCAAGAAACATTTTAAACAGATGGATGAAACTCGGACCTCTGCTTTTACAATCCTGAATATCAGTGTTTGATGTGTATCTTGTTGTATCATCCATGTCATGTGATTCAACATCTTCTATCAACCCAATTTCTTCACAATTTTATCAACTTGTTTGAATAGAGAAAGATCCATGTCAAAATCTTCAGTATTCTCCCAGTTTTGAACCCCCATATCATTTAGAGTACCTTCATCGGAGTTGATAACATTGAAGAATCAATCGGGTTCTTGCCTCTGTTCATCATTACAGCAGACATTCTAGAGGCGAAAACTCTGCAAACATCGACATTAGTGATATTATTGAAGATTATAGACTAATTCTTGATCAAAGATAAAAGATGTCATCTGATTATTTTGAATCAAATTCATGTGTAAATGAGGAATTTAAATTTTCATCTGATTATTTTGAATCACTTTCATATGTAAATTAGGAATGTTAAACCTCAATTGATTGCAAAGATTTAACCGTATGATTTTAAAATTAGTTATTTAATTTAAATTAAGTAATTTACTAACATGTCCTTATCTATTAAATTAAAAAGAATAATTAATATATTAAAATGATTGGTTGAGATTGGATCTCACGGTTACCACAAACAAAATACTTCTCATTTGATTAGACCCCTATATATATATATATATATATATATATATATATATATATATAGGAGCGATCAAATAAAAACCGTCTCCATTTGTGTAAACCGTGTAAACCAATCTCAGTCATCCATTTTCTTGATCAATGGTTAAGATTAATCAAGGTTATTTAAGGAAATTAAAAATAAAAAAAATTGAAAATACATTTTATAATACCAATAAGGGCAAAAGGGTAAAACCAAATATTCATTTATTCAAGGAAATCATATCATGTATATTATATTATTAATGAAACTAATCTATTTTTTGTAAAGTAATTTATTATTTTTACGTTAACATTTATTATTATTAATGAAACTAATTTATTTTTCATCTTGCAATTATTTCATGACGAACCGTCTACATTATGCATCCGTTTCATTTTTCATTTCATCTTTTGAATGGATCACTTACACCATTACTGAAACGGGTTTCACCATGAAAGCACTTCACTACTCATTGTTCAATTACGTCATGAACCAATTTCACTTTCATGAAACTTGGTTCATGTAAATTTATTTTTTTATTTCACTCATGATTTGATGCATTCTTTCCTTTACTCCTTACAATCTTCAAGATTCTGGAGCAGATTACAATCGTCAAGATCCGGAAGCAGATTCATCATGTACCCGTTTCATCATGCAATTATTTCATAACGAACCAAATAAATTATGCACCCGTTTCATGATCCATTTTTTCTACTAAACGGATCAACTACATCATCACTGTGACATGGTTCACCATGAAATGATTTCATATTACTCATGAATTAATTACAACATGACCCAGTTTCACCTTCATGAAACTTATTTCATGTAAATTATTTTTTTTATTTCACTCATGATTTGATGCATTCTTTCCTTTAATCCTTACAATCTTCAAGATTCTGGAGCAGATTACAATCTTCAAGATCACGAAGCAGATTCATCATGTACCCGTTTCATCATGCAATTATTTCATGACTAACCAAATAAATTATGCACTTGTTTCATTTTTCATTTTTTCTACTAAACGGATCAACTACATCATCACTGAAACGTGGTTCACCATAAAACGGTTTCATTTACTTATGAATCAATTACAACATGAACCAGTTTCACCTTCATGAAACCTTTTTCATTAACATTATTTTTTAAATTTGAACCATAACTTACGATTTCATTCCATAATGCAATTCAATCTTCAAGACCCGTTTGCAGATTCAATCTCATAACAATATATCAAATTCAAAATTTTAATATTATAATATAATTAAATATTTAAATGTTACCATTTATACAATTTCCTTTATTACGTTTCCTTAATTAAGATTTATTAATAACTTCCATATTTAATAGAAAATATTGTAAATGACCGAAATACCCTTATTGATTAAATTTAATTAGAAAAAAAATGGAATTTTCCTATTGGTCGAAATTGGTTTACACGGTTTCTTAGAAATGCACGATTTTCATTTGAACGTGCCCTTATATATATATATATATATATATATATATATATATATATATATTCTCNTATATATATATATATATATATATATATATATATATATATATATATATATTCTCAAAACACAAAATGAAGCATTAATTATCCAACTCCGACACCCAACACCACTCGCCCTATTCCCTTATCAGGATCCAAACTCATCTCCCTATATATGTAAACCCTCTGATTTCTATCTATACACCCTTTTAATCGCCCATCCCTTATAAAAATCCAACACCACCTACATCTCAATCGCACACGAAAATCATCTTATGTTTTCCCCCCTAGAAAAACCGTCGACACCCCCCTCAATCGAACCTAGAAATGGGATCTGGGATGGAAGTGTTCTTCGAACTCTGAATCGAACCCAGAAATGGGATATGGGATGGTGGTGTTCCTCGAACCTATAATTACACCAAAAAATCGAGCCTAGAAATGAGATCTAGGATGGAGGTGTTCTTCGGACCCAGAAATCGAACCTATAAATGAAATCACACCCAGTAACAAGAGGGTTTAATTTTAGAGTTTGTTTTTTTTATTGTTCTTGAGTTTGAGTTGGGATTCTTAAATTGCTCTGTGATTTTGAGTTAGGATTTTCTGATTGTTCTTGACATGATTTAGTTTATATGAAAGTTGTACTTGGTTTAGTTTGTATTTTGTATGATTTTTTTGTGTTGATGATCTTGGAACTCAATTGTGTTTGTGTCTAAATTTGTGTATGGCGGTGCTTGATGAAACATGACGGTATGTAGTGTTCGATTCATCTTATGAAACACATATAAATAATGCATCTAAACTTGAAAATTATGTGATTCACTTATATAATTTCTTTATGAAATAGTTTCATATGAGATGTAAAATTCAGATTTAAATTTGTAGTTGAATTTGTTTCATAAGCTGAAATAATAAATTTTAGAAATTCTTACAGTGAATATGTTTAATAAAATATCAACAACAATTCATCCTTTGAATTTATCAATGAATTGACTATATGAATCGATTTATGAAGGAAATTCATAAGATTCACCTTATGAGTTGACTTGCATTTCTAAAATTAACTGAATTTTAAAATTTATAATATGAATCTTTTTTCATAAGGATACTCATATACCTGAATCTTGTGAAATTATTCAAGTGGCAAGTATGTTGTCTCATTTGGTGAATATCTAGTACCAAAATGATGATTATACCATTTCCTAATTAAAAACAACTTAAAATTAAGTCATGGGATCACAACCAAATAAGAGCTTAGATCAGTTATCATGGTTCTTAACCTTTTTGTGGTTTTCATTTGATTACCCTTTTGTGTGTGTGTGTGTATATTATATATATATATATATATATATATATGGTTGGGTTCCAGTGAGAAGGAGAAGTAAGTTGAGAAGTGTAAAATTTGATCTCCACCTGGATGTATATTAGGATGAGATGCACCGGGTCAATCCCGTATCAAGCGTGATTCATGGATGAGTTTTGAGATTAAGGTGATCAAAGGTCCAAATCCCTTCTACGCTTCTCACCTTAACTCTCCTTCTCACGCGATTCTAAGCCTATATATATGTATATATATACATACATATATATATATATATAT
>NC_037530.1:17719815-17721729 GCF_001531365.2 Cynara cardunculus var. scolymus
ATATATATGTATATATATACATATATATATATGTATATATATACATATATATATATATATATGTATATATATATGTGTATATATATATATATGGGGTTTCAAGCACACCCATTTTACAAAAATACGAAAACACCTATATCATATGTGATATGGTAGTCCATCACATGTGATTAAGGAAATATTTTTACAGTTAAAACCACGGGGTGTGCATAACTTATGACCAAGGTTACTAGACTCTCACTACTAGAAAAAAATGTATCAGCGACAAAAAAGTCCAATAAAATGTATTAAGACCCAATAAAACTGAATAAAGGCCATTAAGACCCAATAAATTCAATAAAGCCTGATAAATGGATTAAGGCGCAATAAAACCAAACAAAACCCAATAAAATGGGGTAAGGCCCTATGAAACCGAATAAAGCCCAAATAACACACACATATTATCTATGCATTCACATATACACATGTTTAAACATATGTACATCATCGGATATATGTATCTTATACAATATATACATCGATCCAATCGTGGTTAGCAACTACCACACATCTATACACATCGCGTATACATATGTATATAACACGGACTGATGGGTATATATACATATAATACACACAACATCGTGTAAACATATGTATATAACACAGACCGACGGGTATATATATACTTATAACACATGTACCATCGTGTAAACATATGTATATAACACGGGCCGACGGGTATATATACATATAACACATGCACATGTCTACGCATAATACACATCACGGTTAGCAACCAAAACATATATATACAAATAACATATATACATGTATAACACGACACCTACATATAAAAATATGTACATATAACACATAAAAAATGAGAAAATGAGAAATTTAGGATAATCCTTCGCTGATCCCTCGCTGATCAACGAAGGATCTGCGAGGGATTTTTCTTTCCCTCACTGATCCCTTGCTAATCAGCGAGGGATCAACGAAGAATTATCCTAAATTTCCTTATTCTCTCATTTTTATGTGTAGGTGTCGTATGTATACATGTATATGCGTTATTTGTATATATATGTTTTGGTTGCTAACCGCGATGTGTATTATATGTACACATGTGCATGCGTTATAAGTATATATATATATATACCTGTCGGCCCGTGTTATATACATATATTTACACGATGTTGTGTGTGTTATATGTATATATACCCGTCGGTCCGTGTTATATACATATGTATACACGATGTGTATAGATGTGCTGGTTGCTAACCACAATTAGATCGATGTATATATTGTTTAAGATACATATATCGGATGATGTATATATGTTTAAACATATGTATATATGTGAATGTATAGATGGTATGTGCGTGTTATTTGGGCTTTATTCGGCTTTATTGGGATTTAACTCATTTTATTGGGTTTTGTTCGGTTTTATTGGGTCTTAATCCATTTATCGGGCTTTATTGAGTTTATTGGCTTTAATGGGCTTTATTCAGTTTTATTGGGTCTTAATCCATTTTATTGGACTTTTTTCGGTTTTATTAGGCTATGTTCGGTTCAATGGACCTTATTCGTCTTTATTGGATTTTATGAGTTTATTGGCTTTAATGAGCTTTATTTGGTTTTAATAGGCCTAATGGGCCTTATTCGTCTTTATTGGATTTTATTTTGTTTTGTTGGGTTTTAATGGACCTTACTAGGAATTATTGGGCTTTATTTGTTTTATCGTGCCTTATTGCTTTATTTGTTTTATCGTGCCTTATTGGGCTTTATTTGGTTTTATTCGGCTTTATTCAATATTTATTAATTAATAATTAATAATTAATTAATTAAATGATTAACTATATTTATCAAAAAACAAATATATTAATAAATAACAAATATTTACTAATTAATAGTTAATAACTAATTAAATTATTA
>NC_037530.1:17721809-17725297 GCF_001531365.2 Cynara cardunculus var. scolymus
GTTTATGAGGAGTTTTTTTTAATCATTTTTCCAATTATAACTCTCGTTAACAATAAGTATTATTTGCTACTATTAATTAAAAATATATATTAATTAATAACTAATTAAATTGTTAATTATATTTATCAAAAAATAAATATATTATAAATAACAAATATTTAATCAATGTAGTTATTATTTATATTTAGAATAAAACAATTTAATAAATTAATAAAAAAAATTAAAAAACTTTCAGCGACGGAAATTTCTCTCGGAAATCCGTCGCTGTTTTTATATTTAAAACAGCCCCAAATCGGGAGCAGCCGATTTCATTTCTCGATCTATTTCTCATTGCTTCTTCTCCATTTCTCACTGTTTTTTCTCAACAGTCGCCGCCACCGCCACCACCACCACCTTCTAGCCGACAATCACCGCCACTACCACCACCTTATAGCCGACAGTCGCTGCCATCTCCCACCTTGTAGCCAACTATGTACCACCACCTTGCTGCTGACACTCGCCGCAGACTATCACCACCACCCCCATCTGCTGCTCGCCTGCGACCGTCACCACCACCTCCCACCTCCCACACTTGCTCCAATTAATTTCAGCCCAACCTTTAACCCTAAAATTTGTAAGTCTTTTTATTTGCAAATCTCAAGGGATATATTGAGTTGTTAGTTTTATAAATGTTAGTATATAAATGTTAGTTTTAAATCATTGTTAGTTTAGGTTGTCGATTGTTGGGCAAACATTAGGGTTATTTTGATGAAATGTGTTTGGGATTTAGGATTTTAAAGGAAGTTAGGATTTGAGATTTTAAAGATAAAATCAAACTCTTTTGTTAACTAGAATCAAGTTTGATTTGGGATTTGGGATTTAAGACCAAATGCTCTTGAAATGATTATGTTTATTACATGTATTTATTTTGTTAATTTGGAAATGTAGAACATGGGATTTGAGATTTAGAGGTATAGAACATGTATATAAATGTAAGTTAAAACATAAATCTATGTTT
Source organism: Cynara cardunculus var. scolymus (assembly GCF_001531365.2). Taxonomy (NCBI): domain Eukaryota; kingdom Viridiplantae; phylum Streptophyta; class Magnoliopsida; order Asterales; family Asteraceae; genus Cynara; species Cynara cardunculus. The sequence continues at coordinate 17,722,807 of NC_037530.1, forward strand.
ATTACATGATGTTAAAAGTCAAAATGAGATTTAGTATTTGGGATTTTAGAGGTAAAAGCAAACGTATATGTTTATTAAATTTTACATATACTTAACCTAATTGTTTAATGTAGACAAAACTAATGGGTCGTGAGCCGAATGCTACTGAGATGTTTGAGTGCACTCATTGCACGAACCGGAAGTTCGATCAAGGTTCGTCCGACCCGTCTACGGATCCTCCTCAGTTCAGTTACCCCAAAGCTGCTAGGTATCATGTATGTTTTCTAAAACCATTACTTTGGTTAATAGATACATTTGGTAGGTTTAAAATAATATATTTTAAAACATAGTGATGTTATTAGTTTGGGCTGCCATTTTTGGGCAGACGTTAGACTAAGTAGATAGATTGAGAATGTGACTACCATTGGAATTATTAGAATGCTTTAATTCTTAAAAACAGGCATAAGATATGTTTGATTTACATCCGTTATGTTGCTGAAATTTCTACATATATAACCTCACATGTTTTTGTTTTGGTGAACCATAGGAGCTATTTCAATCGCTTAGAGGTGAGTCACAGTATAGTACTGTTAGCTCAATTACTCTTATTTTGTAAAAGTATAGAAAAAGTATAGAAAAAGTATACTGCAAGTCTTAACAGAAGGATAACTCCACAGAAGACAACAGAGGACTAAGCGACAGAAGCTGTTTGATCGAACAAGTAAAGTGTGACAGAACCTCTGATGTCTCTCACAGAGGTTCTGGAAAATAGTCCTCTGTCAAATAGAACATGCAAGTCAATTACAGCAGAGCCTCTGAGATGGCTCATAGAGGGTCTGCGGATTTCGTCTTCTGTGAAGTTTCTGTTCCAACAGTTTTCAAAGGTTGTTAGCCGCATATGCTTCTCACGTGACTAGGGAATAATCGACTTTATTTGGACGACTCAGATGAAGACAYGCGTCAAGATCTGGTCTCTAAGGTCGTTAGGAACTAGTATAAATAGCGGATAGGATCTTTGTAATCTGTGGAGCTTCCAGTATTGTAAACGTCAAAATTTTCAATTGAATGAATTGAAAGCCTTTGGAGCAAATCTCTTGTGTTCATCTTCTTCATCAATACTGTGTGTTCTTAATACTCTGTTTTGCTCTTATTATTACTTCCAGCTGCACTTCATTGTTCAAGAGCTTTTCTAGAGTATTAGATCAATATCAAAGCTGAATTTAAGATCCAACAATTGGTATCAGAGTAGGAATTGAATTCTTATTCGATTAATTCTGCTTTTGGTATTAATCTGTGTTTTCTAGAACACCAGTTTTCTTCATATTACCCTGTTTCACTCACTATTAAATCAGTTTCATATTGTTCTTATTTTTCCTCTTCAAATTTCAATGGCGAACTTGGTTAATACCTCGTTCATGAGTACTGGATCTCAATCAAAGCCTCCCACGCTTATCCGTGAGGAATATCTGCAATGGAAAGTGCGCATGATCAACTTTTTGTAGGGAATTCACCCCAGAATTTGTGAATTTCTCTACAATCCTCCATATGTGCCAATGAATTTGATTCCAAGAGTTCCAGCTACTGGTACAACCCCTGAAGTTCCAGAGCATTATAAGCCAAGACCTATTGCTAACTGGAGCGATGAAGACAATGTATTGATTGAACTGGGAAGCAAATGCAAAAGGCTGCTAATCATGGCTATACCTCATGAGATCTTCAAATGTATTGATCACTGCAATTTGTCTATGGACATTTGGGAAGAATTGGAGAAACAGATCGAAGGAGGGAAGAAGACTCTCAAGAACAATCGAGCCATTTGCATTGATGAATATCATAGCTTCAAGGCTAARGAGGGTGAATCYCTGTCAGACACATAMTCCAGGTTCAATACCTTAATTAGCAATTGCAAAAGGTATGGAGTGATGAGAACTGCAGAGGACAACAACTCTCTGTTCTTGAAGAGCCTTGGAATCAAATGGATGCATTTAACCATGTCAATGAAGGCCACCTTGGATTTAGAAGTATGGACTTTGGCKGACTTATTTGGTTCTCTCAAAAGTCAAGAGCCTCAAGTACTTCAAATGAAGAAGAACTATGGTGGTCCGTTTGCTCTGGTTGCAGAGGATGGTACCTCTGGTAAGGGGAGAGAAACAAAGAAGGAAGAGAAGGAGAAGAAGAAGAAGAAGAAAAAGATAAAGAAGATTCTGATAGCAGAGAGTGGGGAGAGTTCTGAAGAAAAAGTCACGATGAAAGAGATGATGAAGACTCTGGCATTGATCACCAGAGAATATAGAAAGGGTGGTAAAAAGAAAGAGTACACGAGTTTCAACAGAAGAAACTTCACAGAAGGTGGTAGATCTGATGCAATTGAGAAGGAGCAGAAGCCTTCACAGAAGATAGAGGAGAAGAAGAAGGAAGAGACGAAAGAAGGATGTTTTAGATGTGGCAAGCCAGGCCATTTTGCTGTTGAATGTTGGTCAAAAGGGCCTAAGGCTCCATAGAGGGGTCCAAA
>NC_037530.1:17728228-17735353 GCF_001531365.2 Cynara cardunculus var. scolymus
ACATTTGTACCCTGGAGAATTCTGGATTAAGCATAGTAGGTTATGCTTCACACCCTACTGTCAAATCTCTTGTTCCAATGGAAATGAATGTAAATACCCTGCRCAYARYCMTVCATCTACCTTTCTTGGAAGATCTTAATTTGGATACCTTCGCTCCATCTCCTACAGACGCAGAATTGATCGAGTTCCTTGAATTTCAATCCTACACAGCAAAGACAAAAATCATAAAAAGGACTGAATTCAAAAGGAAGGGCCTTCCTCCTTTGTGGAATACTCTGTTTTCAATAATTAATTGTTGTTTAATAGGGAAGGTCGGCAGCCACGACCAAGCTTCACATGCCATGCTTTCCATCGTTTATGGAATCTACTTCAATCTGCCCCTTGATTACGCACAACTCATCTTTGATGATATGGTGGGCTTAATCAAGAAAAAATATGCTACTCAACGGGGTGAGAAATCAAAGGTGAAGGCACAGAAGAAAGCCAAAGAAGACCTCAACCACCCAAACTTAATCCTATAGAGGTTCTTTAGCTTGGTCTTTGGAGATATGATAGCAGCGAAGCTGCCCTTTGCAGAGCCAAATGCATGGCTATACCCAATGAAGGAGTTCCACCCTACAGAGCAAGAGCTAGGGTACAGAAGCCCAAGGCTACTATCAAAAGCCACGCTCAAATACCTTAGCAGAGGAGATAGGAAAGCGTATAGACGTGGATACAGGAGGCCAGAGCCGGTCCCTGAAACCCCTTCATGCATAGGTATCCCCATAGGAGAGAGAGTGCATAAAATGAGGGTTGAGGGAAGAAGGGAGGACCCTGCAGAGGCTAGGGAGATGAGTGAGGAAAGAYCGAGGGTAGTTAGTCCCCCACAAAGCAATAAGAAGGCAAAGAAGACTCACAAGGATGTTGATCCTTCTGAGAAAAGGAAAGGGAAGAAGAGACCCGCAGAAGAAGAGGGTCCAAGCAGTCCTCTGCCAAAACCGAAAAAGAAGAAATCGAAGAAGGCCCAACCCGCAGAGGTTGAGGTCACAGAGGCTGAAATCCAAGAAAGCCCAGCAGAGGTTACTCCTAAGCGCAGAAGGTTGCGCAAGACTGTTCAAGTAGAGTCCCCTACAAAGCAAATTCATGATGTAATCTTTGATCTCCAACAGAGTTTTAAAGCGCCCATAGAGGTAGTAGATTTGGGGACAGAAGTCGTACTAGACGACGAAGAGGAAGAAGTGGAGTTAGAAGAGGGTGAAAAAGATGCCGAAGGCACACATCCAAGCCCCCCTCTCAGTACAACCCACATTTCTAGGGACCCTGTTCTAGAGGGAATCCCTATTGAAGAAAGTGTGCACACGCTGAACCCAGCCCAAACCTACCTCACAGAGGACATTCTTTCGTCCTCTGTCGAATGCACAGTCCGGGAACCTCAATCTACTCCAACATCCTCTCAAAAGGATGGTGGTTTTACAATAAGAGTCAAGGACTCGTCACCACCAAGAGAGGCATTTGTTGCCCCTCCACAAGAGAGTGATCAACCAAGTTATGCTTCAGAGACTGCGGGTCTAGAACGCCTAAAGTCTCCACTCGATCCCTCTGCCAAGTTAGGCTCTGAACCTATTAGGCACGACATCAACAGAACACCGGTAGGCTCTCCAATTGGGGATGTCCGAGGATCTGGTGGAAGTCCCCGAGATGACTACGCCAAATCAGTCATTAAGGGCGCCTTACACTCCAAGGCTACTAGGTCACCATGTGTTGGTGATCTTGGTTCCCCGAGTGCCTATGTGACGAAGGAGGAGTTACAAACCTTCGCCACATAGGTATTCAAGAGGATGGATGAGTTGAAAAGCTTGTTCTCCTCCTCGCCGACGACAGAGGCACTTACACTTCTAATAGAGGCTCTAAAGGAGTTGACTTCTACAACTTCTGAACTCAAGGCGACCTTATCAGCCCTTCAGAGCTCTGTCCTCAAAAAGGATGATCTCACAGAAGCCTTCAGTGCACTGTCTCTCAACCCCTCTTCAATCCACATGCTCAAAACAGAATTAACAGAGGTTGCCGCCCAATATGCTGCAGATGTAGTTTCTGCCGGCTACACCAACTATTCTGCCATCAAGGATGAGATCAAAGAGATGTTCTCCTCTGCGGTCACTTATGGCATCGATTCTTCATCCTCCAGGGCTAACATTARCCATCTAGCCACTCGCAGAGAGCTAGACGCAATGGTTGAAGCCCTTAGAGAGACCGTGCGGAAATACAACGACCATCTTCTCAAGGAAGCCCGAGCAACCAACGAATCAATAAGAGAGTGCACAAAGAAACTCGTCGCAGAGGGTAACAACTTCAGAAATGAGATCTATTGCTGCGTCTCTACCTTGAAGTGGGCCACAGAGATTGACATCAACAATGCCTCTGTGAATGTTGAGATGGTCATTGAAAAGATGGAGAAGGTGTCTTCCAAAGTTCTAAGGCGATTGAAGAAGGCTCCGCTCACTACATGAAAGACAGAGGCCACTCAAATCCATGATGATTAGGGAGGTGATGACCCTGATCGTCATGAGGGGGAGAAAAAGACAGAACCAACGAAGACAACCTCTGCCAAACCACTAAAAATAGTGGACTCTACTGCTGTCCTATTCTCAAAAGACAAATCTCCAGAGCCTAAGGGGAAAGGCAAGGGTAAAGCAGTAGAGGAGTCGTTACAGAAGGAGTCAAGCTCTGACACGCTGGAGGAGATCAATGAAGAAGAATATGATGACCCTGATCTTGTTCGAGCACAAAAGGCTTCTTTGGCAGAGGCACAGACGAAAAAGGGCAGAGCCCCCATCCCAGAGTCGGAGAAGGCTCTTCTTCCAAACTTGCAAAGATACCGAAAGAAACGTCCACGGGTACGTTTGACGCTCTGGTAGGAACTGTCAAGCCAATCCTACCAGAGGGTCTACCCAGAGGCCTATACTCGAAGAAGAATCCAGAATGCCAGAGTCTGCCACGGTGGGAAGGGTATCTGAGATCATTGAATCCATGAACAATATTCCTACACAAAGGGTGCGCACAGAGCCCGTAACCACTGTTGAGGAGATTTTGCGGTGGCGTTACTCATCCATGGACATAGAGCCTCCTTATGACCCAGAGCTAACAGGAATGCCCTCTGCCATTGTAAAGTTCCATATCTCGAAACTCACCAGGCCACCAGAGCAGGTCTTCTCAAAGCATGTGATCACTTCACTCGAAACCATTTCTCTGCGYACTATGCTAAAGAAGAYCGTGCTATACACTCAATACRTGGTGAAGAGGGATGATGGCAACCTTTACTCTTTCACAGATGCTGACCTCCACAACCTCTGCGTATTTGACCTAATATTCTTACACAAGATCTTGAACAAATACATGAAGAGGAGGTCAACATATTCGATTTCTCTCAGAAGGCTGATTGAGGTAATGCACGGTCAAGTCAAATTCTACAGCCAGAAAGATTTCAACATCGCTATGAGGTTGGCCCAGCCAGATCTGAAAATTTCTCCTCCAAAGAATAGACCCAGTTGGCTGCTTAGATTTCATCCCAACACCATTGTCTACAATCCCATCTTTGGGTTTGTTTTCTTGGACAAGGATGAGATTCTAAGATTCTTCGATCAAAAAGAGACGCACAAGTATTTTACAGAGTCTCTCGAGTGGGTGTTCAACTTGGTGGTGACAGAGGTGCAGAAAGGGAGAATAAGGGCGAATGAAGTGACCAACCTTCTGGAAACAATCAAGATACAAGTCTCCTTCAGAGAATGGATTTTCAAGGTCTACAAGACTGTCAAGACTGACCTGCAATATGCTGTAGACGATTATCCAGACTCTGCTGTTGAGTAAACTCTTGTAATAGTGTAGGCCTGTACAATCTTTTAATTCTTTCAGTTATGTAATTCTTTTTCAGAGGATGAGATTAATCTTCTCTTGTATTTTTTCATAAGTCAATTCTTGCACCCAACTGTCCAAAATTACTTTTTCATACTTAGGGGGAGATTGTTAGCTCAATTACTCCTATTTTGTAAAAGTATAGAAAAATTATACTGCAAGTCTTGACAAAAGGATAACTCCACAGAAGACAACAGAGGACTAAGCGACAGAAGCCGTTTGATCGAACAAGTGAATTGTGACAGAACCTCTGACGTCTCTCACAGAGGTTCTGAAAAATAGTCCTCTGGCAAATAGAACATGCAAGTCAATTACAGTAGAGCCTCTGAGATGGCTCACAGAGGGTTTGCGGATTTCGTCTTCTGTGAAGTTTCTGTTCCAACAGTTTTCAAAAGGTTGTTACCCGCATATGCTTCTCACGTGACTAGGGAATAATCGACTTTATTTGGACGGCTCAGATGAAGACACGCATCAAGATCTGGTCTCTAAGGTCGTTAGGAACTAGTATAAATAGCGGATAGGATCTTTGTAATCTGTGGAGCTTCCAGTATTGTAAACGTCAAAATTTTCAATTGAATGAATTGAAAACCTTTGGAGCAAATCTCTTGTGTTCATCTTCTTCATCAATACTGTGTGTTCTTAATACTCTGTTTTGCTCTTATTATTACTTCCGCTGCACTTCATTATTCAAGAGCTTTTCTAGAGTATTAGATCAATATCAAAGCTGAATTTAAGATCCAACAAGTACCGACAGCCCTCCCTTTGATGAGGCATCTCTTTTGGAGCAGAGTGTCGGAGGACGGAGGAAGGGCCGCATATTTGGCTTCGAGACCTCCCAGGATCCATCTTATGCTATGACGGGTAGATGTAGGAGTATCACCAGGAGATCATACGAATCAACAACGGAGGTATGTTGGTTATATTGTTATCTACTTTCTCATTACTTTCATTGCGAACAAATTACTGATTTTGTCGAATATTGAATATTTACAGGTAGCGGAGTTGAGAAAGAAGTTGACAAGGGTAGAGGAGGAGGCGCGGGTGTGGAAGGAATGCCATCTATCCGAGAAGAAGGACGAATAGAATAAGAGCACAAATTTGGAGGCCGAACAGGCCAGGCAGGCTACTGCATTAGCCGAATAGGCCGTCTTATCGGAGCATTTTGCTGCGTTTATGCGGCAGTCATGATACGTTTCCCCTCTCCCCCACCTCCTGGTAGTTAGATTATATGAATTTGAACATTAAATTGTATGAATTGGATATTTTAAATCGTATGAATTAATTAGTTTTAATTTGTTCATAGTTTTAGTTTGTTATATTATAGCCAGGTTTTGTATAAATAAATACATGAATTATGTAATTATAAAAAAATTATTTTTAGATTAATAAACATTGGCGACGGATTAGCGAGGGAAAATCCGTCGCTAAAAGTTCCCTCGTTGATCCGTCGTTGAAAGTTCCCTCGCTGAATAGTCGCTGAAAGTTCCGTCTCTGATCTATCGCTGAAAGTTCCTTCACTGATCCGTCGCTGAATCTGTTCCTTTGTTGATCTGTCGCTGAAAGTAACCTTGGCAAATCCGTCGCTAATCTGTCGTTGACCGACGGACTATTAGCGACGGATCAGTGACGGAAGACCCTTTTAGCGACGGATTTGCGAGGGAATTTTCCATCGCTGATACTCTTCATTTTTGTAATGTCTCTACTATATCACATGTGATTAGCAACAGTGATATAGGTCTTCTCACGTTTTTGTAAATTAAGGTTGTTATCACACACACACACATATAGATATATAGGATATATATATATATATATATAATCCTTTATTTCTTAATATATAATATAATTTTATCAGAAAGAATTAACGGTCTTATACTGGTGGACGAATATATTGAAAATGGACAAACTAGAGACAGAAACCGATTAATAGAATTGATGGACAATAACCGTTAATATGAACAAACATTAGGGACAAAAACCAAACATTACCGTCTAAAAGTAAATTTTACAAAAAAGTTGATATAACCTTTTTTTAAATATTATATGAAAAGGTTAATACCACAATTTATTACCTAATTTTTTTAGGTTATCAAACTTTGTTGATAAAAGTTATTAGATTGTCTAATTTCATTCTAACAACTTTTTACAATTTCATTGTATTTATAATACATACTTATTAATCCTATAAATTAAAAAAATCATATCAAGTATTTCATTAGATCGTCCAATAAAACGCTATAACTCACGTTGCTTGTAATGGTTGTTGATCTCATATAAATGATGTTTTTGTCATTAAGTGAGTGATTATATATAGCATTATAAAACAATGTAACAATGGAGTCTTCTAAACCATGTTAATATGTTGTGTTTCGATATATAAACAATAGCAAAAAAAACCACTCTACTAACATGTTTCTTATCCACTTCTGAATCGATTGTAGCGTTTATTACTTTATTTTATTTTGTCGACCTAAATTCCAAGCTATTTTACATTCTGACAGTGAATTAAACACACTAAAACCAAAAGAAGCTCCTTTGCACTAATAAATTGATAATTACACCATTAATCATTGATTAGGTAATTAAATCAAACCCTAGGTAGGGTCTGGTTCATGCATATATGATTAGAAAGAACAATGGAGAAAAAGGTAGAAATTTGTGTTAAAGTTTGGTGAAACATTTCTAAGGGCCTTCCAACTCCAATTATTGAAACATGGTGATGCCCTACTACTACTCAATACTTTTAAAGTCATATTTCTTGTCATCAAGATTTTAATGCTTTTTCACTCAATATATTCCTCGTAATTCGTGCCAAAAAGACAAAGGACCATATATTTTGCTTACAGAAATTTATACGATATGTTAGAATTTAGATAAATGATAAACAATCAAACCAACATTTTTGTAATAAAGGTTTCGTTGCCACAAACACCTTAAAGATTCATACCCTTATGCGGTATGTATATATATATAGGGGAGCGATCAAATGCGAACCACTTAATTTGTACAAACCGTGCAAACCGCATTTAACCAATCATAATTTTTCATTTTGTTCATTTTTTTTGTAATTATGAGAGGTTGATTAATCATTTTTATTGTGGAGGGTGTTAATCCTAGATATTATCATTTTCATTATTTTAATTTAAAAGAAATATATGAAACAGTTTCATTAATTTTAGAGAAATACATGAAACAGTTTCATTAATTTTAGAGAAATACATGAAACAGTTTCATTAA
>NC_037530.1:17736149-17738418 GCF_001531365.2 Cynara cardunculus var. scolymus
GTGATACCTAAAAATATTGACTCTGTTAAACAAAAGATACATTGTGATACTTAATCATATATAGGATGCATAGTGATACCACTGTGTTACATCTTCGATCGACCACACAAACGACATCAATGTGATACCCAAGCACATATATGATGCATTGTGATACCATTGTAGTATCACCAGAGGCCACCGTCCGGAGGACGGTGGCCGGAGAGAGAAGAGAGGAGGGAGGAAAGTTTTAAAATACCAAAAATATCTTTGCATTAAAATTTTAATTCAAAATTGTCAAAATTATAAATTTCCTAATTTATCAATTGATTTGTGGTTAATATTGGTTCTCACAGTTACCACAAACTAATTAGTTCTCATTTGATTAGGCCCCTATATATATATATATATATATATTTTTGTAGGCATACATATTTCGTTATGATCATTTACCATTGGGTTATCATGTCTAAATACTTTAATTCTTGATTTAACATTTTTATAAATCATACATATACATATAAAATTAATTAATAAAAACAACTAGCGGTTGCTATTGCCACACGTTGTAATTTTCCGTACCCCCGTCATTTTCTTTTCTCTCACATTAGGATTGTTTGATATATTTTTTAATTTTAATTTTAAAATTACATTAATTTGTTTTACGTTTTTTTTAATTTTTTATTTTACACACTTATCACAATAACATACATAATTTTATGTTAACTAAAATACGTTAAAAAAATATTTTAACATTAAAAAGTTACACCATTATAATCGTCTCGTCAATACCTTCGAAATGAGCCCAATATTGAATATTTTTTTATTTAATTATATTATTATCGAAAAAATAATTTTAATACTTACATTTTATACCCTTGGAGTTAATTATTTTAATTTATGGTACGTTCCTTGCTTTTTCATTTTTTGTTTTACATCTGTATCACATTAACATACATAATCGTATATTAACTAAAATACGTGAAAAAATACGTTTTAATTTTAACAAGTTACAATTAAAAAAATATTTCACAAGCAGACTTACAAATTTTTCATCTCATATTCATCACATAACTCATTCACAAGACACATCGATCAAAGCAAATTTTGAATATAGTAAAACTAATAGGAAACATCGATTTGGACACTTTCAAAATTTGTGGGGTTCTGTTTCATTTTATGCACTTGATATGATTTTCAGTGAATATGAGCGGTCTTTCAATACTAGCGTATTTTCTGAAAATTTTGGTTGTAAACTGCGTACAAGTCATGGGTTGCATTGAGTGCATGAACAAGCACTGTATACATGTCAATGTGTATCCATTCCACTTGATGCCATACACGTCTTTTGGAAAAAACTTGATTTCTCGCCATGTGTATCCGCACATGATGAAGATATTCAATGTAACGATGAAGTTCAAATGTTAGAGAAAATTTCAACAAATACTCGACTTTTGGTCGTAAAATTTTATTGAGAAAGTTGAAGGATATAATCATGCCATCAAAACGTTTTTCTATGAACCCTCGGTTCATAGAACCACATCCATATCTTGATCAAATCCCGAGTTTATTTCATCCATACATCACACAAAATACAAGATGTATTGAGCGACAGAAATTGTGATTCCGAACGGAATCTACTTGTCTGGGTGGTCGTAAAGACAAATGGGACATTATCCGCAAAGAGTTAATGCTTGAACTCACTGACCATCAAGAGTATTACTCTTATGTGATTGGTGACGAGTTGCGTAAGAATTTATGAAGTGTTAAATTTCTTCCAGAAGCACGTCTTTGCACCTACTATGCATTGGATTGCTATGCTTGAAATGGCTATTCTAACCGCTTCAAGGTTCAATGTCATACTACTTGTTCTTAATATGACAGACAGTGTGACGTACTTACCGTTCATGACACAATTGCCATCATCATCTCAATACATGACAATTGTAATAGTGCATGTTAATAGTAACCATTACAAAAATACGGTATTAACCAGAAAATACCTAATGCCCACACTTACGCACCATTAGATACGTTGTCGACTTCAAGATGTAAGAAAATGGATTCTCTCATATTAACATAAATTTAAATGTGCACCAACAAGAATATATAGAGTGCACTCGTACTCGTGAGCATGTTGATTTAACATGAAAAATATAATTAAGTTTATATAAGTAATCAAAGTCTCTAAAATATTGTAATTTATCGTTTTTAAAATAAAAGTTAATTAATTTATGTAATTATAGTATAGATTAAAAATGATAAATTTATAGTAATACATTTGTATATA
>NC_037530.1:17738618-17741705 GCF_001531365.2 Cynara cardunculus var. scolymus
TAGTATAGATTAAAATTAGAATCATAAAAAAATATAATACAGAAATATTAAAAAAGTTGAAGAGCTAAACCTGAAAAATAAAAAAAGTAGGATTTTAGTGAATTTTGTGAAATATTGAAAAAAAGTTGAAAATATTAAAGAATTAAAAGTTAAAATAAAAAAAATTGGATTTTAATGTATTTTGTTGTTTTATACAAGAAGGAGTATATAAAAGTAGAGGAAATTCAGGAGGGCGTACGGAGAAATAACCCAAAAGATAATTGAATAAGAATCTTTTGTACTAGAATTAGCTTGTTATAAATCCTTTGCTCCGACAAAGTTCAAGATTCCTCGAGTAACGTGATGTCTTACATTAGCCAAAGCTTGTCAACATACTGGTGCCTGCTGCCTACGTTAACAATCTTCGTCATTTCAAACCAGAACTTAATACCAATTTATATGAGGTGGACTTTGGTTTTTTCTTCTCATCCACAACCCACCAACTATCGATCGAAAAGCTTGGTAGTGTTTGATTGGTTTGAGCTTGATCTACAAAACTTAAAATTGTCTGAAGGTTCCATATTCGAATTCAAGGAGGAATACAAATTCTCTTGTGATCATGGAAGTTTAAATGCGGTGATGACTCCGGACTACGCACAAAGCGAATGATCTCCCTGTGATTATTCAACTTGTATAGCAGGCTGAATATCCAGTTTAATCAAAAGAAAAAAGTTGGATGTTTGAGAGGATATTTTCTATAAAAAAAAATGCTTATATTTCAATCTACCATTATTTCTACATTCATACCCATGAATGTATGTATTGTATTTAAACCAGTATAATCTTCCAATATAATTAATTATCGAGCTATTTTTTATTAAACAAAATATACCGTCAAACATTAAATTTCCCATTAAACCTTGTGATTATTTTCTATGTCAAAGCCATGCATACTTTTTCTTATAATTATACGTACAATAGCTTCTTCAAAACCGAGAAATACAATTTTTAATTATTATGTTTTAAATTATAATCGTAAATTTTTCATAAAAAATACACTCGTAATACCTCGATTACACTTAAATAAAACCAAACATACCACTACATTCCATTGCAAGTAAAGTTTGAGAGAGGGTAGAATCCACGTAGAAATTGAGAGACTATAGCCGTCAAGACTCGCTACATGTGAAATGGTTTCGAAACGTTTCGCGAGCTCCTAACGACCCAATTACACTCGAACAAAATCAAATCGAACGTATTTGTCATTCGTAAACAGGGTCTGAAAAAGATAAGATACGTAGAGATTTAACTCTATCCACATAAAACTTGTTTGAGTCAATACTCCAAATTATGAAGAGTTTTAGAGAGGTCCATTACACCCACGGATTGAGAGAAATGACAAGCACTTGAAAAAGGTTGAAGATGGATACAAGTAGAGTAGGTCAAAGGCACAAAGCGATGCCTTTTTTTCCTCGTGCTTCACTAATGACAAAAGGACACAACATAAATTCACAAGTGAATAGCGTTCATTCATCACATCAAATATATACTCTTCAGTTCTCTCTAAACCAATCTTTTTCACATGATTTGAGAGAGATAAAGGTCAGATGCATTGTTCCTCTTCCAACTACTTTTCCAAAGTTGAAACTAAAATTAAAGTTAAGAGTAAATTACAAAAATCGTACTTAAAATTTATGAAAACTCTAGTTTTTGTCCGTAACTTTTCATAGTTACATAAATGATCATCGAGGTTTCAATTATGAGGCAAAACCATCCCTGGCCGTTAGGGCCATTAGATATTAGATGTTGTCCGTTAAGTGCCCCACATGCAAGTACGGTGAAAGCAATTTGATAATTTTTCATATCTTCTTATAAAAATTTAAGTGTATAAACGTCTTTAAAGCTACAAAATGTTAAGAGTATTTTTCTAAAAGAGAAAAGAAAAAACCCTAACCTACCCTCCAACATCACTCCCCCTTTCCCGGCGCTGGCAACTCCATCACCGCGACTACAATCCCCCACCTTCTGTGGTCACCCACCCACACCATTGCAACCTTTTGCAGTGTCGAAACTCTTCTGATCGTTGAACCTCCTCCACCAACGGAACATTGCATTCATAGTAGCCTCCGATGTCCCATTTTGACATATAGTTTGAGGGAAATGATCAGAAACCTGATGCCCCAAAAATTGAACCCTATTGCTACTTGGGTCAAAAGGAGGAACTTTGTTTCACTATTGTAACATGTCAAACTTTTTCTCTCCCTCAAAAATTGCCATGGTTCACTACAAAACAGAGGACTTTCACTTACGGAAGAATCTATTTGTTGGTCCCGTGAGAGTCTACAAGAAGAGAAACAGTTTGTAGAAGGGGGGGGGGGGATGAATACAAACACAATATTTTTAAATTTAAAATATATATTGATAAAGAAGATCAATACAGATTTTACAAGATTGTTTGCGGAAATATAAGGTAGTAAAAACATATCTAAACAATCTTTAGTTACACACAAAGTCTTAGCAAATACAAGAAAAGAAATTGCTGTAAAAAAGATCATTTACTTAAGCTAGAAAATGCTTGAAGTAAGAATTAGGGTTAGAGAGTGAGTTGCGCGCACTCTGCATGGAGAAGAAACACTTCTATTTATACCAATGCATTAAATGTTCATTTAATGCAATATGGTAGGGTTAGAGTGTGTGTCAAGCCTTAAGAGGAAGACTTGTCCTTTGCTACAGTGAATAGTACAAAAAGCACTATTCATGAGCAGACATCCTTACCTAAAGTTGGTGGACAATAGAGTTGACTAGTCGGATCCGTACCATACCAACTTTCATAAGGGTATGGGTTTTGTCCTTTGTGTGCATAAGGAAAAGACAACAACAATCATGCTAAGCAAGCTTCATTTGATCGCTGAATGCTGGAATGACCTGAAGGTCTCATCATCATTCGCTGAAACTTGAGCAGTCTTCACACATATGTAGACAAACTTGTAATCACTGAATACCTCTTTTTCAGATCACGTACTTGTCAGTCTCTAATCTTCAGTTTCAGTCTTCGACGTTTGCTGAAGGTTCTTTGGTGTGAGTGTTGTCTTCTTGAAGTATTGTTGT
>NC_037530.1:17743440-17744579 GCF_001531365.2 Cynara cardunculus var. scolymus
TGCCACCCTTATCCCATGGTACACCTCTCCTTGATATGCCACCCTTATCCCATGGTACACCTCTCCTTGATATGCCACCCTTATTTCCTCATCAAAATATTACACAAAATAATTTCAAATAGACCGCAGCCATTGAAACTATTATCAATACAAAAATCATTTCTTTCTAAACTTCCTCTTTATGATAAAATAACATTTCTTATTGAAAACACAAGGCATCACATTAAATCCGGTCAACTTGATTTAGCCGGACTTCAACTCTGGTCAACAATCCGGACAACACACAATATAAGCTTTGTCCGATTTAACACTTAAAATATATTTCAACAACTTTGTCCGGATAACAAGTCCGAACAATACCTCTTTCACTACTTGGCCGATTTAAAATAATCCGGCCATCATTTGGTCGTATTCCTACTTCTCAGTTCAAAAAGATAATCATTCTTACCAATCATAACCCGATAAACACTTAACCGGTTTAAGGTTAAACCGTTCAACACCTGAGCGATTTAAGACTTAATCGCCCAACACTTGACCGATTTAACACATAGAATAAACTTCAACTTTGTCCGGATAAAAGTCCGGACAATACATCGTTTAACCTTTGTCCGATTTAAAACAATCCGGACAAGCCTTGTCCGGTTTAATACCCAGATAAAACACTTGAGTAAAAGACTGATTTCTTTCCAAAAATAAACAAGATTCATATAAAACCAGTAATAATTTTATGCAAAAGAGTTCAGAAATTACTCACCTTTAAAAACCTTTTGAAATCAGATACTTGAAATCAGCTTGATCTTTGCAATCCGGTCAACTCTTTTTCTTTAAATCGCTCAATTTTATCAAAAGGCAAGAAGAAGAGATATAGAGGCTTCAACCTCCTTTTATACTTTTCTTTTAGGGAAAGTCGGCTACTAGAGCTATATACCATGTGCAAGCTTACAAAAGAAATCCCCCATGCATGTATGTAACCCATATGCACATACACATACATCATCAAATATACATATATACCTATGCATATATATATATATATATATATATATATACTTCCACCTATGTACATACACATAATCACATTATGCACATAATTTTCACATACCAACATGATCAAATATATCAATTTATCATGCTATCAC
>NC_037530.1:17748355-17749765 GCF_001531365.2 Cynara cardunculus var. scolymus
GAGTCAAATAACACCTTAGCACGTATTAAATTCAGAAGGAATATACCTGTTACTACATCCGGTGATGCTTCTGCCTCATGTTTAGTCATTTGGAAGGATCGTCCCTGCGCCCCACCTTGCCCTCCTCTATTCGCAGTAGGTCTTCCCCGTATACCCGACGTATTACTCGCCATTGTTAACTGTGGAGTTCTCAACAAGGGACAATTTGGTCGAATATGATCCGGAGAATTGCAATTAAAACACCTTCGGTTAGCTGGGCAATTTCTAGACAGATGACCTGCTTCGCCACACTTATAACATTTCCTTGGGTCCATTTTACATTCATCCTGATGAATTTGTCGGCACTGTGAGCAGACTTTCTCACTGATCTTCTGCTCAGATTTGTTATCATATCTAATAGTTTTCGGCCCTCGAAAAGATGAAGATCCCTCCCATTTTCTTTTCTCCATAACCTTTCCTTCTGATTGTCTATTCTTATTTCGTTCGGTCACCTCAGCTGCATCTACTGTTAATGGAAAGGTATTGGGGTTCATAGCAATAACAAACTCTCTAATTGAAGGTTTCAAACCCCAAATATACCTCTCTATCTTCCTGGATTCAGTCAAAACATAATGTTTAGCAAAGCGAGAGTATTCAATGAATCTTTCAGTATACTCCCGAACTGTTCCATTTCCTTGTTCTAATTTCAGGAAATCTTCTTTCATTTCTCTCACTGCTGTTTTAGGACAAAATTGATTCTTGAATCGATCCACGAATTCTATCCAAGACAGAGTCTGTAAAACATCCGTTCGGGTAGACGATTCAACTTCCCACTAGAATAAAGCATTTGATTTCAATACAGAAACAACAAATCAAACTTTATCTGTTTCCGGGCACCGAATGGTGTTGAACACAGATTCCATTTCCTTGATCCAGCACATTGTTTTCACTGGATCTCTCTCTCCAGAAAAGGTTGGCGGTTTGCATGCTAAAAACATCTTAATATCTCCTTCTTTGTTGTGAGTGATTGGAGCAAAGGGATAAACTTCCACTCTTTCCGTTTCCACCCTAGCCGGTTTTCCCATGATAAACGTCAGAGTTTTCTGCAATTTCCCCATTTCTTCCGCCAACATATCTCTGGTTATATATTCAGGATGTGGCATCGACCTTTCTTGAACATTCCTAGAGTGGGATTCCTCATGTTCAGAATGTATTTTGGTCCGACCCCTTCCCTACGACTGACTTCTTCCTCTATCTCGTCCCCTTGGTCTTCCCCGACCTCTATTTCTGGACGTGCTAGTTGGAAGATAAACAGGTGACACTTCCCTTTCTTCAGACTCTGGACGAACCGTTCTTTCAGATCTTCTAGTTCCGCTAGACATCTGCAGAATTTAGTGTTAATAATCATGTATTCACATTCCCAAATATAAT
>NC_037530.1:17750865-17752929 GCF_001531365.2 Cynara cardunculus var. scolymus
CAAAATAATTTCAAATCAACCGCAACCATTGAAACTATTATCAATACAAAAATCATTTCTTTCTAAACTTCCTCTTTATGATAAAATAACATTTCTTATTGAAAACACAAGGCATCACTTTAAATCCGGTCAACTTGATTTAGCCGGACTTCAACTCCGGTCAACAATCCGGACAACACACAACATAAGCTTTGTCCGATTAAACGCTTAAAATATATTTCAACAACTTTGTCCGGATAACAAGTCCGGAGAATACCTCGTCCACTACTTGGCCGATTTAAATTTATCCGGCCACCATTTGGTCGTATTCCTACTTCTCAGTTCAAAAAGATAATCATTCTTACCAATGATAAACCGATCAACACTTAACCGGTTTAAGGTTAAACCGTTCAACACCTGAGCGATTTAAGACTTAATCGCCCAACACTTGACCGATTTAACACTTAGAATAAATTTCAACTTTGTCCGGATAAAAGTCCGGACAATACATCGTTTAACCTTTGTCCGATTTAAAACAATCCGGAGAAGCCTTGTCCGGTTTAATACCCGGATAAAACACTTGAGCAAAAGACTGATTTCTTTCCAAAAATAAACAAGATTCATATAAAACCAGTAATAATTTTATGCAAAAGAGTTTAGAAATTACTCACCTTGAAAAACCTTTTGAAATCAGATACTTGAAATCAGCTTGATATTTGCAATCCGGTCAACTCTTTTTCTTTAAATCGCTCAGTTTTATCAAAAGGCAAGAAGAAGAGATATGGAGGCTTCAACCTCCTTTTATACTTTCCTTTTAGGGAAAGTCGGCTACTAGAGCCATATACCATGTGTAAGCTTACAAAAGAAATCCCCCATGCATGTATGTAACCCATATGCACATACACATGTATCATCACATATACATATATACCTATGCATATATATATATATACTTCCACATATGTACGTACACATAATCACATTATGCACATAATTTTCACATACCAGCATGATCAAATATATCAATTTATCATGCTATCACGTAATCATTAAATCAGATAATCACATATTAATTACCTTATGTGATAATCAGGATCCGGTTATCACAGGAATGGTCCATCATTAGGATCAGAGTGCTTGATTTTCTTCTTCCTACCCTTCTTTAGAGTTGGCCTGTCAGGGACCTTGAAATACCTGGACATCCTTTTGATGAGCTCGTTGATGGTGTCCTCGATAAGTGTCTTGTGTCTCAACTTGGATTGCCGAATGGCTTGTCAGATCTCCATCCATTTGCTGAATCCATAACGGCCTAGGTAGAAAGGATACTCGGTAACGACATCAAGAATGTCCCTGGTGATGAGCCTTAAGACCAGCATTCCATCGTCTTTAGAACGTCCGTTGATGCTGATGCTGATAATCAGGCAGGGACTGATTCTCTTTTTTAGCTTGGCTTCGCTCCATCGCTTGTCTTTTTCCACCAGCTTCAGATTCTTCTCATGCTTAGCTTCTGCAATCGAAAGAAGTTTAGCCTGGGCTTGGACAACGTTCACCGTTTTATTGGACTTTTTCTTTGGAAGGACTTTTTCAGCTAGTGACTTGGCCAGCTTCAAGCTGTCTTCAGTCTGCTTCTTTTGAAACTCTAGCTCTTCTTCAGCCCTAAATGACTCGAGTCTTTCAGCTTCATATAAGAAGTCAAACTCACCACCACTAGAGGTACGAAGAGGGATTTTTACTCTAGTCTAGTCGAGTGAATCCTTCAGCTGAGACATCTGCTGGTCGGTAGGAGCACAAGAAATGGGTTGATCAGGTACCCGCTCCAGTCGACCGCAGGTTGTTGATGGAATATGAAGTAATCTGTTGATCATCTCTCTCAGTGATTTGATGATAATCCCTTTTATCTATCGATGTAATTTTGTTTCTATATTTTCAGTTCTAGCGATCACACGCTGAGTATGTTCAGTGATCGCTGAAGAACTTGCTTTGTAAATCTTAGAGACAAACAATACTTCAAGAAAACAACACTCACACCAAATAACCTTCAGCGAATGTCGAAGACTGAAACTGAAGATTAGAGACTGGCGAGTA
>NC_037530.1:17753029-17755163 GCF_001531365.2 Cynara cardunculus var. scolymus
TCGCTGTAGCATAACGTACTTTATCCTCCTCCTGCACGTAAACAATCCTAAAGATCTTTTCAGTGTTTTCGACCCATTGCATTGCAAGTACTGGGTCCGTCTGTCCCGAGAACTCTGTAGCCCCACTGCTTCTAAATGTTTTAAATGAAGGCCGATCCGACTTTGGCTTGGGTATGTCTTCATTAACCGGCTTCGGTCCTTGGACAACCGGATTCTAAGCATTATCTGGATTTCGCACTTCAGATAACTTTATTTCAAACTCTATTCTTTGTTCTSGTAGAGCAGCCCGTGTTTGATCATTCATTATTTTCAATAACCTCTCAGTACGAGGTGATAGTTGGGCTTCATCGTCATTGTCCATATTTTCTTGGACATTCTCTTCTAAATTGAGGTTGTCATCCCCAATTTCTTGAGAAATCGGCGCGTTGCTAGATGAATCGTGTTCAGACATCGTACTGAAATTATAATACATATATATAGGGGTCAAATAATATTCTATCCCTTGTACCCCAACAAATCCTAGGTCTTTCCTATTGGTCCATATCCCATATAATCATAACCTAGTCACTATACAATGTCAATACCTAAGTTTGAGTCTGAATATCATTAATGATATCCAGTTTACTCAAACCACAGCTCTGATACCATATCTGTAACATCTCGCTTAAGCAAACCCTAAATTACCAATTTTATAAAATCTCCAATAAAATATAATTTATTAATTATTAGGACCAAAATTGATCCTAAATTATTTTAAAAGTTTTGTCAAAGCAATCGGGGTCAAGGACGAAAAATCTGATAATGCTGCTGAAACAACTAAGTCTGGAGGAAGACTAGAGGCAATGAATTGGTCCAGAGGCAGACAATGGACCAGAGGCTGCTGAAATGGCTAAGTCTGGAAGAAGACCAGAGGCAATGAATTGGTCCAGAGGCAGGCAATGGACCAGAGGCTGCTGAAATGGCTAAGTCTGGAAGAAGACCAGAGGCGAGGCTATGAAGGACCAGAGGCAATGGATGGACCAGAGGCAATGGATGGACCAGAGGCAATGGATGGACCAACCCTTTGAATCACACAGATCTAGGCATAACATTAATTAACCTCAAAATATGGGATATTAATTTCTAGGAAAAACTTCGAAATATCCGTTCTATTTTAGTGATAAAACCACCCGAAACGTAATTCCAAACCGGGTGTAACGGAGTTTTTACTTACAACCCTAATTATGTAGCAAAAGAATATGTGACAAGATTATATATAAGCTACACATACTACAACTATGAGATACGATAATAGGCTACTATTTACCCAAAAGCAAGTTCGATATCTTCAAGATCCCCGATAATTCTTCAAGTCAAACAACGGGTTCTTTCTTTTTACCCGTCTTCTTTCCTGCGAGAGGTTGCCACTTAAATGGTAAGCCAACGCTTAGTGAGTTAAATAGTTAAGTATTACATATCAATATCGCACATGTTTATAAACATACACTCTTATCAATAAAAGAGTTCAAGACATCTTCTAGATACAAACCGAGACTTACAAGAAACCGAGTGAACAATTACGTACAGGATGCTAAGATCAGAGGATTTCATATTCAAATCACCATAGTATACCATATCATTGATGCTCAATACTACAAGGAGACAGGATCAACAACCAAATATATTCAGCAACGTTAGAATACCAATAAATATCAAGAACCAAGAGATTGAATCGGTATACATAACGAGGACAGTGCATCCCCCCGTCCTTCACCTTCCGGGCTCATGCCAAAGTCCGAGTCGGAATCATACATTACGGGAAACCTCGCACTGCCCGCTCCTCTACCGGGTATGTGTCAAGGTTCCCTACTCATTGTTTTTCCTCCTTTCTGAGCAATGAGTATTCACAACCGCAGAAAGTCTCTCCCGTCCAACCCGGGATCTTGAATTCGCCATAAACTTCCAACGTGCCATACGAAGTAGTACCCGTACTATGGCGTACAATTCAAGGAACAAAACAAACAAGTCCGGATCCAGAAAGCAAACCGATGTTCGAGATAGTAATATGGAATCGACTCAAGAGACGGAATCAAAGACAAATCAAGATCGTGTGACTCCATTCAAGACCAAAAACATTCATATGAAAATATATATG
>NC_037530.1:17755428-17762555 GCF_001531365.2 Cynara cardunculus var. scolymus
AACCAATATAAGAAACTCGTGATATACACATATCCTATTTGAACATTTTACCTAAATTTCTATGTACAGCTGCTGCATCCAGAATTGTTTTGCCCATTTTAAGCTTGAATTAATGCCTTGATCATAAAATAAGAAATAAACTAGACTCAATTATCTAACTAAGAAAATTGGCCTCACCTCAGTTGGATTTTTCTACGATTTTATACAGATTTTCAAAGTCTGCATACTTCCAATGCATTCAAAAGTCAAAAATTCTCATTTTCATAGATTTTCCTCAAACCATTTCGATTCCAAACCATTCCAACTTCTGAATTTCAACTTAATATAACATATTTGACATAAACAACCAAAATCCAACCTTTATTTTATCATTTATATTATCTCTCAAATCATTGACTTAATCAAGTCAAAGTTCATATGATGAACTTGGATAAATATTGATAATCTCTTGAATCTAATGACCATTTCATGYCATAAACACTAAAATGCACTCATTTTATACACTTAAGATCAAACCCATATGAAACCCTAACTCTAACTCAACATGCAATCCATATAACAAGAATGTCAACCAAGAACAAGTGCAAAAAATGGATTATACCTTACTTGATGATCAAATCCTTCAAAGATCTTGTGGTTCTTCTTTGATTTGAGTTGAATCAAGCCTATGTGTGTGAAAATCACACCTATAGTGTGTATGTGAGTTCTAGACTTAGATGACATGAAAAATGGGCCAAAAATCCAATTTATAATGCTAAAACTCGAGTTGGGCCGGGTTGGCCCGGCTAGATACCCATTTTGACTATCAACACTTAAAATATTCATAACTTTTCGCTCGGATCTCTGTTTTCTATGAGGTTTTCGCCTACACGTTCATAAAGAGATAATCTATAACATTCAACAAAAATATTCCAAAAAAGATCTCCCAAAAAAAATCCGTTTTACGTATCTATTTGACGTGATATTTTCCAATCCTTTAATATATTCTTAAGAAATAAAATTCTAAAACTTCAGACCCAAACTCCCACTAAATCATAAGTTCTATTTAACCCAATAATTAAATATACTAAGCAAATAATTGGGCATATTAGAAATTGGATGTTACACATTTGGGGGGTCTAAACTCATCATTTTTCAGTGATTTTAACTTTATTTTTAAGCCAACACATAAGGCTAACTTCCAGAAAAAGAATCACCCATTTTCATTGAGTTTTGAAGGAGATATGACCGTTTTAAAATGCATGCAAGTTTCTGTCAGCATTGCTCTTTTTGCACTATAATCTTGTATCAAGAACTTGAAGGCTCAAAACGTAATATTTTTGAGTGAGACCAGTTGCATTAGAAAGATAACTCATTAAAATAAGTTCTAGAAAAAAATAAACCATTTTGGAGGAATAACCAGAGAGATGGTCGTCGAAAGTAGGTTTTACCTATTGTCAAGTGTGCTATTGCACACTTATTTTTTTCTAAACATTTGAAGGTCCAAACTTCTTCATTTTATATGATTCTAGTTGGAAAAGAATCATAACTCATCAAAGTATGTTTTAGAAGAAAAATCAGAACATTTGGACTTTTATTTTGAAAGATACAGGCGACACAAGTGCTAACAGAATCTGTCAGTTTTCAAAATACATCTTTTAATGATTAAATTCCACATGCAATGCGGTTTTATCCTACTTTCTTAGAGTTCTAAGTTCATGGATCATAGATTATCATCATTTTGAAGACATTTTCATGTCTTTGATGTATAATCTCTCCTTTTGAATTCTCCAGAATATTTAATTACAAAAAAAGAAGTAGGTATAGAAAATGAGAATCTTTGTTATTATACAAAGGTAAGATAACTAGTCTATTACCTTTTGCTTAAAATCTTGAATATTCTTCAAAATTGACAGATTTTTAATGATGCTTGAAGATGAAATCGGCTGGAGGGGTATGGTTGAGAGAGAGAGAGAGGTTAGGGAGATGAAAGATTTATGCAAAATGAGGATGAAAAATGAGAGTTTTCAAAGATTGTGGGGTATTTATACGTAAGTTTAAAGAAAGGAAATGAGCTGACCTTATTAGAGCCCAAGTCCATACTTGTTTATTTTTATTTTTATTAAAATAAGGCCCATTTAAAGTAAAACATAAATATAATTGACAAATATTGATAAAATATCAGTATTAGGTCAAAATTCCAAATTTTTGTAAAATTATTTGGACATTCAAATAAAACTTTTTATAATTTAATTTGGACTTTTATAATATCAACTTTATTTTGTTTGGAGAATTTTAATGAATTTGGCATTACATAAGTTAACTTTATCAGTTACCCATCAAAATAGGATTTTCTGAACTATAATTCGGGAACTAAGCCAGATGAATTCTAATCAACATTGTTAGGACTGAGAAATCAGTATTAATTGTATTCGTCTTAAAAGTTTATAAATAGTCTATAATTGTAAAAGTCAGCGTGTTTGACTTTTCTTATAGAAGTTTGACTTTGACTATTGTTTAGATATGTTGACCATATAAATAGGTTAATCTTTGTAATTAGTGAGGAGCTCATTTGTAATAATTCATACGTAATATCAAGTTTGACTGAGCTTTGAATGTGTTGACCTTTTCTCTCAAAGTTCATCTTTATGTTCTTACATGAATTATCCAGATCTGCCATGTTTGTGAAGACATTATGAAGATTGATCAGTGATTTTGGACTCACAAACATGACTAGATCCTAATATAATTCTTAATTTTAAAAATCCTATAAGATGCTAACCTGACGCCCAAAAATGACGGATGTCACAATCACTGTCTGGCTTTATCTGACAAAGAGAATTTTCATTAATAATTAGAGGGATTTGAAAGCGAGAGTGTGTTGTCCTGCCACCGGTAAGAAGTAAAGAAGCAATACCATTGGAAGCGACGTTTAAAAAAATTTCGCCTTTAGATCTTATTGATGCAACTAATGTCTTCCATAGAAATGTTTTATCTCTTCCACCATGCCCATAAACAAAAAACATACCACCTCTGTTGTTTTCAACAGCTGTCATGATTTCGTCATAAACACCTCTTTGCTCATTTGTTAGAGCAGTTACAAGCTTCTGAAACTCATAACATAAATTATCTTTGTTATAATCTAGTTTCTTCGTAATCAAACGATTGTTTGAAGATTCAAGACAATCATTATCAGGGTAAGGCAGAGTGGTGAATTTTCTTAGGATGGAATTGTTACGAAGTAAAATCTTTTCAATTTCAAATAATGTCAGGTTCTTCACTTATTCTTCATTGAGAGATAAATCTGTAAAAAGTATAATGTAAATGTAAACAATCAATATATAAAATTAAAACTAAAATACAATTTAAGAAAAAGCATAATAGTTAACGAATACAAAAACAATAAATTATTTAGTATTTAAATAATACCTGTATAAATCTATACTTATAATATATAAGTAACATAACTGAAGACTTTAATGGAATTCGTTGATTGTACATAATGTCATCTGCTAAGTATTGCCATGTTTTTTGCCAAACAAACTCAGGTCTAGATAGACTATTTGAAATCAGCATGGTTGCAAATTATAAGCGTAGATAAAAACCAGATGCGTTTAAATTTGATTCTTCAATGGCATCAATATATTCCTTGTCATCATCTAAAAGCCCAAGAGCATAACATGCATCTCTAAAAGTAGGAAATATATTTCCATTTACTGTATAAATGTCTTCGAATGATTTAGGACCTTTCACTTTATTCAAAAGAATTCTTAAATAATATGTTTCTCCTAGAGTAGGAGAAACTGAATGAATCCATCCAATTGAGAAGCCTTATTTCCTTTGATCCCAATGTCGCTCTTCCAGTTTCCACACAAACTTTGTAGGGAATTCAAAGTAAGTCAGTTCTCGTGCTTCTCTGTTGGGTTCGAGTATGCGCGTTATTGTTGTATTCAAGTTCTTCATATTTTACATGCTTTGTAATAGAATAGTTTTATTTCTTACTTAGTATAAATAGGAGTTTACTTTGTAATTGTCATTAGCAAGTTATTAGCAATTTCTGTAATCTGAATTAGGATTGTAATTTCTCTCTCAAGCAATCAAAGACATTTGGTAATCTACTCTCTCCATTCATCTTATTCATCTTGTTCTTGAATATCATAATCGTTTTGTATGAGAATTTGGACATTTCAATTGGTATCAGAGCAGACTACAACAGTTTGATTAGAGGATTAAACAAATTTGCACGAATTTGCACGAATTTTAGTGGATTATCGATCTGTGTTCTTCATCTGTTCATAACTGTTCTTCGTCCAGGATTTGTTTTTGTCCGTATAAATTTTACTTAATTGTCTAATTTTGGCTAAGTGTTGATACGTGATAAGTGTGCGATTTAATGTCCTTTGTTGTCCGGACTTCTAATCCGGATAACTTCTTAGTTTGTTGAAAATCTTAAGTCTACGTTGTCCGGACTTCTAATCCGGATAAGCTTGACCGAATTCCTAATCCGGATAAGCTTGTGTGCTTAATTTTTCTAAGTGTTGAATGCGTGCATATTCTTGTTTGAGATTTATCAGATATATTTTTGTATACTGATCCTTTAGATAGTGTTTGGTACACAGACAGGATTGGACAGGACGGGACGGGACATAATGGAACAGGACGGGACGGGACGGAACAAGACTAATTGTCTGTCCTGTGTTCGGTACGACTAGAACATGACAGGACAAAACTGTTAAAATGACCATATTATCCCTAAATGTTGTTCAATGTTATTTTATATCATATAATGATTGTAAAATGACAACAAATCAACCAAAATATATTTTAATTACATAGTTTTTGTAATCAAGTTTAATACATTAAATATAAATCTAAAAAAATGACAAAAGGGGGTTGACAAGCCAACCCGGCAATCGCACTTAAATATTACCCATTTTGACATGTTATTCAACCTACATTTTTTTAACATTCCAAGACCACATGTAAATAACATTTGTCATACCACAAATTCACTTGTAACATTTGTCACGACATTATCAAAAGTTTAACATTCCAAGACCACATGTCAAATGTACCAAAATAAGAGATTTTGAAATCCAACAAAAAACACCCAAATGATCATTTTTGAAATCCAACAAAAAAACACCCAATTGATCATTTTTGAAATCCAACAAAAAAACGCCCAAATGAACCACTGGCTGTAAGCACATGGTAAAGGTCTGAACCAGTGATCATTTTTGAAATCCTACAAAAAAACACCCAAATGAAACAAGGGTGTGAAACACAAAAACCCAAATGGGATTTCACAAATAAACCTGAAATGAGAAAGAACCCAGGTGGGATTTGTGGTAAAAACAGAGGTGCAAGATTAAAAATAAGAGATTTTGAGCAAAAACTTCTTGAAAATGGAAGGAAGGAAGAAACGATGACGAAGGAGGCTACAAAAATGGTAATTAGGTTTTCTATTGAAAGAAATAACAAGGGTAATATAGTCAATTTATATTTAGTCCCATGTTGTTCCACCTTTTTTGGTGGAACAAAAACCATCAAGTTTTGTCCCATGAAATTTAAAAATAGTCCCATGTTGTCCTATGTATTTTTTGTCCATGGCATGCCAAACATGGGACTATTTTTTTTGTCCTGTCCTGTCCCATGTAGTCTGCATACCAAACGCACCCTTAATACAAACTTTGAACTGCAGTTGATCCTATATCATACGAACTGATAAAATGAGTTCAAGGGAAGCAATGGCTATTAGTACTGACACCAAGCCACCAGTACTGTTTCGCGGAGACTATAATCAATGGAGAGATAGATTTCTTAATTTCATATAGAGAATGAAGGAAGGAGATCTGATTATGGTGAGAGCCTTGATGATGTTTATGATAGGCTTACCAGACTACTAAATGATCTGACAAAGAACGGAATCTCTAAAACTGTAATAGAGATAAATGTTAAATTCCTCAACAATCTTCAACCAGAGTGGAAACCATTTGCTAATCAAATCAGATTCAATAAATCATTATCTGATATTGATGTTCATGAAATTTATGAAACTCTGAAGCAGAACGAGGAAGATGTTTTGGAGATCCGAAATTCAAAGAAGAAGAAAGAGAAGGAAGTTGCTGATCCTTTGGCTTTCGTATCTGAGAAGAAAGAGAAGAAAGCAAAGAGCAGATCTGGAAAGCAAGTAAAGGAAGTTAGTCAATCAAGTGAATCTGAAGAAGAAGATAGTAACAGCTCAGATTAAGACTCTGAACTGTCAGAAATTAAACATGCCATGGCGATGCTGACTAAAGCATTCCATAAGAAATTCCTGAAACGGCCACACTCGAACAACCAAAGATTCACGTCAAGTTCAAAATATGAATTCAAAGACAAATTCGGCGAGAAGAAGAAATATGAAGAAAAGAGGTTTGAGAAGAAGTATGAGAAGAAGCTGGAAGAGAAGAAGAAGTTTGGCAAAGGTGTAGCTGACGATAACACAAAATGCTACAACTGTGGCAAGCTAGGCCACTTTGCTATAAATTGTAGGAAGTCGGTAACTCGAAATACCGACTACTACAAGAATAAATTTCTTCTTTCTAAACAAAGAGATGCCGGGAAAGCACTCATGGCAGAGGATGATCACTGGCTGAAACTGACTGATGAAGAGGAAGAAACTGAAGCTGTTGCACATGTGTGCTTGATGGCTAAATCAGATAACTGTTCTTTAGATGATGAAGAAGAACAGAGTGCGGAAATGAATGAAGAGGTATTGGAGCAATCATGCATTAAACATATGCATAAGATGATGCTCAAACTCCAATCTTTCCAGCAAGAATTAAAATCAGAAAAATGCGTTCAAATAATTTTGAAAAAGAATTAAAAACGCAAAAAGAAAAATACTTCAAACTGTTTGATGAAAATGCTGGAAACTTGGACTGGGCTAAATCTTTATTATCTGAGTCCAAATTATTTGATGAAAAATCCAATATCTTAAAAGCCGAACTATCTGATTTAAAGGAAAATTATAAATCATTAGAATTAGTTAATGAAGAACAAATAGTTAAAATAAGTAAGCTTGAACTTCAAATAATTCAGTTAAATGAAAAACTGAAGTCTAAAGAGGAAGTTTTATATAAACGAGGACAAACTGATCAAACCAT
>NC_037530.1:17763110-17766291 GCF_001531365.2 Cynara cardunculus var. scolymus
TGAAGCCTCCGATTCAGAAGAAATTAATAATTTTAATAAAGAAATTAATTTTTCAAATATCTTAAATTCAGATGTTTGTTTAGATAATGAGATTGATCATTTTGATATTTCAAGCAAATTACCCAGTCATGAAGATTTTATTGTTAAAATTAATATGACTGAGAATTCCGATTTAACTTCAGATTTTGAAAACAATTTTAATCAAAAACTTGTTTCCGAGGATGTGTATTATAGAAAGAATAAAACTAAAAAGAATTCGAGGAAACAAAAGAAACTTACAAAGAATAATAAACAAAAAGTTCGACATTTAATTAAATCTGATGATTTTCTTTTTCCTATTTTAGATAAGGAGTTGAAGTTTAAGACTATTTGGAGAGTAAAAGAAGAAGACAAACCATCAACTCAACAGAAGAAGAATAATTTTACTAAATCTGTATTAAATGATTCGATATTGAATAATTATGTAATAAGATATTCAGTTGATGAATTGTTTGATATTAGAAATAGTAAAAATAATTGTTTTCCGTGTAGAGTGAATGAATTACTTAAGTCTTTTACTTCGTTTAAACCTTATCATTTCATGCATTCTGCACTTTCTACTTTATCTAAGAAATTGCATTTTAAAGAACGTTGGTTTGGTACATATAATATACCACCAACGAAAACTGAGCTTAAAGGTCCAAAACTAAAATGGGTATCAAAACCCAATTGATTCACTTTTGCAGGTTAACCGACATATGTGGTTCTTAGACTCCGGATGTTCTAAGCACATGACTGGTAGAAAAGAACTTTTAGCTAACTATGTTGAATCTTTTGGAGGTACGGTAAGGTTTGGAAACAATCAATAAGCGCCTATCGTTGGATACGTTGACGTAATTTCTGGGAACTTAACTATTAAGAAAGTGTCGTTTGTCGAATGACTTGGACATAATCTGTTTAGTATAGGTCAATTCTGTGATAATAATCTAGAAGTCTGTTTTAAAGCTAACCAATGCAGCATCCGAACTACTGATGGTAAGGAGCTYTTAGCTGGAATTAGAAGATCAAATCTCTACACGATTGACCTATCTAATACACAAGTGGATACTGACGTTTGCTTGATATCTAAGGCATCCTTGAAGCAGAATCTGCTATGGCATCGACAACTTTCACACTTGAATTTCAAGTATCTCAACAAGTTGGTTTGTGACAACTTGGTCAAAGGCATCCCAGAACTGAAGTTTCATAAAGACCACGTATGCGGTGCATGTGAGATGAGCAAACTGAAGAAAGCATCACACAAGCTGAAGACAGAGTTCAACACCGAACGTCCACTACACTTACTCCATATGGATCTCTACAGTCCTATGCGAGTCCAAAACATCAATGGTAAAAAGTATGTGCTGGTCATAGATATACCTGGGTTCATTTTCTGCGATCAAAGGATGAAGCGGCCGAGACGATAATTTCTTTCTTGAAGACAGTTTAAAATAATCTGCAACTTCAAGTTCTGAAAATCAGAACTGACAACGAAACTGAATTCAAGAACAACACACTCGGTTCATTCCTTGAATCCATCGGTATTTCACATACGTTTTCGGTAGCCCGGACACCGCAACAAAATGGTGTCGTTGAGTGAAAGAACAGAACGTTGGTGGAAGCGGCGCGAACATTGCTTACATGCTCCAATCTTCCATTATTTTTATGGGCTGAAGCAGTGGCGACTGCTTGTTTTACCCAAAACCGCTCTCTTGTAAACAAAAGGTTTGGTAAAACTCCGTATATGATAATAAATAAAAGAATACCTAATATCAAATTCTTCCGAGTTTTTGGTTGCAGGTGCTTCATTTTAAATGACAAAGAGGACAGAGGGAAGTTCACTGCTAAAGCTGATGAAGCAGTCTTTGTTGGCTACTCAAAGACATCTGCCGCGTATAGGGTCTACAATAAAAGGACCAAAATCATCAATAAAAGCGTGAACATATCTTTTGATGAAGTCATTGATGTGGATTCTGAACAATTCAGTTTAGGACCCGGGCTGATAATTAACACTCCGCGGAAAGCTGATCAACCTGAGTCGTCTAATACTGATAAAGCTGATTTAGATTCCTTATTTGAGAATTTTTATGAAGAATATTTTGAAAATAAATCTAATCAGTCTAATGTTTTGTCCAGGGAAAATCCAAGTGAACAACATTTATCTGGTCCATCTCCCGATGTGCCAGTAACTGAAACATAAGAGGAAACGGAAGTAGTGGATGAAGAAATAGAGATGGAAAATCCGAACAATCCCGTTCAGCGTGAAGAGGGTGAAAATTCTGAAGTGCAAGAGGTATTGATCGAACAAGACGAAAATAATCTACCTCAACCAGATATTCAACCTATTCCAGTTTCTAATATTGAACCTTCACCTGAACCCGTTCCTGTAAACTCCCCAAGTACTTACACTGATCAAAACTCAGATCAAAGCTCCTATATTCCCCTACCTCATAGCAAGAAGTGGACCCGAAATCACCCAATACATCAAGTAATTGGTGATCCATCAACACCCATTCATACAAGGTTTGCGATGGCAAATGAGTGTCTATACTCCATGTTCTTGAGTACTATTGAGCCAACTAAGGTTTCTGAAGCCTTAGCTGATCCGGATTGGATATTAGCCATGCAAGAAGAGCTGAACCAGTTCGAAGCACTCAAAGTCTGGAGATTGGTTCCACGTCCCAACAACAAGACAATTATCGGTACAAAATGGGTATTCAAATATAAAAAGGACGAAGATGGTGTTGTGATCAGAAATAAGGCTCGGCTCGTCGCTAAAGGATATAATCAACAAGAAGGCGTTGACTACGACGAAACTTTTGCCCCGGTTGCAAGGATTGAAGCACTACGGATGTTTTTGGTGTACGCGACACACAAGAACTTCACGGTGTACCAGATGGACGTCAAGACAACATTTCTGTATGGTCTTCTCAAGGAGGAAGTCTACGTTTCCCAACCGGAGGGTTTTGTTGATCAGTCAAAGACGGATCATGTCTACATCCTTGACCGAGCTCTTTACAGCCTTAAACAAGCTCTGAGAGCCTGGTATGACATTTTATCAGAATTTCTGGTAAAGTCAGGCTTCTCGAAAGGTAATATTCACACAACCCTTTTCATTCAAAAGGAAAAGTCTGATATTATTTTGATACAAATTTATGTAGAC
>NC_037530.1:17767066-17801127 GCF_001531365.2 Cynara cardunculus var. scolymus
TATCTAAGTTAGGTATGTTAAATTTGAAAATTTGAATTTTTATTAAAAACAGTTCAATTTATTGAATTGTATTTAATTCAAATTCATTTGGTCAAATATCTGTATTTCATAAATACAAGTCAGTGTTTCAATTTTTTCTATCTGATTTTAAATTTCTTGATCGTGGGGATCTATATTTGAGGGGGAGTGTGGAAGTTTATCTGTTTTTAAATAACTGATCATATTTTGAGGGGGAGTGAATTTTATCTATATTGAACTAACAGTTTATATTTTTCTTACAGGTATTTTGAACATTATCTAATTTTTGAAAGATGTAGAGTTTARAAATATARGTGTTTGGCCGATTTAGTYTAATCCGGACAACACTTGTCCGATTTATTGCAAATCCGGACAACACTTGTCCGATTTAGACTAATCCGGACAAAAGGCTATATGATAAACTCTTATCCGGATAAGGTTAGATATGTTTTACAAGGGATTGAGCGGATTAGTAAATCGCTTGTTTGCTTTGACCGGATTCTTAAATCGTTTGACTCGTTTATTCTTTCAAGTCCTTAAATCGATCATTTCTTGAGCGATTTAATATTTCAATTGAGCGATTAAGTGTTCTTTATTGAGCGATTTATACTTTAATCGATTGAACCTTGAGCGATTTATTCTTAAACCGGACAAGTCTTGACCGATGTTCTTCTAAATCGCCTATGCCTTGAGCGATTTAGTGTTTGGATTATCACTTAGTTGTTTCTTATTCCATAAATCGGATACCTCTTGACCGATTTATTCTAATCCGGACAACCCTTGAGTGGTTTAGAATTTGAACGGGTTTTGACTTTGACTATAAATATTCGATCCATTTTTACTTTTCATTTTTTTACTTTCACTTTCATATACTGTTCATCGTCTCCGGTCGTATTCTCTGGTTCGCTCAAGACATTTCAAGTTCTTCAAATCTCTGTTTCATCCCATTCTACTCTTATTAAGGTTTTCTTTTGATTCATTCTCTTGACTATAATACCTTGACGATATCGATTCGTTGGACAAATTTGGACTGTTTTGGACTATTTATACCTTAATGTTGAATTGAAATTTGTTGAATCTAAATCGTACCATAATATGCTTAAAATCCAAATAAAACAGGTTAATCAAACTGAATCATTACTAATAAAATGGTTTTCATGTTAATAGTCGGTTCAAATTGATTGTTTTAGGATTTTTTTAGGGTTTGAATTTTTTACGATTTTTTTAGACTTTGGTTTTGACCGGATTTCTCACCGGAGAAGGTGACTGGAGAAAACTCCGATCAACCTTAATCCGGTTGATGCTATCCGGATTTGTTCTTGACTTAGAATTTTTTTGGTTCTTCTTTGTTGACCGGATTTGAAGTCTGGTTAATATTTTTTTTGTTTTTGTTTTTGATTTTTTTTTCTGTTTTATTTTGTGTTAAATTTTTTTTAGAATTTTTTTTAGTTTAGTTTAAATTTTTTTAAGTATTAGTGTAGATTTTTTTTAAAAAAATTTAGTATTTTTTTTAATTCAATTTTTTTTTGTTTGTTGTTTACAATTTTTTTTAGTCCTAACTTTTTTTACTTTGAAAATTTGAATTATTTGCATAATATGGGCTCTAATAAGTTTCGAATTTTTACAGGTTAATGGCAGACACTCAACATCAATCTGACGAGAAATCTCACGTTCCCTCGGTCAGATCTGATAACATTCCAAACCCCCACAACCATTTAACCAACCCATACCTGCCAAAACCCTTTTTCCCCAATTCAAATATCTAGACATAAAGCCAAATAACCATGCCTTCAATTTTAACATGCCTGCCGAATATCAGATTATAACCGAAATTCTGAGAGAACACCCTATAGCCTACTCCCTGTCAGCCAATACACCTGTTCCAATGGTGTACTTACAACTGTTTTGGAGTACCCTTACACTGGCAAAAGATGGCGACACTTTTATTTCGACGGAGCAGTCGATGAATATCTCAGTCATCTGACATTAAATTGATTAAGAAGGATTCTACGTCTCCCAGGACCAGGCTCTACCGGATATGAACAGTTTGTAACAGATGACCAACTGTGCCTCGACATCAAAAGGTTAGGATACTCGGCAGAGTTGACTAACCCGTCACAGTTCAAAAGACGTTTTCTGCCATCAATCTGGCATCTGTTGTTCTCCATCCTGAACAGATGTCTGACGTCCAAGACTACGGGAATAGATACATGTAGCAGTTCTTTCCTCAAATTCTTTCACGGGATAGTATTCTCTCGTCACTATGACTATGCCCTAGTTATCTGGAATGAACTGGTGGAGCTCGTGAACACAAAGAGATTTCTTTTAAAAGCCAAAAAAATTCATGCCCTTCTAGAGATTTCTACAACTTTTTAAAAAGGCGATGATGAATGCGAATGAAGACATCCCGGCTAGATCCAATGCTGAAATGGGGCCAACATTCGTCATGTCTAGAATTCGGCAGCATACTGAAATTGAAGACTTGGATTCCATAATGGAAATACCACCAGAGCTTTTTGCCTTGGCTGATCAGACTGCTCAATGTGTGATAGACTATAGGAGAGTGATAGATTCTATAGTTCAACCAGAACCGGTTGAACTTACCCCGAGATCACCCCATGCCTCAGTTGAGAGAGAGGTGTTAGCTGTAGAAGAGAGAGTTCAGGAACAGGGGTTACCTGAACAGGGCAGTGTGTTGAGAGAAAATGTGTTAGAGAGGGGTGAACAGGAGGGGAGAGCGTCTGATCGGCAAAGTACTTCAACTGATAGTACTTTCACAACTTCTTTAAGTTCGGAAGATACTGAAACCAACAATGAGGCAGCTCTTGGTGATAATGATGGGAATGATGATGATAATAATGATGATGATGGGGCTGACGACCATGCTCAAACAATTCCTTCATAGACTATTCCAGTCGGAGCATTGGTTGATGATATTAATGACATCTTTCCAGAATTTTCTGTTCAACAGACTTGTCCAAGTCTATATTCCTTGTCATTTGATGTTGAAGAATATGGACCAACATATGATGAATATGACCGTATTCTATAAGGCGTTTCAATCGGAGAAGAAGATGAGGGAGAATCAGTTGAAAATGATGAGAGGGTGTGTGAAAGGGACGAAGAAGAACATGGTGAGGATGTGAGTGGAGCACAAAATGAATATCAAGCTCCTTACCTAGCCGATACACATAGCCGGGCACCCACATCTACTATCGACATTCATTCGTTGAATGTTGGTATTGAACAAGACATAGCTAGCCCAACTACGCAAATGCACACCCAACTATCTACTCAAATGGTTCTCAACAACCAGTTGTTCCACTTCTTCACGGGGATGTAGCACATATGCTAACTACTTCTCATTCAGAGAACGTAGTTATTAAAATAAGTAAGTCGCTGCCCCAGCCTACGACTTTGATTAAGTGCACCTCGAGTATAGAGCCGATACACATAGGTATACATGAGTCGCGAGCATCTGTTGCTCCAGTTGCAGTTCTTAGTGAACTTGCCGAAACGACCAGAGTGGTGTCGATTGACATTTCACAAGGACAGGTCGGAAGTCCTACCAGTGCTATCAATATTCCAACACTAAACGTAGGCACAACAGTTTATTCAACTGTTGTTTCAACTGGTAATCTAAGTGATCCAGGTGTTAGCTTACCAGACTTTGTGTCACGGGAGTATCTGGACGGCGCCCTAAAGGATGTTCAAGAAAACATGGATGCATAGATTGCAAGTCTGAAAAGACTTTTGAAGGGGAAAGAACAAGTCGAGGAAGAGCAACCATCTGCGCCATCACCACAGCCTGTACCTGAGCCTCCGAGGGTACAAGAGCAAACGGTGGACGAACTAAAATCGATGTTGTATGCTAAATTGATGGCATCACAAAATCCTGACGCCGAAGACACAGACTTGGTTGGCCTCTTAAGACAACAACTTGATGATAACCCTCTCGTTAGAGCCTCAGAGTTTTTGGCCTTTCAAGATGTGGTTGCTTCTAGCTTCACAAAAGTTAGCAAGTCAATCACATCCAATACCCAAGATCTTAAAAGTTCAATGGATGCCCTCTTTGAACGGGTATTTATTCTGGAAGAGACGTGCAGATCTCAGGCCACCTCTCACAAAAGAAGACATGATGACCCGGATGATCCAGATCATCATGAGGGGGAGAGGAAGAGATAGAGGGTGACTGAGACGTCTGAACAAGCTACAAGGGTTGAATGTGAGCCAACTGCTCAAGATGTGAATGCTGAAGTTTCTGCCCGGAGTCTACACAGGAAAGAATAATTGAGGCTATTATTGTAGAAGATGAGGGAGAAATGGAGACAAGTCCTATGATCGAGCCAATGGTTGAAAAGCCGGCGGACTTCACAGTAGGGACAAGGTTGTTATTGGACTTGTCTGCCAATGTTGATTTAAATTACGTGTTTTCCGCTGTGCTGGTGGAGAGCAAGATTCTGGAGAGGATATTGATAACATTGACGAGTCAGCTGGGCTTTACTTTGACTTTGAAGCCGACATAAATGATGAAGATCCAGTTTTTCCTGTTCAGGGTGACCGTCAGACCGGGCCAGAATCCTCCACTGTAGCTGTAGTTGGTGTATCTGACATTCCTGCTCCTAGAGAGCCTTTTGATCCTACAGAGATATTCACAAAGAATTATGTGCCATTCATCATTCGAGCGAATTTTCCAGGGTATGATAGGGAAAGGATCCGAGAGCCGTACCTAGAAGATATCTACTTTGGAATTTTCCTCCGACATTGTAAGTCTCTGAGTGGTGATAAAATCCTTGGTATCCACCGGGAAACCAAAGATTATCGCTTGGAGTACAAGTACTTTCTGAAAGCCAAGCGTTTGCCTGTTAGT
This sequence comes from Cynara cardunculus var. scolymus, assembly GCF_001531365.2. NCBI lineage: Eukaryota > Viridiplantae > Streptophyta > Magnoliopsida > Asterales > Asteraceae > Cynara > Cynara cardunculus. Next base: position 17,771,955 of record NC_037530.1, read on the forward strand.
GAAGTTCGTACCAAACATCGGGTTGTCACAATCAAACAGATCGATGCTCAAAGACTTCTGAGAGTCTGGTATCCAGTCTTCACTGTGACTAGACAAGATGGGCAAATCTGGAGGTTTAGTGAAGCTGATTTCCCGAACTTATATTTGGAAGACTTGGAGTATATGTACTGTGAGATCCGAAACATGACCAATAGGAAAGATGGAGCTCCGGTTTCTCTTGATGCAATTAAAAGATATATGCGGTGTCATGTAAAGTTGGCTATGGTTATATATGTTCATATGGGTCTTGAAGATAATCAAAGAATCATCAATCTGAAGAGACCTAATCAAGACTTGGAAGATATTGATGCATATCCAGTTTACATGATTCTCGAAAAGCCAGAGTTCAGAGTCATATACTTTACTGAGTATCAAGTGAAGAAATTTATGAGATTCAGCGAGCTAAACAAGTTTTTAGATGGTACAATAAGACTGGTAAGACGGGCACTTGACTTGAAGAGAGTGAACAATGACAGGGCTGCGGAGTCGGAGAGAATGAGCTCTAAAGAAAGATATTTGTTGATCAATGCCATAAATCTGATCGAGGAAAAGATTCAATACCGGAATGCTCTAAGAAGGTTGGAGAAACTCCTCGGACTTAGAAAGACAAAATTTACAAGAGTTCGAACTTGAATCCAAAGGCGGAGAATGTTGGGTTCGAGTATGCGCGTTATTGTTGTATTCAAGTTCTTCATATTTTACATGCTTTGTAATAGAATAGTTTTATTCCTTCCTTAGTATAAATAAGAGTTTACTTTGTAATTGTCATTAGCAAGTTATTAGCAATTTTTGTAATCTGAATTAGGATTGTAATTTCTCTCTCAAACAATCAAAGACATTTGGTGATCTACTCTCTCTATTCATTTTATTCATCTTGTTCTTGAAGATCATAATCGTTTTGTATGAGAATTTGGACATTTCATTCTCGATATATTTCATTACAATTCATCCAAGCTAAGAACATTGAAGATGCCACAGATGGGATATACCTTCCAATATGCACTCCTATGGATTGTCTTTTCTAATTTCGCCTCCACCCAAGGAGTCACTACATTCATCATTTGAGTTATAAATATTTGATATCATTAGCATATGTTACATAATCAAACATATAGTTTTTGATGATTGAATTTACCTCCGTTATGCCGACGTATAAAATACCATTGTTGCAATGTCGCCCGATAAAATTCCACTAACATTGTTATTGGAAGATAACGTGAAAACCGGGTTACTAAGTTGACGGACTCCCCACCATTGAAAGTCATTGCACTGTAACGCAATCCAGAGAAGTGCGATAGTGCCCATCTAGCGTAACCAACTTCCTCAAGGTATTGAGCGGCTTTAGGTAGACTGTGCCACATCAAATCAATAGTAGCTTCAAAGTCCGACAACCTGTAAGCTTTGCATGCCTCCCAGAACATCCACCTTTTCCTTTTGTCTTTACTAGAGGTTAGGCACAAGTGCTGGCTGAGATGCCGACAACAAAGTCCGTGGTGTGCGTTGGGAAATACAGTTTGTATGGTCAGGTCGATAGAGGCAGCCCTATGGGTTACGAAGGTTAAATTGGGCACTTCAACGATACACTGCCTCAACTTACGTAAAAACCATGTCCATGACGGGTCACTTTCTGTCTTCCCCACTCCCATTGCAATGGGTACGATCCCATTGTTTCCATCCATGCCGACCGCTAAGAACATGGTGCCTATGTATGTCCCCTTCAGATGGGCACCGTCCATTATAAGAAGCGGTCTCATGTGTCCTAGAAACGATCGAATCTGCAGATGAACGAGGTTAAAAATATAAACTTCATAACATAAAATTATGACAATAATTCAAAAATATGACAAAAACTATTACCGAACAACCGAGTGCGACAAACAACATGTTGAATCGTCCAAGTCCATCAACATCGATCTCTGTCATAATCCCCGGATTTGCTAGCTTCAAATTGTGACAATAAATCGGGAGTAGGTTAAACGACAATTCAGATGTCCCCCTCAACAGTTGCAAGGCATACATCTTTGCTCGCCATGCTTGGTTGTAGGAGATGCTAATATTAAACTGTTGATTCACATCTTCCATGATTTCTTTACCATGGTACACTCTCCTACAATCCTTTAAACTCCCTGCCAATATATGACCCAAAACCTTTTTATTCGCATTACGGTGGTTTGGGTGGAATTGGGACCATGAACATGCGTGTTCATCGTGGAGCTTCCGTACCTGAAAGATACTGGTACCATCGATGAAGACAACCATTAAACGCCAATCATAGTCCGAATCAGAGTGACGCATCGCCTCGTACCGGCGTTTGGATGATTTATTTACCTTGATCTGAATGTTTTCATAAACGCACTTTAATCCCAATGTGAGCTTTAGTGCTTCATTCGAGTCAAAGGTTTGGAGAACTTTGACATGGGATGTAGGCTAGTAGGAAATATTTCTCTGTCTACTTTTGATAACAGGGTCTGGACAAGGTGTTGGGTCGGGCATACCCCAAAAACTATTCCTTAGCGGCTGGATTTCTTCAGCATCAGAGTTATCGTCTTCGGGTATATTCAAAAGTTCAGAAGCAACATAAACATCTTCAACCATATCTACCTCCCATAAAGGTTTTGACTGTTCAGGAGACTGGATCAGGTACGTGTTGGGAGACTGTATCTGAGACATGTACAAATCTTGAACCAAATAACTGTCAGGTTGAACAATATTTTTAGGTTCAAAATATGAATTTCCAGCAACACCACTGGGGAAGGAGGTGCTTGGATTTTCGCCATTGCCACCACTGGTGAAGAAAGTGCTTTGATTTCCACCAGTACCATAACCGGTGGGGAAGAGTGTGCTTGGACCATATGGGTTTGCACCACTACCGTCGGGGAAGAGTGTGCTTGGATTTCCACAGCTGACACCACCGGGGTAAAAAGTGTTTGGACCGCTCGGGTTTGCACTTGATGGATTTCCACCATAACCACCATTGTCGACCACAAAGAGTGTCAACATTTCTGTTAAACTTTGATGAATGGCATTCTGTAACATTAGCACATCGTCGTCATCGATTAACTGATATAATATCTGTAACAAATTCGTTTTATAAAATAAAATGAAAGGAGCACATAAACTTAACTTATTCGTGACATGTTTAATGACACCAAAATATGTTATTGGCGACGGCAAACATAATATATATACGGGGGAGCTTAACGAAAGGTACTCTAACACACCATTTATCTCTTGAAATGAGTCGACACTTCGAAGATACACCAAAACATCATCACTTTGACGTGATTTCATGTTTTTGTGATGGTTGATTGTGTTTAATGGGTTAAGGATTTAGGATTGTGATGGTTTATTGTGTTGAAGGGGTAAGGGTTGTGAGAGTAGAATATATGATAAGAGAAATGAAAGAGGATGTGTGAAAATAATGAAATAGGAAGTTTATATTTATAATGAAATTTGCTGCACTAAAAGACAAAATAAGATTCAACATAAAATATCTGATTTTTGTCCACCAAATCATATACAAATAATTTTTTCGTCTCCACAATTATTAGAGAAAACCAACATTTCTTATAAAAAAATATAACAACATTCGTTGCTTAGTTCATGCGTTTAAAAAAATCTTCACGTACAATCATATTTTTATAAGGTTTACGGATTGTGAGAGTAGAAGTAGTTTTATTTTATATAATAAAACCATGATATTTGGTCCTAAAAAGGTAAAAAAAAAAAGTTTAAATATTGTCTTATGTTTATTAAAAACACCCCTTAATCAATATTAAAAAAATGAAAAAAATAATAATAAAAATATTCAAAGGCTGGATCACCCCCGGGGGCAATTGGGTGACGTGGATCGCCCCCAGGGGTAGATCCACACAAAACAAGGCCTGTACCATCTTGTACCCTAAAAGGAGGCATGTGAGACTTACCAAAATAATTTTTAATATTATTTTTCGTACTTTTTTTGTCAGCAAAAAGTGGATCGCCCTCCAAAGCGGAGGTGATCATTTTGCTGAGAAGTGGTTATTTTGTTAATACATGAGATATAAATAGGTTAATTTGGTGATTTTCCCTCCAAATAAATAAGAGAAAAAAAACTTAAAAAAAGAATTAATTAATTTATATAAGAAAAAGATAAAAGGTAAAAACAATAAAAAGACAAAAAAGACAAAAAAGACAAAAAAGCAAAAAAATAAAATGATTGCATAGGGGTTAGGGATGTCATTAGTACATACTAGTTTTCTAACTGCACATTGCACGATAGCGATAATGTGTAACATCCAATTTCTAATATGCCCAAATTATTTGCTAAGTATATTTAATTATTAGGTTAAAGAGAATATTATGTGAGAAGTTGTGTTACATGTTATGTCAAAGTGGAAAATTTTACTTAGTGTTTTAGTAGTGTCCTTATAAGAGAATCTATGATTAATTGGGAGTTTGGGTTTGAAATTTTAGAATTATACTTCTTAGGAATATATTAGAGGATTTGGGAAAATTTCACGTCAAATAGATACGTAAAACTGATTTGTTTTGGGAGATCTTTTCTGGAATATTTTTGTTGGATGTTATATATTATCTCTTTATGAACGTGTAGGCGAAAATCTCATAGAAAACGGAGGTCCGAGCAAAAAGTTATGAATATTTTAAGTGTTGATAGTCAAAATGGGTACCTAGCCGGGTCAACCCGACCCAACTCGGGTTTTAGCATAAGAAATTGGATTTTTGGCCCATTTTTCATGTCATTTGAGTCCAGAACTCACACACACACTAGAGGTGCGATTTTCACACACATAGGCTCGATTCAACTCAAATCAAAGAGGTCTTACAAGATCTTTGAAGGATTTGATCATCAAGTAAGGTATAATCCATCTTTGCACTTGTTCTTGGTTGACATTCTTGTTATATGGATTGCATGTTGAGAAAGAGTTAGGGTTTCATATGGGTTTGATCTTAAGTGTATAAAATGAGTACATTTTAGTGTTCATGGCATGAAATGGTCATTAGATTCAATAGATTATCAAGATTTAAGCAAGTTCATCATATGAACTTTGACTTGATCAAGTCAATGATTTAGGAGAGAATATAAATGATAAAATAAAGGTTGGATTTTGGTTGTTTATGTCAAATATGTTATATTAAGTTGAAATTCAGAAGTTGGAATAATTTGGAATCGAAATGGTTTGAAAAAAAATGTATGAAAATGAGAATTTTGACTTAAGAATGCATTAAAAATGTGCAGACTTTGAAAAACTGTATAAAATCATAAAAAAAAATCCAAATGAGGTGAGGCTAATTTCCTTAGTTAGATAATTGAGTTTAGTTTATTTCTTATTTTATGATCAAGACATGCATTCGAGTTTAAAATGGGCAAAACAGTTATGCAAGCAGCAGCTGTACATAGATATCTAGGCAAAGTGTTCAAATAGGATATGTGTATAACATGAGTTTTTTATATTGGTTGCTTATGAGATTTTGTACATTTACTCCAGGGGGTAATTAGGACATATTTTGATGCTTTGGAAGCATTCTAAGTGTGGTAGCTTGGACGCTCTTTGTAAGCTCATTTTGGAGCTTTTCAGTATTATACGGTTGCTCGGTGAGTTATATAGTTAATTGTTACATATTGTTTTGAATATGTATATTTTCATATGAATGTTTTTGGTCTTGAATTGAGTCACACGATCTTGATTTGTCTTTGATTCCGTCTCTTGAGTCTATTCCATATTATGATCTCGTTACATCGGTTTACTTTTCGGATCCGGACTCATTGTTTTGTTCCTTGAATTGTACGCCATAGTACGGGTACTACTTCATGTGGCACGCTGGAAGTTTATGGCGAAGTCAAGATCCCGGGTTGGACGGGTGAGACTTTCTGCGGTTGTGAATACTCATTGCTCAAAAAGGAGGAAGAGCAATGAGTAGGGAACCTTGGCACATACCCGGTAGAGGAAGGCGGGCAGTGCGAGGTTTCCCGTAATGTACGATTCTGACTCGGACTTTGACATGAGCCCGGAAGGTGAAGGACGGGGTGATCTACTGTCCTCGTTATGTTTACTGATTCGATCTCTTGGTCTTTGATATTTATTGGTATTCTAATGTTGTTGAATATATTTGGTTGTTGATCCTGTTTCCTTGTTGTATTGAGCATCAATGGTATGGTATATTATAGTGATTTGAATTTGGAATTCTATGATCTTAGCATCCTGTACGTAATTGTTCACTCGGTTTCTTGTATGTCCCGGTTTGCATTTAGATGATGTCTTAAACTCTTATATTAATAAGAGTTTATTATGTATGTTTATAAACATGTGCGAATTGATATGTAATACTTAACTATTTAACTCACTAAGCGTTGCCTTATCATTTAAGTGTCAACCCCTCTCAAGAAAGAAGACGGATAAAAAGAAAGAACCCGTTGTTTGACTTGAAGATTTATCGGGGAACCTGAAGATTACGAACTTGCTCTTGGTAAATAATAGCATATTACCATATTTCATAGATGTAGTAAGTGTAACTTGTACATAGTCTTGTTCCGGTTATAAGTATGTCCCGTATTCTTTTGCTACTTAACTCGGGTTGTAATTAAAAATCTGTTATATCCGGTTTGGAATTATGTTTTGGGTGGTTTTATCACTAAAATAGAACGGATATTTCGAAGTTTTTCTAGAAAATTAATATCCCGTATTTTGAGGTTAATCAATGTTAAGCCCAGATCTGTGTGTTACAAAGGGTTGATCATTCATAGGGGCTCTGGTCTATTCATAGGGGCTCTGGTCCATCCATAGGGGCTCTGGTCTTCTTCCAGATTTAGTCGTTTCAGCACTGCAGCATCTTCAGATCTTCCATCCTTAACCCCGATTGCTTTGATAAAACTTTTAGAATAATTAGGATCAATTTTGGTCCTAGCAATCAATAAATTATATTTTATTGGAGATTTTATAAAATTGGTAACTTGAGGTTTCTTAAGTGAGATGTTACATAATGTCATCTTCAAAAGGGATGCTATAGACTAAAATTTGAAGTACTCTTCTAAAACATTTTAGACAAATGTGAGTGACAACTACTCAATAACATTAAAAGTTTTTAAGAGGATTTGACAACAGTCTTAGAACCATATGTTAATTTAAGTTATCTAACTATGCTCGAGAATGGTGYTACAAAGTACTCTACAAATGTTTGACTAATATTAGTAGTTTGTCTAATTAGAAGTCACAGTTTTAATTGAAATCTCATCTAAGGTGACAAAATTACTATTTTAATTTTATAACAAATTTAATTGAAATCTCATTTTTGAAGTTACAAAAAAGAAACGTTCTATAATATTTCTAATGAAAATTAGAGGAGTGCGTAAGTTGTAGCAACCATAGTGGAAGTTCAATACGATGCATGAAGAACCACATCATCAAGCTAAGATAATGGATTTTCCTTCATAAAAATAAAATTAATATCAAGTGGGGTCGGTGACCCACATATCTGATATTAAACTGATAAAAATACTACACTTTATTGTAACATTCTATAATATTTGAATTGTAATTAGATAGGTGTGTCAAACCTTGATAGTATTAACATTAAGACGACAGATAAATAACTACCTCATGTTGCCAAATTATCATCCTTGGTTCCACTTTTATATTTGCACTATAATTTTTAGCATTTAGTTGGTTTTGGTTCCAAACATGGTATAGATTTCAAAGACGGTCATCCAAAATAAGACAACCCTATGAGGCAAATCTCATGATTTGACACAAAGACATCCAATCCACCTTTCTTTTATACTTTACTTTGTTCAAATTTTTTTAACTCTTTATCAATGTGGGACAACTAAAACTCAACAACAATTCACCATTCGAGAATACTCAATTCTCACGATGTCACCTCAATACCCCAAGGCTTTCTTCTATATATATAAAGATAAAGATTTTTTCTATTTGGTCGGTTTTGATCCTAACCATGGTCATAGATTTCAAAGAGGGTCATCCAAAGTAAGACAAACCTAAGAGGCAAATCTCATTAATCGACACAAAGGCATCAATCCATCTTGTTATATACTTCACTTTGTTCAAATCTTTCAACTCTTCACCATTATGGGACAACTAAAACTCAACCACAATTCATCATTTGAGAATACACAATTCTCATTGTACCACCTCAATATCCCAAGGTTTTACTTTTATAATTCTCATGGTGCCACCTCATCACCCCAAGGTTTTACTTAGGAATGGCAATGGGTTGGGTTCGGGCCGGTTTTTAGAGTCCCCCAAACCGATAACCATAATCATCCCCGTAACCGTCCCGATCCCCATCGGGGATCTTATCGAGGATCCCCATCGGGTCCCCGCGGTTTCTCCGATCCCCGTTGGGGAACCCGTTAACAGTAGAATAACCGTTACCCATTGGTTTTACCCGAACCCGAACCTGGACCCGAACCATAACCCGAACCCGAATTTGAAAAAACATAGATTTATCAAGCAAAAAATTGGAATTTTGCACGTGTTGAGAAGCAAGATCAAACCTGTTTGGTTGTTTCTTGAACAACCCGTTATCGAACAAAAACATAATCAAATAAACCTTGAGAAAAAGAGGATGACCATCATATTGAATACATGATCAAACCATGATCAAACAAAAACGTCTTAAATTACAATCTCAAAATAAACTAGAGTTTAGACATAATCCAACTAACTCGAAAGAAATTAGACAAATATTCTAGATTACTGACTTGAAACTGGGAACTCCCAAACGGCCAAACTCGCCAACCCAAGCTTTCACTTTCCTTATCTTCCTATAAAATAAAATGTATGTAAAAGACTAAATAAATAAATATACCATAATCATTGTCAATAGTATTGTAATCGTAGTTACCTCTTCCACGTCATAATCAATACTCAATAGTACGGCAATATGCGTCAGTCTCATTAGAAAGTTTCTATAAAGAACACAATATAGTATAAATAAATAAAATGATTGAAATATTAAATATATAACTAAAAAGAATTTATAACTAAAAACAAATATAAGGTTACCTAGTATTTCATTTAATAGCCAACTTTGAGTATACATTAGAGCCTCCAATGTTTTTGGATGAAGTCGACTACGATGTGGAGTTACCAATCTTCCACCGGTACTAAATGCAAATTCCGAGGCGACAGTAGAAATAAGAACGGCTAATGTCTCTATCCATCCTTTGAAGTGTTTGGTATTTAAACCCATTTTTCTTCCACCAAAGTAGCAAATCAAGTTCCATGTCTTTAGGCAAAAGTTTCTCTTTCAAATAATTATCCGATTCTGTTGTAATACCTGAATCATCATGTTGGTTGGCAATTGAAGCAATATTTGATAATAGTTTTTTAAATTCAACCCGATGACTTGCTGAAGACCCTGAAATTAAAGAAGACGAACCACTAACACCTTCGTTGTTGTTTCTTACGACAGGATCACTGAACTCATATTCTTGAAACAAAGTGTATACCAATTCCTTGAGCTTCTCAAGTTCAATCGTCGATTTGTCTTGTCCGTACAACACGGGAAAAAGTAACTCCACAAACTTCAATTTATACCAAGGATCTAAAACCGTTGCCATTCCCATAATCCCATGTATAACAAACCAATACTTGTCAAACTTCAAAAGCATATTTTTAGCCATGTTTCTAATAACTTCACTAGGAGAACATAACCAATCGACCAAAGAATATCTAATTTCACATATTGATGGAAAAAATACATTTGTAGTGAGATTCTTTTAACCAGAAAACATTACTGTTACCTAAGATTGCCAAAAAAGACCTAAAGTTACCTCATATCAACAAAAAAAGTAATGTTTAAATAAAAATTAGAATTACCTCATAAGATAATTGCAATCTATCACAAATCTCTTTAGCAAACTCCCAATCCTGCTACGTTGGCAAACTTTTATATTGAGACTCTCGTCGGTGTAAGCGTTGAAAGACGTCTTTGTAAACTATAGCAACACTAATCATCAAATAAGTAGAGTTCCAGCGAGTCTTACAATCAAGTGCCAATTTCTTGGTGGATGATATTCCCAATTGGCGAGCTGCTTCCTCAAACTTTTGATCTTTTTTTGGTGATGCAGTCCAAAAGGCCACACTATCTCTAATCCTTTCAATCCCGTCCCCAAGAACAGTCAATCCATCTTGAACTATCAAATTGAGAACGTGTGCACAACATCGCATGTGGAACAACCTCCCACCCATCATAAGTGAACTCATAGGAAACTTGTCCAACAATATGTTGATTATTGCATCATTTGTGGTGCAATTATCAACAATTAGTATGGACAGTTTCCTATCAAGATTCCAATCTAATAAACAATCATAAAGTACATCTGGAAGAACTTCAGATGTATGTGGACAAGGCACATAAATAAATCTCATGATTCAACTTTGCATATTCCGATTTTGATCAACAAAGTGAGCAGTGACCGCCATAAATCCTTTTTTTTATTGTTAGCCGTCCGCATATCAGTCGTAATTGCTATCATACTAGTGTTCTTCTCTAACATCTTCAATATCTTTTGTCTTTCAAAATCATAAATCTTTAGTATGTCACTTTTAATGGTGTTTCGAGACGGAACCTTAAACAAAGGTTGAAGACCCCTCACAAACTTGCGGAACCCATGATGTTCTACTATTGAAAGTGGATACTCGTGTATGATTATCATCTCCATGAGATTTCTTCTTGATTTATCTGCATTAAAAGTATAATTAGAAACATATGATGAAGTACCATCAACCTTATTTTGCTCCCCTACTAAGATATGTTGGCGTATATCTCGAACAGGTCGCCTTGCACAAGACTTGAAATGGTCATGTAAATGCCTTGTACTATTTTTCGAGTTCGCTCCTAATTTCTTTTTGCAATAGTTACACTCTGCTTTATCACTACCATTCACTTTTATCTTCTTAAAGTGGTTCCATACTATTGATCATGTTTTCCTCTTTCTACCCCCGACTCAATTTCATTATTATCAGAGACATCATTAGTTTGCATTTCATTTTGAGTCACTGAATTAATCGCAGGTGATGATCCAATTGGCTTACTTTGTGAAATATACTCATTCATTATTGGATGAGTATCAGTAGGAGTGATTGTATTGGAATCATTACATTGTATTTCTATATCTGATGTCACCTATGTAAAGACAAACAAATTAAATAATACCAAGTTACCAAACCTACTCCATGAATCAACAAATAGATTATGAACAAAATCAAGTTACCAAGTTCTAATATTCACTTAGAATAACTAACAGATACATGAGGAATTGAGGATTGAAGAGTGGAATGTATGTAGATCCAAAGAATGGATAATGTATCTAATCTAAGATGATAGTAGGCCACAAGCTTCACATACTTTTTAGGGTTATATAGAGTTCTATAGGATTTATATAGACAAGCCAATACAATAAATTTATAAACATATTACAGAATGCCTAAAATATTTATAGAAAACCATAAGTTCAAACAAAATCCCAACCATATTATGTAAAGAAATAGACAAGCCAATACAAATGGTGAATATAATCTAGACTTCACTTTGGCCTTTGGGAAAGAAAAGAGTTCATAAGAATGTCTAATTTGTAAATTTCAATATTTGGAAGTATCTACTGTCTAATTTAAGGTTATTGAGCAAATTAGAAGTAATTTATAATCTGAATCACCATTACCGTTTCTTCCCTTTTGGAAGTAACAAATTAATTATTAACATGCCATACAAAAATGCATATTGTGAAGACCCCCCACACATTACCGTTTCTTCCCTTTTGGAAAAGCCCCAAATCAAGAAATTAATAAAGAAGTCATATGTAAATTTCTACTGTGAAGAATGGAAGTACCATACTGTGAAGAATGGAAGTACCTTTAATTGCAGCACCAGACTACCGTTGGCGGAGAGGAGAGAGCGAGAGACAGAGGGGTCGACTTTTTCTGTCGACGGGGACTTAGGTCACGGCGGGAGAGAGCGATACCGGCGTGAGCAATACTGCAAGTGCGAGCGGCGGCCGGCGAGAGTAGGGCAGTGGCGACAGGTGTCGCGGCTGGTGACTGGTGTCGTGCGGGAGTCGGAAGAGTCAAGAATGGAGACGAAGTAGACGATGCCTTACTGCCTTAGTCATATGTTGTTTGGGCTGGTCCATTGATAAGCTGGGCTTTTAAGCTTAAGGAATATGTTTTGGGCTATCATTTATTAAATTGTAATTTATAAAATTTAAATATATTATATATATTATCGGGCCGATCCGGGTCGGTGAGTACCGTCCCCGTCCCCGATATAATCCCCGAAACTCCCCCCGCTCCCCGCCCCGTACTCATTAAGAGGTTCCCGAACCCGACCCGAATTGTTCAGTTTTCGATTTTCACCATCGGTTTCGGGTTTTTTGCCCTAGTTTTACTTTATATATAGAGGAGCGATCAAATGAAAACCACTCTCATTTGTAAAAACCGTACAAGCCACCCTCATACGTCGATTTCATTGCTTAATCTTATGAAATTTTTTCATGAAATTGTTTAATCTTGTGAAATTGTTTCATATAATATTTTTTTTGATGAATTTGTTTCATATATGGTTATGAAATTGTTTCATATAATATTTAATGAAATTTTAATGAAACTGTTTCATATATTTCTCTAAAATTAAAATAATGAAGATGATAATATCCATGATTAACACCCTCCACAATAAAAATGGTTAATCAACCTATCATAATTACAAAAAAATGAACAAAATGAAAAATTTTGATTGGTTGAATGAAGTTTTCACGGTTCTTACAAATTGAGTGGTTTTTATTTGAACGCTTCCCTATATATATATATATATATATATATAAAGATATAATAATATAATATAATTAATTTTGCACTATAATTTTTACCATTTGGTTGGTTTGGTTTCCAACCATGGTTATAGATTTCAAAGAGGATCATCTAAAATAAGACAATCTTATAAGACAAACCCCATTATTTGACACAAAGGCATCCAATCCACTTTCTTATACATTTCTTTTTTTTCAAATCTTTCAACTCTTCACCAATGTGGGACAACTAAAACTCAAGTACAATCCACCATTTGAGAATACTCAATTCTCATGGTGCCACCTCAATATCCCAAGATTTTCCTCAAATAAGATAACTTTATGACTCAATGAGCTAACACAATATAAGATTTGTTTTGCAAAAATAAGGTCATCCAAATAAGATAATCTTATGCCTCAAACCTCATAAGTTGACACAATGAGTCTCATTCTTCTTTCTTATACACACCTCCTTATTCCAATCTTTCAATCTCTCACCAATGTGGGATATCTCAAACTCAATTACAATTCACCAACACCTCAATACTCAATTCTCATGATGTCACCTCAATACTCTTAGTTCTTCCTTTAATATATATATATATATATATATATATAGATTAGGAGTGTAATTATAGCTTTCGTCATTAGGTTGTTATTTGCTCCCCCACCTATTAAAAAAGTCAAAAAAGGCCTACTAATAACATTAAATGGCCTAAAATTTTGAAAAGTTTTTTTTCTCTCTTTCTCGTTTTTACAATTTGATTTTTTATGTGATCTCATTTTTACAATGCATTAATTTTAATATAATCTCGTTTTTACAATTTGATTTTTTATATGACTCATTTTTACAATGTATTAATTTTAATATGATTTCATTTTTACAATTTGATTTTTTATATAATATCATTTTTACAATGTATTAATAGTGTTTATTGGGAAGGAGAAAATAAAAGTGTTTGGTATCGGGAAAGAGGAAAAAAGAAAAAATAAAAATAATTTTTTAAAGATGGGTTTCTTAAGCAAGGGCCGGTGCATAAGGGGAGGGGGCGAGAGTATGGTCATGGTCAACATTTCATATCAAGGGTCAAACAAATTTTGGTTTTTGCACTTAAGTCCCTGTCTTTATGTCAGATTTTTTTTTGCATTTTACCCTCGCCCCCGGGGGCACCGCACGGTGCTAAAGGGGTAACGAATGGTTAGTTTGTTAGATTTTTAATTTTTAGTGTTAAAAATGTAATTTTATAATTTAAGGAGGTTATTTTGGTTAGAAACTCTTAGAAAATCTTAGCTTCTTATCGCCTCCTCTGTCAAATCTCAACCGCAAGCGGCTTTGTTCTCGCCGGTCATTGTTAGATCAAGGAGTCGCATGCCATTTTGGTGTCATCATACCCACACCATGGTGAGGCACGGATCGACGTGGTTCCGACCGAGTTAAGCTTCTTCTCTAAGTTTCTCGACCAAGTTGACGCCTTTGTACTGCCAAGGTTTTATGGTGTCGTCGCCACTGGGTTTTTAACATTGCGATTGGTTTTTGTTTTGGTCCCTGGTTTCTATGAGTTTTCTTTTTGTCTTCCCTCGTAGACCATAGCTAGATGTTGCAAGTTTTGGTCCCTGTTTCGGTCAACAACTATTTTGGTGATGATTTCAACCTAAGGCCAATTTCAATATGGCTGACCATCGTGGATAGGTCACCACTGCCGCATCTGAACGGGGCGTTTGGTTTGATCGGCGTCTTGGCGGTGATGTTTTTCTGATTAGGTGCCACTACCAGCTTGTGCCTAGCAGCCAGGCGTCGGTTTCTTTTGCCTTTGTCGCCGCTGCTAGCCTCGTGCTAGGCGGCTGTTGTGATCACATTGATAAAACACCATAATCAGACCAAATTCGTGCGGTTGGTGAAGTTTTATGGTTATGGACCGCTTAGAGGTTTGTCCATGTTGCCGCTCTATGCAGTCGTCTTACTTGGTAGGTCCGGGTATCGCTATCAAGTTCATATCAAAAGGCCAGGTGCAGCCTACACGTTGTCCCAGCTAGCTGGCTATTGCGATAACTATTGATAAGAGTACCGCTACCGGACTTGGTCCATGCGGTTGGAAATTTTGTCCAGTCACGGCTACAGCTCTAATCCACTACTGTGTTTTCCCTTAGCTGGAGCTATTGATTTGCTCGGCTGCTGTCAATCGGAATTCTCTAGTCAATTTTGGTTGTGTTTAGTATCTCCCATCACCGTCGGTTTAGAGCCACGATTGGGTTATTACCCTAATTAGTTTGAATTTTTGGCCTATGCCCAAAAAGGTTTCCTTTTTCTTTCAGATTACAAGTTAGTAACCTAAACATCAGGGATTAGGTCGATTTTTAAATTTGTATTGCAATATAAAATTTGTTCCTTTTTTTGGCAATTTTATTTATGTTATTTAATTTAGGCCAAATATTTCATCTTATGTTAAACTAAAATGTATAATATATAGTTTGCCCCAAAAGACCCGTGGTTTGGATCGATCGTGTTACTTTATTTGGAAAATTAAAATGTATAATTGCAAATGGTTGTAATTTTATTTTAAATTTTCTAGATAGGAAAAATTATAAAATAGATTAGGATATGTTATTTTTCTATTTAAAAATTTGTAGTTATCCGAAGACGGTGTTCCAAGAAGTCAAGACGGAGTTTATCAAGATGGGGAGGCAAATGGGAGCTTGAAGACGTCCTTAGACTAGTCGTGGTATTTGTGTTGGTTTACAACACCATATTATGGACAAAACCATATATTATTTTGTCATGTTTATTTTGCGTTTGTGTTTTATTTTATTTACTACTCTCATTTATTGTTATTTTTGCAAACTGTTTTAAAATGAAATCAAACGTAAAATAGAATTTAAATCAGTAATAAAATATAATATTTTAAAATTGATATGTTTCAAACCAATTTAATTGGATAAACATTTAAATCAAAAGATTTTAAATTTCAGATAAAATCAAACATTTTAAAGGTAAAATGTTTTCTAAAATTAAAACTTTCACTTTGTCAAAGCTTATGGATTCCTGTATGGTCAGTATATAGTCAATCATGTCAAATGATCATAGTGTGAGACAAGGTGCCAGGACAATGTGATTTAATTGAATAGTTGCATTGGCCACTTATTTAAATAGTCGTATTCTGGACGACTGATCCTAACAAATCCTAAGTTAAGAATTTAGGTGGGACCATGATACCTCAGTATGGTTAGTTTACTTGGAAATATCATAAACGGTTGCAGTAGCCACCTATGAGTATTTTTAAGACGTTGAAGTGGGGATTAAACTTGGCAATTCCAACATATGATATATTGGATAGAATCCCAAAAACACCTAAGAGCTATGTTGAATATAATTAGATGACGCCTACCTAAATAACATATTTTCATAGACAATACATTAACCATTTATGTAAATTAGTGAAATATGAAACTTAACTCAAATTAAAATATTTTTGAAAGGTTAGTAATTTAATTTGGGATTTTAAAGTTACTAATATTAAACTTGATTTTATAGATCTCTGCTAACTTATCCCAATTCACACTAAGGTCAATTCTTAATAAAGAAAAGTTGAACATGATGAACTTTATCGAATGGTTTCACTTCCTACGGGTCGTCCTTAGGCACAGAAGAAGTTTTATGTTCTATAGAACCCCCCCCCTCCAAACACTCCTGCTAGAACTACTTCAACTGAAGTCTGGGTTGCTTATGATAAGTATATCAATGACTCACTGGATGTTGGTTGCCTGATGTTAGCCTCCATGACTCCCGAGTTATTGCAGGATCATGAATACATGACTGCATGGAAAATGATATCCTTACTAAAGTCAATGTTTCAGTTAAAAGCTAGGTAGGAGAGTTTGATACAGTCAGAGCAATGCTTGCATGTATAATGACTAAGGGCTCTTTAGTAAGTACCTACATTTTGAAAATAAGGATATATTGATCAATTGGCTTGTATTGGCTTCCTGATGAAGAAGCAATTGACAATCGATTTACTATTGATTTGTTCACTTCGACTATGACTCTTGGTTATTGGATATCGGGTATGATACTCATATTTTGTACTATTTTCCTAGGTCTAAGAAGTGAAGAAAAAATGAAACCGAACCAAGGATGGACAATGGAGCAAAAGTAGCTATTGTTGCTCAGGGGAACATATGATAGCTGCTAAATGGTCTTACTTGAGTACTTAACAAGTGTGTAAATATACCTAGCTAACTAGGAATAGAATTTCATATTCTCAACTGCAACAAACTGATTTTATGTTTATCTTATGTAATAATACAATTTCAGTTTGCCTTAACAATGTTTTGTATTTTATGGACAAAACCACTTAATGGTATTTATGAATTTAATGGTTGTAATTACAAATCAAATGAATTAAGTGGGGCTTGAATCAGACCTACTTGTGACATATAAACAAGAAACGCATAGCCAAACTCTAGGAGGACGAAATGTTGGAATCATGTGATGATTCATATGATACATGGTTTGCTCTATAATGAATCATACCACTTTGCCTAAACGTTTCTAGGTTATGACATAAAAACAACAGCCCGAATACTAAACAATGCACCAACCAAAAGGATCAATAAACACCCGATATGAATTATGGACTGGGAAGATCCCAAAATTATCCAATAAGATAATATAAGGTTGTGATGATTATGTTAAGCAAAAAGCTTCTGGGAAGCTTGATCTAAAGGTCTGAAAAATGTATCTTTGTGAGATATCCGAAAGAGACAATTGGATCTTACTTTTACAAACCCAGCGAGAACAAAATATTTGTTGCCCAACATTATGAGTTCTTATAAATGATTTTCTAACAAGAATAGAACTAGAAGAAATTCAAGAACCACAAGATGAGACTATGGTTGACAAACCATCAACAAGATGTTGAACTTCAACAGGTTGTTGAGGAAAATGATGAGATACAAATAATCTGAAGATTAGGTAAGAACCATCAAGAGCTTGAGAGATATGATTATCTTATTGGTATTGATGATACAGTTCATGATAGACCTGTAACCTACCAGGAAGCTTGTATAGGTTTGGAATATGATAAATAGCATGATGCCATAAAGGCTTAAAGACAATCCATGTCAGACAACCAGGTTTGGAACTTGGTCGATGCACCTACTGACTGCAAAATAGTTGACTGTAAGTAGGATTCAAAACAAACTGACATGTACATGATTGTACATACCTATAAAGCTAAGTTGTTAGGAAAAAAGTTTCACTCAGAACTCAGGGAGTAAAATAATGAGACCTTTTTCTCCGGTTGTTATGATCTATCAGAATTCTTATGACCATAGATGTATATTATGATTACAAGGTATGGTAGATGGATGTTAAGACCACGTTTCTTAAATGGAATTTTGAGGGATGACGTCTCATATGCCCTAAAGCATGGAATGTTATGTACTAGATCGGATGTCTCATATGCCTTAAAGCATGGCAAACAAATATCATTCAAACCCAAGTGATGCTCAATAGGTAGCAATGAAGGACATCCTAAAGTATCTAAGAAGAACAAAGGATATGTTCTTATTGTACAACGGTCAGGAAAGAGATTTGTGTATCCAAGGGTATATAGATGCTAGTTTCCAGACCGATTGATATAATTTTAAATCATAGTTAGAATACATGTTTGAGTTAAACAATGGTGTTGTGAGCTGGTAGAGCTATATGCACAATAGTAGAGTCAGACTACAAAATTGGGAGGTCATCTTTTAAAGCCTATGAGTCAGAACAAGCATGATGCTCACTCTGGTACAATAGGCTTAAGGTTTTTGTAAAACATTGATCTGATCTGTAATTTTAATAAACTTTAAATCATTTAAACATAAAACAATTATGTTTCTATAGATATCGTATTAGGCAACAAAATACAGAACTCCACAGAAATTAGAGTAGAGATAGGCATGAAGAGCATTTTATTAATGATCACTACTCATATGCTTGAATTACAATGGAGGGAGAATTGAACACTCAAAGTACGTCTCATAAATCTTATTGTGTATGTGTATGTACGATTTCACAATTCTTAAATGAACAAATAAGCCCAAGACACCTATTTATAGTGTCTAATTACAAGTGAAAGGCCCAAGTCCATTATACACCCAAAAGCCCAAAATATAAGCCTTTATAAAACTTTCATTTGATTGGGGCTAATTAGACCCAACAATCTCCCCCTAATTTTTATAAAGAATGAATCTCCAATCTTCATCAATTGTTCTCCCCCTTGATTTCTTTAGAAACTATAGAGTTTCTCTTTTATGTCTTGCAAAACATTCCAAGCTCCCCCTCAACATTAAGCTCTTATTCTTGAAAATTTTCAACTTTTGTCTAGATTCAATGTGCCATCTTCACCACTATTTTGGACCATCAAACAGCTCCATTCTAAAGAAACTCAAAACATAGACATTGAATTCCAGAATCTCATATTCCATCAAGATTTAATTCATCCTTTTCGAATAAAAGATGAGAGAGTTGTGCACGTTTTTCCACAGCTACAAAAACAATTTTTGAAACAAAGAACCGGTCTTTACAATCTGAGTTGAATGTTCTATCTACATCAAGATTTCCATCAATCTAGTTTGTGGGTTTATCTTAAGAGTTCTACCTTTATCTTACAAATTATCACATAAAACTTTAGCTTATGTCTAGACATCTTAAATTCATAATTATTCCACATAAACTAGAGCTCTGAAACCAATTTGTAACATCCCTAAAATAGGAGGAAATTTAAACCCTTCAATAAAATGGAATAATCACAAATATATATAATTTTCACCTAAAGAGAAGGACTACAAATGCGTTTACTTCAAATTAATGGATGGTAGCTAACAACCTACTAATCTAAACAAAATCTAAAGTCTAGATCACAATCAGGTGTCGCTACAAGTAGCAAAATATTCTATCAAGTTATGAAGCAAAAAATCACAAAAAGTCAATATCTGTGAAGTGCCTCTACCGGCACCCAATGCTCCGTTCAAGCATTTGTGACCCTCCACCTAGAGATCATGATATACATGTCAGTTAGGAAACGTGATTAGCTTACACCTAGTGACCTCAAACAGTTGAATAATAAAGCCATAAAACATTTAAACAAAAATATAGATTTAATTAAGTAAACCATTGCAAATATGCCAATTTTAATATCACGAAGTTACATCTTGCAATGACCGGGGAGTCATGGTTTACCATTGATAGTGACATAGTACAAAATAATCCACACATCAATGTTAATGAGCATCACTACGGATTATATTCACCAAGTTCAACCATTACTGATATATAGTTTAAGGAGTCATCAAGCTCAACCACTCTAGGTCTATCACTTGGGAAACCAACAAGTTCAACCACTCTAGGTTTATAGCTTGAGATCTCTAAGATTTATAGTTAAGCTCGTTCACTAGAAAAATTGGTCAACAACGATGCTCACTACAAGAGCCCACATCATATTGCCTATGAAGACCCAATGTCTATTTCAAGTTATAGCTAGGGGATATTATCCTAATCATACCAATAAAACCAAATTTTATGCTTGTGAATCCATTACATTAAAGTTTAATGCACTATAACTTCTACATATGCCAAATTATGTCCAACACATAATCATTTATATACAATAAGTTGTCAAAAGGGTAAAACTCCCATTTTATCAACAAATCTAAGGAAATGCTAAAACCCTTGATTTTGGTTTCCGAAACGTAATATAACTTTGAAACAATCATCCACATAACATAGTGAATCATTTCCCACACTTAATTTATCGAAAGGTACAAAGTCCTTAAATCTTCCTAAACTTGACCTAAATAGTCCAAAATCATCAAAAATATATAATATTAAGAATGGAAACTTGATAGACTACAATATAGAATTTTTACATGTATATGGTTTTAGAAAAGTGTGCGATGGACTCACAATGGTAGGTTTTGGATAAAACCTAGAACCAAACAAAACCCTAGAAATGAGAAGGAGATCTTGAAGCTTCAAACCACCAACACTTGATTTCCTTTCCTTAAATGCTCTTAAATGACTTTGAAAAGATGTTTCCCCAACCCCCAAAATCACCTTTGCTGAAAAGAGAAAGAAGAAGATGAAGGAAAATCATAAACTCTAGTCTCAAAGCAAATTTTTATGCCTTAGGGCCCTCTGGCTATAATGTTCGGTGATTATGATGGTATCACTATCGCATATATGTACCAACTCTCGGTACATCTGATGATATTATGTCATTCTATTGTGACAGATATCGCAATTGCACCTGCGCTAGGTACATACGATGTTATTGTGCCATGCTATTGTGACAGACGTCACTATCGCTTGTCACAATCATTTTTTTTACCATTGTATTTGTAACCATGATTGTGGGTTATGTGCAGTGATTCATGGTTCTTGAATTAAAAATTAATGTTAAATTTTGGTCACCTAGTTTCTTTGAATTTGACTCATCAAGTAATATTCATTTTCGTCACCATGTTTCTTTGAATTTGACTCGTCAAGTAATATTGATTATGGTCACCATGTTTATTGGAATTTGATTTATTCAATTTCTTTGGCGTCTCGCGTCTTGCTTCTCTTCGTTGCTCCGTCGTCTCATCGCCCGTCTCTCTCCACAAACAGGTAAGCTAATGAATGGTGGTTTTAGCTTCATGATAATCCTTGTTGATTGTATTATAAGTAATTTTTAATTCTTGTTGCAGTCCTCACTAATTGTTAGTTCTTCTGTGGTAGTATCTTGTACTTGAAATTTGAATTCCTCGATGGCTCTTCATGTTTGATCGATTTTGTTTTATAATTAATGCACTCATGTTTGGATCCCTAACCGTCATCCTTCACTTACTACATCTCGTTGTGTAAAATCCAAAAATTTCGAGAAATAAATAATAATTATTTTTTTTATTATTCTTTTTATTTTTGGATTATAAATGTATAAATATGTATATATATATATATATATATATTAAAATAAATAAAGAAATTAAAATAATTTTGAAAATCAGACTAACAGTAAAGAAAAAAAATCAAAATAGGGGTGAAAAGTGTAAATTGCAAAACATTGAAGTCGGGCGGGGGAATGTGATTTCCTGATAGTTAAAGGGTTGTGTCAGATGTTAACAGGTCCAAATCATAAAGACCTATTTTGTAAATATGTGTAACAACCCACAATTTCTACCAAACAGATAATCCACATGATATTACTCATAACACAAATTGTAACATCGTTTACAAAAATACGGATTAACAAAAACTTTCTTTATGCATTTAAGAGTAACTAAAAGTCATCAATTCTAAATTTTTCCCTTTCCTTTATCCCGCGAGGTATGATGACCTGCAAAACCGGTTAGTCCAACAATTGAGCGTTAGACCTAAAAGGTCTAGTGAATGTATAAATCTCAAACAAATAACACACTTTCTAAACAATCAGTTCAGAATCAAACCTGTTCAGATACATATACTTATTTATTTCTCTCGCGGTTACACCGCCATTACATTTCTCTAGCGGTTACACCGCCATTTCATCTCTCTCGCGGTTACACCGCCATTACATCTCTCTCGCGGTTACACCGCCATTACATCTCTCATTAAAATATATAAAAAATTCTAACACATTATCCGGATTTGAAGTTCGGTCAACCTTGTCCGGATATGAAATCCGGACAAATACTTAGAATATCAAGAGGGTTACATCGACTATGCCTTGAGCGGTTTAAAAACATATCCGTTCAACACTTAAGCGATTTAAGAAAATATCCGGACAACACTTGGACGGTTTAAGAATAAACCGGTCAACACTTGGACGATTTAAGGAGATATCCAGTCACCTCTTGACCGATTTAGATGAGATCCGGTCACCTCTTGACCGATTTAGATGAGATCCGGTCACCTCTTGACCGATTTAGATGAGATCCGGTCACCTCTTGACCGGTTTAAGAAGAACTCCGGACACTCTTTGTCTGGTTTAAGGACTTAACCAAATATTTATGAAATGCAGTTCATAAATAGCAGATTCTAGCAGTAAAAGAAGTAATAACCAATACTTTAAAGCAATATACACTCACCTTAGAAATCGAATGTCCAAGCTTTGAATTCTCTTCTTGCAATCCGTATGATTCATAAAGAAAACCTTCCAATTATAGAGAGTGTGTAAAAACTCTTCATCCAATTCAAAATTTCTATTTATAGCACTAAGGGAATGAGGTAGGCGGTGTCTCCAGCCGACCCCCCCTTTTTTTAAATCATTTCCTTTATACACACAACTCATCACTAACACACACTTCACACATTCCTATCACACACACACACACACACACACATATATATATATATATATATATATATATATATATATATATTAGTTCCAAAAATCTTAAATCAAAATTTGAAACCCGAATATTATAACATTCCCTCCTTAAAAGAATTTCGTCCCGGAATTCCATTTAAGCAAAAAGGTAAGGATATTTTATCTGCATCTCAGACTCTGATTCCCATATGGCGTCCGGTCCCTTGTGATAACGCCACTGAACCTTCACTAACCCAACCTCTTTGTTTCGTAGTTTCTTCACCTTGTAGTCAGTAATCTGTTCAGGGGTTTCTTCATAGCATAATTTTTCATCTACCTTAATTTCAGGTAATGGTACTGCCACATCTGGACTTATTAGACATTTCCTTAAATTCGACACATGAAACGTGTCATGAATCCCACTTAATTCCAAAGGAAGTTCTAATTTGTAAGCCACTTCCCCAACCTTTCCAATAATAGGGAATGGTCCAACATATCTTAGACTTAATTTTCCTCTTTTTCCAAAACGTACCATTCCTTTCCAAGGTGATACTTTTAACATCACTCTATCACCTTCTTGGAATTCAATCGGCCTCCGACGTTTATCTGCATAACTTCTGTCTATCTTGTGTTGCTTTCATCTGTTCCCGTATTACTCTAATTTTATTTGCAGTTTGTTGAACTAACTCAGGTCCAGCCAAGTGTTTTTCACCTATTTCATTCCAACACAAAGGAGTTCGACATTTGCGTCCATACAGAACCTCGAAAGGTGATGTGTGAATACTCGAATGGTAACTATTGTTGTACGCAAATTCCACCAGAGCCAAATGACTATCCCATGATCCTCCGAAATCAATGACACATGCTCTCAGCATATCTTCTAAAGTTTGGATAGTTCGTTCACTTTGTCTGAGGGTGATAAGTTGTACTTAGCTTAATTTGCGAACCTATTTCTCTTTGGAAGCTCTTCCAAAACATAGAAGTGAACCGACTATCTCTATCAGAAACAATTGATAGAAGAACACCATGTCGTGTTCCTACCTCATCAATGTATAATTTTGCTAATCTCTCCATCGAATATGACTATTTCATAGGTAAGAAGTGTGCAGATTTGGATAGCCGATCTACTATCACCCATATAACATCATAACCTTTTGATGTTCTCGGTAATTTAGTTATGAAATCCATAGTGATATGATCCCACTTCCAAACTGGAATTTCTAAAGATTGCAACTTACCATAAGGRCGCTGGTGTTCAATCTTTACCTAAAGACATGTCAGACATTGGTCAACATGTTTAGCAATATCTTTCTTCATATTTGGCCACCAATAATGTTGCTTCAAATCCCGATACATTTTATTTGTACMTGGATGAATTGCAAAACGTGACTTATGAGCCTCATTTAAAATACGTTTTCTGAGATCACCATAGCATGGTACCCAAATTCTATTTTGGAATTTCCAGAATTCTCTGTCATCTTTCACCAGATCATATATTAATCCACCCAATCTTTCCTGTCTGATCTTATCCTTCTTTATTGCCTCATGTTGGAAATCTCGTAACTCTTCTTGAATACCGGGTAACAACTCAACTCGTAAAGCTATAGCTTTGATAGTTCCACTTTTCTCTTGTCGACTTAATGCATCGGCTACTACGTTTGCCTTTCCTAGATGGTATAAAATTTCACAATCATAATCACTTACCAATTCCAACCATCTTCTCTGACGCATATTCAGATCCTTCTGATGGAGCAGATGTTGCAAGCTCTTATGATCTGTGAAGATTTGGCATTTCGTTCCATACAAATAATGCCTCCATATCTTCAAAGC
The DNA here is from genome assembly GCF_001531365.2 of Cynara cardunculus var. scolymus. Lineage (NCBI taxonomy): Eukaryota > Viridiplantae > Streptophyta > Magnoliopsida > Asterales > Asteraceae > Cynara > Cynara cardunculus. Next base: position 17,796,939 of record NC_037530.1, read on the forward strand.
AAACACTACTGCCGCCAATTCCATATCGTGAGTAGGATACTGCCTTTCATGATCTTTTAACTATCTAGAAGCATAAGCTATTACCTTTCCATGTTGCATTAGTAAACAACCCAAACCCATCTTTGACGCGTCACTATAAACTACAAAATCTTCCATTCCATCTGGTAAAGATAGAATTGGTATACTGCATAACTTATCCTTCAATATCTGAAAAGCCTGAGCTTGTGCTTCATTCCACTCATATTTCACATTCTTCTTGGTCAACTCCGTTAATGGAGTAGCTATACGAGAGAAATCCTGTATAAACTTACGATAATAGCCAGCCAATCCAAGAAAACTTCTGACTTCAGTTGGAGTCTTAAGAGCTTCCCATTTTTCGATAGCTTCAATCTTGAGTGGATCTACTTTAATCCCTTCTTTTGAGATAACATGCCCCAAAAACTGAACTTCGTGCAGCCAAAATTCACATTTTGACATCTTGGCATACAGTTTCTCTTGTTTCAACAATTCCAGAATTAATCTCAAATGATGTGCATGTTCTTCTTTCGACCGAGAATATATCAGAATATCATCAATGAAAACAATCACAAATTTATCAAGATAGGGACGACACACCCTATTCATCATGTCCATAAAGGTTGCAGGCGCATTTGTGAGTCCAAATGGCATAACTAAGAATTCATGTTAGGACTGAAAATCAGTATACAATTGTATTCGTCTTGAAAGTTTAATATTGTCTATAATTGTAAAAGTCATCGTGTTTGACTTTTCTTAGACATGTTTGACTTTGACTACGTTTACTAGTTTGACCCTATAAATAGGGTATGTCTTTGTAAATCTTAAAAAGAGAGCTCATTGTTAAATTTGATACGTATAATAGAGGTTTGACTACTTTGACTTTTCCTCTCATCTCTCTCAAAGTGTTCTTCATGATATTCAGATCTGCCATAGATTAATATAGAGATTACTTGAATATTGATCATTGTGGACTCACAATTGGTATCAAAGCAGGAGTGCACGAAATCAGATAAGAAATCATGTTTTTGAAGATTTTTTCAATTTTTTTTTGATTTTTTTGTGTTCTTCGTTGTGTTCTTAAATTTTTTTTGAGTTTGATCCGATTTTTTTTTAAATCTCGTGTTTTTGTGTTTAAATCGTGATCAAAATGCTCGTAATTGAATTGTGAATATTTGTTATTCACAAATTTTTATGATTTGATCATTACACATCAAGATTTAATCGGTTTTAGTTTTTTTAATTTTTTTTCGTGTTCTTGAATTTTTTTTAAGTCAGTGTTTTTGATCCAATTTTTTGTTAAAAATTTTCTGTTTTTGTTAGTTTTTGATCTGATTTAGAATTTTAGGTTGTCTAAGTTTGTGTTAAATCGCTCAGCCCAAGGCCCAACCAGATTAGGCCAATCTCTTCATCTATTCAATCCAGTCTTCTTATTACAGCTTACTGTTTTCAATCGATTTCATCTCATTTCAAGGTTTTCTCAGTTTGAGCGGATTAAGGTCTAAATCGTAGAAGCCTTGACCGGATTAGTGTCCGGATTCTCACTCTTGACCGGACTAGTGATCGATTTACATTTTGACTTGGTGAACATATTTTGTGTAAATCGCCTGTTAGCCAGAATCAAAAATTTTATCCGGATTCTAAATCGCTCAATCCATCTATCCGGATTTCTAAATCGTTCAGGTAAGTCGTTCACACTCATCAATCGATTTAGGACTTAGCATTTTATATATCAAAGTATCCGATTTATTAAATCGCTCAATACATCTCTTGACCGGATTTTGTCATAGTGGTGACCGGACTTTGAGCGGATTAGCTCAAGCAGTGAGCGATTTAAGCTCAAACGGACTAGGTTTTGAGCGGATTTCGCTAAATCGCTCACAGTGACCGGATAAATTGGTAAATCGCCCATTCAATCAAATTCTTATATCTATCACTGTTCTGTCTGTATTTTGGGTTTCATTATCCAAGGGATTCTAAATCACTCAGTTGCTTGCACTTGAGGAATTCACAATCACACAGATTTGAAGCAGAAAGTTTGGTGAAAGCTGGATTCAAGCTGTTATTGAGGTAGGTGTTTGCCAACATCTTTGTTAGTTCTTTGGGAACATTGTGATAGGTGATGATATCCAAACTCAGTGTATTATTGAGCATGGTGCACAAATAACTGTGTTTGTGATTTGTTAGTTCAACTGGTATTATTAGTTCAACTGGGTTTCATATCAATTCAATTTAAAGCATTGCAAGGTTGCTATTTGTTTGAAGCTGTAGCCTGATACATCGTGGGTGAAAGACAACAACAGCTCTGTTTATCAATTTCATTCTTTGAACATTTGATTCATTGCTATCTGTAACAGTTGCTGTTTGATTTTTGAAGTCTTGAATCATCTTAACAGCTTCTATCAGATACACAGGTCTTCTTAGATTAAATTGTTTGCTGTTTCATTTGACCAAATTGTTTTGACAGATTCATCTCATTTGGATATTGACTCAGCTTCTTCTTAATCGAGTCAGTTGATTTTAAGTGATTTTGAAGCTTTTGTTTCAGGCGATTTAGTACAGCTTTAAGCAGATTTAAACTAAATTGTTGAGACTTGGAGCTTTTGCATTCTCCGTTGATGCCATTAAGCCAGCTGAAGGCATTCTTCTAATTATGGAGAATTTGACAATGAAAGCAGAAATGGTAAATCGTGGGTGAAAGGACTGTTCATTTTTTTTTGTGGTACAAGAGTTTAGACAGCCTGTTTGAATAGAATCTGGCCAACAGGTTCTAAGGGCAGTTCGTGGTTTATGCTACTCTTTGAAATTGCTCACAGTCCATTTTTGAACTTTATTCAGCCACTGTCTTGGTTGCCTTATTTTGCATTCATTCAAGCACTTGCTAGCTTAAAACAGCATCTGTTTGTTTCTGTTATCAAACAAACTGCTGTCAAATAGAAATTGGTTTATTTCTGGTGAGCTGCTTGAACAATAGTTGACTATTTTGTGAGATGTTAAGCATTGACTGGATTAGAACAGTTTAGTGGTGTGATTTAGAATCTGTTTGTTGAGCTGTTTAAGAGCGATTTAGTGTGCAGTCTTGACTGATTTAAAACAGACTTGAAGCTGCTGTATTAAATTCTTCTGTTCCCTCACGATCATCATACACAATAAAATCCTTCAGGGTCATCGAGAGAAGACAGCTTCATCAGAGTTATGCTTTGGCTGTTTGAACTTTCAATGCAGAAGGTTTCGCAACGTACAGTAGGTGATTTAGTAGATCATGCAGTACAACATACAGAGCATGCTAAGAGGAAGTGGATACTAAGAGCATACTAAGAGCATATTGCAGTCAAAAGCAAAGGAGGAAAAGTGTTTTCGGGTCTAAAGGCAGTCAATTTTATTGTTTGTCCAGGTTGTAATTGTAAAACTTTTTGTTGTTTTGGACTTTGACATTTATTTTCATTTTGGGCTTATAATTGTTGTGTCTTTAGATTTTAATTTTGGATCATTTCGTTTATTTGTTTCTGTTTGTGTTTTTTTTAAACTGTTTGAGAATCATTGAACTGTTTTACGTCGCGTAAACAGTTTTTCATCAGTTTTAACTGTCTTTAACTGTTTTGAACAGTTTTTTTAACTGTTTCAACGGTTTGACTGTTTTATTGATTTTTGACAGTTCTTCGTCATTTTTCTAAATTCTCATCAGTTTTTAGTATTTTTCAATTTTTTTTAGCTTAATTGTTCCTGATTTCTTTTACTGATTTCACTGCATAGATCCTATAACTGATCAATTTTTTTTAATGGCAGATATTTTAAAAGAGATGAGAGAGAAGATTGTTGAGCTGGAAAAGAGCATTGTGAACTATAAAATTATAAATTATGCTAATGAGAAAAGTATTAAAATTTTGAATCAGGAGCATAAAGAAATATTAGAAAGAGTTGAGAATGAATCCAAATATCAGATTAATAAACTTAAAAAATCCTTGGATGATGTCAGAATAGAATGTGACAAAGAGATAAAAACATGGAGTAAATCTAATAAAGATTTGTTAAATAAACTCCAAAAAGTTCAAAATGAATTAAATGCTGAAAGGAAAAATACAGAGATTGGGGACTTTACTGAGAAAATTCATAAACATGAGACTGATTTGATTGAGATAAGGAAATTATTACAAATAGAAAAGGATAAGGTTTT
>NC_037530.1:17801609-17803169 GCF_001531365.2 Cynara cardunculus var. scolymus
TGGATACTTCAAAGAAATTGTCTGATCTAAAGACAGACCTTGAAACTGAATTCAACATGAGAATTGAACTGAAAAAGAAATATGATTTAGTTACTGCTGAAAGAGACCAACTTTTACAAAAAGTCAAAGACTTTTCGTGTGCTAAAAGCCCAACTGATTCTCAATCACAGTGTAAAACCAGCTTTTATAATTGTTCCTATTCGAACAGTTATTCAAGTAGTCCTAAATCTAATATTTCTAAGAACTATTCTCATTCTAATCAGTATTATCAAGGGTATGTCATTGGATCACCCAATTACTCTTCAAATATTAAAAGCATTTGGGTTAATAAGTCTGAATATGTTTTATCTCATACACCTATTGTTACTAACAATCTTCCTTGCATTGTGAGATCCACTAATGATCTGATCAATCTTAGCAAGAGAAGGATTATGTGCTCAACATGCAGAACCAAAAATTTATTCAATAACAAAAGGTTCAACAGGTGGCATGGAGATAACAGCTATCAGAATAATTGGAAAGGTAAGAACAGGTATGATTATAATAACTGGCATGAATCATATTTTGTATATAATCATCCTGTTAATAGTGCTAAAAAGAAAATACCTTATAGAAATAAATGGTTTGGTAATTACAACATACCTCAACCAGATACTAAYAAAATARGACHCAMGTTCGTTTGGGTACCAAAATCTACTTAATCTGGTTTTGCAGGTGTGTCCATTTTGTGCTGATCAGAATATCATTTCAGTGATACACCAATGTAGGGGGAGTTGTAATTTATTCCAAACGAGGCTTCTGAACATTTCAGTTCAGGACCCGTACTTTACCGAGTGTGGTTTCTAAACACTCAGTTTAGAACCCGTACTTAAAATGTTTTCTTCAAATTTTTAATTTTTTTGAGCTTAACTGAATCATTACTTAAATCTGTTTTCTAGGGGGAGTCTCTAAATTTTTGAATAAATGTTTTCGAAAATGGAAATGTTTTCTGAAACGAGTACATTTTCTGAACAAGTATTTCCTGAGATTTTACTTGCGTAATTTCTCGTCGTACATAATTCCAATACTTGTTTCAGCTATTCTTCAAACTGTTATTATCACATCTCTTATATGAAAATCTTTTTCGGTGATAATACACTTGTTTGTATTCAATTTTGTTTTCTGATTTTTTTACATTGATTCATATACATTCATTTTTTTTTAATATCAGAATCTGTAAACTTGTTCTTACAGATCTTCATTCATTTCTCTCGTATATACTGAATAATCGAATCATTGTCGCATTATTCTTTCGTTAATTGTGCTTAAAGCCAAATTTCTTGATCAATTTTTTATCTGATCATTGTGCTTTAAAGAAATAATATTTTGATCAACCTTCGTGATCAAATGTGCATAACGCTAAATTTTAGAAGGGACTGAGTGCTTATCAGAAATACCTCTATGGAATGTCAAAACCGACAGACCTACCCAAGAGGACAWCCATATCTGAGTAAGCTTAAATAAAAAAGGGTTTGTGTGCTGAGACTAAAATGAAAAAGAGAGGGGTAGTTGTTGTGAGCT
>NC_037530.1:17805229-17807514 GCF_001531365.2 Cynara cardunculus var. scolymus
CAACGAGTGCTGCTCCAGGAAGTAGTTCTATTTGAAACTCAATTGTTCGATCTGGAGGTAAGCTTATCAAGTCTTCTGGAAATACCTCAGGAAATTCCTTCACAACTGGAATATCTTTCATCTTTTCTTTCTCTTTCTTCATATCTATAGTATATGCAAGAAAACTAACACATCCCTTTTTTTACATACTTTCGAGCCTTCAAGACTGAAATAAGACTAGAGTAACGATCCCGTCGATCTCCATAAATCACAACCTTTCCTTTTTCTGGTAAGTCTATATGGATCATCTTCTCATCACATACTATGTTAGCTTGATTTTTAGCTAAGCAATCCATGCCTATAATTATATCAAATTCCCTTAGCGGCAAAGGAAATAGTTGTATAGGCACCTCACACCCTTCTATACTTATAAAGCATTCATCTATCCTTTCCTTAATTGAAACCTCACTATATTTGCTGTTTCCACAATTAAATCTTCACTCAACGCTTTAGATTCTAAATCTGCGCAGTTAACAAACGACGGTGACACAAAAGAACGATTTGCACCTGAGTCAAATAAAACTTTGGCACATACTGAATTAACAAGGAATGTACCTGTTACCACTTCAGGATGCTCTTCCGCCTCACCTCTCGTCATTTGAAAGGCTCTCCCTTTTGTATTAGACTCTGTCTGTCTTATCCCTCCCCGTCCACTTGGATTAACACGATTATCCATTTGCCCACGACCTGTTGGCACATACCCAGATCCTCGACCCCCAGAATATCCAGATCCCCGACCTCCAGCAAAACCAAACCCTCGACTCTTTGCTTGCGGACAATCAACATTTACATGTTGAGATGAATTACAAGTAAAACACCTCTGCGTCATCTGACAGTCTCGAGCTATATGTCCTGATTCCTGACATTTAAAGCATACTCGAAATTCTGTATTGCAATTTCCCTGATGTATCTTATGACATCGGGTACACGCCCTATCAGTAAATCTTGAGACTGGTCCATTCAAATTTTTCATAAACCTCGGTCTACGGAAATCAGTTACTGTAGCTTCCCCCTTTCTTTTCTCTCCAACCTTTTCTTGTGGTTGTCGGTTAATGTCTTGTTCTAATATTTCAGCAGCATCAACTGCCTCTTGAAATGTTGTTGGATTCCTGGATATCACATATTTTCGAAGATTCGACTCTAACCCCCAGATATACTTTCTCACTTTACTGTTTTCAGATATAATATAGGCTTTAGCAAACCTAGATTGTTCCATGAAAACTTATGTATACTAGCGGACTGACAGGTTTCCTTGCTCAAGACGAAGGAAATCATCTTCCAACTTTCTTACTACAACTTCAGGACAATACTGCATTTTAAACTTAACCACAAATTCTTCCCACATCATTATTTTCAGAATATTCGGATCTGAACTTGACAAAACTTCCCACCAGTATAAAGCACTTGATCTGAAACGAGATACAGCAAACATAACTATGTCCTCTTCTACACTTTTACTAATTTGCAGACTCAACTCTATCTCCTTAAGCCAACACATAACTTTAACAGGATCACACTCACCAGAAAACTTGGGAGGTTTACAAGTAAGAAACATTTTGATATCTCCTCCTTTTTGTACTGAGGATGAAGTAAGGGGTACAGATGTACCAGTTACCGGTCCGGCTTCCTCCTGATAATCAGGATTTCTTACCACTTCTGGATTATTTTGGGTTGTACGCCCCAACAAATTCACCAAACTTTCTTGGAACTTTCCCAACTCTGTTGCCAACATTTCTTGGGCAATAAATCCGGGATCAGGAACATTGTGTCCACCCCTTGCCCTTCCTCTTCCATGACCAAACATTGAACTTTCTTGAGCTGACAATTCCTGTTCTTGTCTAGTATATAACTTTTTCTGTCACATTTAAACACACATGATTATTCTCATAATCATAACATAATAACACATTTATCCTCATGTCTATCCATAACTCAGATTATATCAGTCATATATAATCTATCTTTCTCATAATAGGTTCAGCTATAACATATTCTCATGTTCATAGACCCAGTGAAACCTATTATCATAACTTCCGCACCTCTAGTTTAAGTCTAAGTATTTTGCAAATACCCAGATCCCTTAAACTAAGGCTCTGATACCGACTGTAACAACCCACAATTTCCACCAAACAGATAATCCACATGATATTACTCATAACACAAAATGTAACATCGTTTACAAAAATACGGATTAACAAAAACTTTCTTTATGCATTTAAGAGTAACTAAAAGTCATCAATTCTAAA
>NC_037530.1:17807674-17817871 GCF_001531365.2 Cynara cardunculus var. scolymus
ACCGCCATTTCATCTCTCTCGCGGTTACACCGCCATTACATCTCTCTCGCGGTTACACCGCCATTACATCTCTCTCGCGGTTACACCGTCATTACATATCTCTCTTTAAAATATGTCAAAAATTCTAACACATTATCCGGATTTGAAGTCCGGTCAACCTTGTCCGGATATGAAATCCGGACAAACACTTAGAATATCAAGAGGGTTACATCGACTATGACTTGAGCGGTTTAAAAACATATTCGTTCAACACTTAAGCGATTTAAGAAAATATTCGGACAACACTTGGGCGGTTTAAGAATAAACCGGTCAACACTTGGACGATTTAAGGAGATATCCGGTCACCTCTTGACCGATTTAGATGAGATCCGGTCACCTCTTGACCGATTTAGATGAGATCCGGTCACCTCTTGACCGGTTTAAGAAGAACTCCGGACACTCTTTGTCTGGTTTAAGGACTTAACCAAATATTTATGAAATGCAGTTCATAAATAGCAGATTCTAGCAGTAAAAGAAGTAATAACCAATACTTTAAAGCAATATACACTCACCTTAGAAATCGAATGTCCAAGCTTTGAATTATCTTCTTGCAATCCGTATGATTCACAAAGAAAACCTTCCAATTATAGAGAGTGTGTAAAAACTCTTCATCCAATTCAAAATTTATATTTATAGCACTAAGGGAATGAGGTAGGCCGTGTCTCTAGCCGACCCCCCCTTTTTTTTAAATCATTTCCCTTATACACACACCTCATCACTAACACACACTTCACACATTCCTATCACACACACACACACACACACACACATATATATATATATATATATATATATTCATTCCAAAAATCTTAAATCAAAACTTGAAACCCGAATATTACAATATTACAGATTCTGAAATTTGAAAGGGATGGAATGATGTCGAGCTTTGAAGCCTTTTATTGGTTCGCTTAATCAACCAATAAGCCAAAAAATTACAGAGTTAAATAGCCAACATCCTCCTCTACATTTTTGGTTCAAGAAAATTGAAGTTTCGTTGAGTTTGGAAAGATAAATCGGAGGTCGAAGTTCGTAATCTAAAAGCTTCGTTTTTCGGTTATTAGAGGTAAAATGCTTGATTAAAATTCTATTCTTTATATGGTTTGCTTCGTTTTTAAGTTCATTATGGAAACCTAGTAACCTTACGTTCCAAATTTCTAGTTTTTATAGTTCGATTTTGAGGTTTAAAGTTTTATTCGGTTTAATTTAAAACTAAAACTTTAAGTAAGAACTTGGAACTTATTTCATGACGAAAAAATGTGTTCTTTATGTCAAAATGTTGGTAATAATATTACCAAAGTTTTGGTACAAAAAGAATGAAAAAAAAAAGAAGTTCAAAAAATTGGTCAATTTTGAGCTCAAAAAACTACAAAACGTGCAGCCACAGAGCTGCTCTAGATTGCAACCGCGTCGGGTCGAGCCCATATCTAACCCATAAAATCAATGGAGCCTACGCGTCAAAAACTAAACTAGAAATTTGTTAAGGAATATGCTCGAACTCATGAACTCTACTTGGTAGGGGCATGGCTTATCCAACCCGGGTACTAAGTTACTTTATATTAATTAGGATTAGAAATTGTATATATTGGGTAATTAACTGATTGCCTTGATAAATTTCTATTATAATCCCTAGAGTTTAAAAAATTAGATTTAACATCTATAACTTTCTTAAATCCAAAAAGTTTCCTTGAAAATTTTAGATATGCAAATTTTAACTTTATTTTATTATTTTATTTTACAAAATTACCAAAACATCCCTAAAATTAAAGAGCATGTATTTTGAGCAATACGCAATCATTTTTCTCTATAAAAATACCATCAAGGTTGGGATTTACTAATTTAACTATATAATTATTTGGGGATAACTAGAATGAATCATTTAAATAATTAGATGATTTTTGTTAATCAGATTAAAGCGTAACACTTGAGTTATATATATATACATATATATATATATATATATAGAGAGAGAGAGAGAGGTTGGTTATTATACAACCCTTGACATTTGTGCAACCAATMCAACCCAATCTCAACCGTCCATTTCATTTGATTAATATGTGATTTCATATAAGTTTTAATTGTTTCATAATATAAATTATTGATTATAATTGATTAATCATATTCATCTTCCATAAATATTCAAATCATAATAAATGAACTCTCATCATTTCCATAAATATCTCAATTTATTAGGTTGCATTGGTTGTACAAATGCAACGGGTTGTATTTGAAACAAACTCTATGTATATATATATATATATATATATGTATATATATATATATGCATATATTTTTTTGAACACCTTACTTATAAGAGATGATTTTATGGATTCATAAAATGATTAATTGACCATGTGAGGCGTTACTCGGTTTATAAATTTATTGGGACACTTTAACTTGAAATACGCAATTATTAACCCATCTATTATATAATAGATAACTTAATAATCAAGTTTATGATGTTGTGTTAAGATCTATAGCTAGATGAGACACCTTATTGTGATAATCGGGTTTTGGTTATCACCCGAGATAATTATTATGTGGTTATTTGATATGTGATTACATGAATGCATGATAAATTGTTATATTTGATCATGTGGATACATGTTTACATAAGACCATTATGTGAATATGTGTATATTTTCATGCCTGTAATTGTGGTAAAATATGCATGAAATATAGTATGCATATGTTATGAATAAATGCATGAGATATGTATGTGTGTGCATGGATATATTTGCATGCATGGGTTATGTATAATACATGCATGCATAAGGAGGGTGTGGTGTGTAAACCGTCTTTCCATAATTAGAAAGGTATAAATAGATGGGATGGAGTGAAGGCAAAGCTTCTTGCCTCTTTTGGAAATTTTGAGTGAGGGATAATTATGAGAGTTTTGCTTGCATTTCTGGGAAGCTAAAGAGTGGATTTGTAGTTTGGTGTTTCATTTTCAAAAATCTTAAGTTTGCATAAGGTGAGTGATTTTAAACATACTATGCATGTGATTTTATCATTGGTATATTAAATCCTACATTGTTCTTGAAAAACCTTCATGGACCGATTAAGAACATTTTCGGTCACCGAGTTGCTCGGATTCGAATAGAGTAAAGTCACTATGATGGTGTCTGGTTGATATCCGGACATAGTGTTGTCCAGATAGGGTCGTATCTGGTTGTAGTGTTGTCCGGATTAAGAAAGTGATTTGATTATCTTATTTAAATGTTGACCGAATTCGAATATGTTAAATTTGTATCTGGACATAGTGTTGTCCGGATAGGGGAGTGTTGTCCAAATAGAACGTATCTGGTCACTTTGACGATTGTGAATTTTATGACCGGATTAGCTTGTTTTGTTGACAGGATGGGAAGTCCGGCCAAGCCTGTTCGGACTTGTGATGACCGGATAGGATGTCCGACAGAGTCTACATATGATTGTCCATATAAGCTTATATGTATACACAAGTCAAATTGGAGGTGTTTTACTATTTGATTCCTTTTTAACTGTTGAAGTAATATTTCATTCTTAAGAAATATAAAAGGATTTTGATTTCTAAAAAGTGGAATAAAGAACTAATGGTTCCTGAGTTTCAAATTTTTGATATAAAAACTAATTTTGAAATTATTCATTGGTTAAAACTATAGATGATGTTCCTTCAAGATGGTTGTGACTTCGGTCTGTCCTTTTTGGAAATAATCAATAGATTTTGATGAGGAAATAAGGGTGGCATATCAAGAAGAGGTGTACCATGGGATAAGGGTGGAATATCAAGGAGAGGTGTACCTTCAGATGTAAGAGTGACATATGAAGGAGATGTGTACTTTTGGATATAAGGGTGGCATTTGTATATGTGATTATTGTTACAACTTTTATTGTTATATCCGTTAAGATTACGATAGCTCTGAATCCTTATTTCTTTGTGATTTAAAGATTCAGGAATATTGTTCTTATTGAAAATGGTAATAATGATGTTATTGAGAAGGGGATAATTGGCTTTTGGCCAGAAGTTTTGAATAAATCTTGTTTCTTATGAAAAGTGTTTGGAAACGAGATATGTGGAACCTGTGTATATGAAAAGTTGATTTTAAATAAAGTTTTGGTGATCTTCATCCTGCAAATTACATGGAAAAAGGGATCTTAGTAGACCATCAGGTCTAACCCTCATTTTGTCTTTCTAATATGTATTGCAGGAATAGCTGGTTTAAATGATAGTAAGAGGAAGGGGAAAATGTAATTATTTTCCTATATACATATCTATAAGAAGATCAGCTCATGGATGAGTTTAGTTTTGAAGATACATGTTAAATAGTACAAGAATTTGTATTTTGGAATTTTTGGTTTGTATATTTTGTATGTTAATTTCTTGTACTATGGGACCTAAGTGGAATAATGCATGTATTTTTTTGAATGAAGTATGTGTTATATGTAATGTGTGTTATGGGGTGTTACAAGAAGTGGTATCAGAGCTTAAGTTTAAGGGATTTTGGTATTCAAAGCATGATGCCTAGACTTAAACTAATTAATTGCATGTTAGGGGTCACATACATAGTTAGCACCATTGGAAATAAATATGATGAGTTAAGAGAACAGTGTGTTAGGTAAGTTTGAATTTCGTTTGGCCAATGTAATTATGAATTTACAGGTACATATTTGAACTTAGACACTTCCTTATATTTGGGAATGTGAATACATGATTATTAATATTGAAATTTAAGATGTCTAGCCAATCTCGAAGGTCTGAAAGGATCGCCTGCCCCAATCCTGATGATACCGAGAATTCCCCTGTCAATGCTCCTACTAATACTTTAGAGGATAGAGGCAGAGGAAGGAATAGAGGTAGAGGGCAAGGAAAAAGTCAAGTCAGAGGCATAATTAGTCAATCTGAGATTTATCCTGATCATGGAGAATCTCACTCTGAAAATATTAATCAAGATCAGATGCCCCAGCCGGAGTACGTAACTAGAGATATGTTAATAGAGGAGATGGGAAAGTTAAGAGAAACTTTGACATCCATTTTGGGGATACCTACTAGAGTCAAAACAGAAAGAGTAGAAATAAATCCCTCTGTTCCAGTTACAAACAGCAAAGGGGGAGATATTAAAATGTTTCTAACATGCAAACCACCTACATTCTCTCGAGAAAGAGATCCAGTTAAAGCTATGTGTTGGATTAAAGAGATTGAATCTGTGTTTAACACTATTAGATGTCCAGAGGCAGGTAAAGTTAGGTTTGTTGTTTCTGTATTAAAGTCTAACGCATTATTCTGGTGGGAAGTCGAATATTTGGCCAGAATAGATGTTTTACAAACATTATCTTGGGCAGAATTTGTAAACAAATTTAAAGAGCAGTTCTGTCCCAAAACAGCTGTAAGACAGATGGAGGAGGATTTCTTGAAATTATAGCAAGGTTCTGGAACTGTTCGGGAATATACCAAAAAATTCATTGAATATTCTCGATTTGCTGAGAACTACAATTCATTTGAATCCAGAAAAGTGGAAAGATATATTTGGGGTTTAAAGCCTTCAATTCGAGAATTTGTGATTACTATGAATCCTACCACTTTTTCATTGATTGTGGATGCAGCAGAGGTTACTGAGAGAAATAAAAATAGGCAAGAAGAGGGAAAGGTTGTTGACAAGAGAAAACGGGAAGGACCTTTATCTAATTATCGAGGGTCAAAAACAGTAAAGTATGACAATATATCTGCTCATAAATTTAATGAAAACGCCTGTGGCCGATGTTGACAGATTCATCAAGGTGAGTGTAAGACAGATCTGAGAAGATGTTATAAATGTGGTGAGGCTGGTCATTTTTCAAGAAGTTGTCCGATTACTAGGAGATGTTTTAATTGTAGTTCACCGGATCATATTCGACCTAACTACCCACTATTAAAGGCTCCCAGTTGACTATGGGAAGTAATGCCTCAAGTGCTCGTGGAAGACCGAATATAACTAGAGGAGGGCAAGGAGGGGCACGGGGTCGGTCGTTTCAGATGACAAAGAATGAGGCCGAGGTAACACTTGATGTGGTAACAGGTACATTTCTTCTTAATTCCATATATGCAAAGGTGTTGTTTGATTTGAGTGCGAACTTTTTGTTCATATCACCTTTTTTTTGTTGAACGTGCATGCATGACTTCTTTGCCACTTGACAATATATTAGTATTTAACACTGCTAATAGTCAAGAATCTGTTGCTTATGTGTTCAATAATTGTATAATTGAAATCGAGGGGTGTGGGTTACCGATCCGACTGTTTCCAATGCCAATGAAAGAATTCGATGTTGTGGTGGGAATGGATTGGGTAACAAAAAACGGGCTAGTATTATGTGTAATAAGAAAATGATCAATATTGATCTATCGGGGAAAGGACCGATTGTTATTTATGGTGATCGGCAGGATCACCATACCAACTTATTATCGGTTCTAAAAGCCCGAAAGTGTATTCAGAAAAGATGTCAATATTATCTAGCTTATGTGGTAGATTTAAAGAAGGAAAAGAGTAAGCAAGAGTCGATTCCGGCTGTAAGTGACTATCTAGAAGTCTTCCTGGAAGATTTGATTGGTCTAATCGAGTTCAGGATTGATTTGGTACCCGGGGCAGCACTAGTAACAAAAGCACCGTACCGGCTAGCATCGTCGGAATTAAAAGAGATAATTACTCAGCTGAAAGATATTCTTGACATGGGTTTCATCAGACCAAGTACCTCACCCTGGGGTGCTCCGGTTCTGTTTGTCAAGAAGAAAAATGGATCAATGTGGATGTGCATTGATTATCGGGAATTGAATAGACTGATAATTAAGAATAAGTATCCTCTACCAAGAATCAATGATCTATTTGATCAACTGGTGGTAGCCAGTTACTTCTCAAAAGTTGATTTGCGGTCGGGATACCATCAGTTAAAAGTCAAAGAAGAAGATATTGTTAAAACTGCTTTTCGAACTCGATATGGACATCATGAGTTTTTTGTCATGCCTTTTGGTCTAACCAATGCTCCTGTAGCCTTCACGGACCTGATGAATCGAGTGTGTAGTGAATATCTCGATAAATTCATCATTGTATTTATCGATGATATCTTTATATACTCCAAAACAGAAACTGAGCATACAGGACATCTTCGTTTGATTCTTGATCTTTTGAAGAAAGAAAAATTGTATGCTAAATTGTCCAAATGTGAGTTCTAGTTAATAGAAGTTCAATTTCTGGGTCATGTCATATCTGAAGCAAGAGTGAAAGTGGATCCTACTAAGATCAAAGCAGTAGAGAAATGTGATGGACTGAGAACTCCTTCTGAAGTCCGTAGTTTTCTGGGGTTAGCAGGATACTACCGGAAATTCATACAGGATTTCTCCAAGATTGCAGTGCCTTTGACAAAGTTGACTCGAAAAAATGTTAAGTTTCAGTGGGAAGAAGATCAACAAAAGGCTTTTTAGTTGTTGAACGATTGTCTGTGCAGCGCTCCAGTTCTGTCTTTGCAAAAGGGATCAGAAGATTTCATGGTTTATAGTATGCTTCGAAGTTGGGTTTGGGTTGTGTGTTGATGCAGAGAGGCAAGGTTATTTCTTATGCATCTAGGCAATTGGAAGATCATGAAAAACAATATCCAACACATGACATGGAGCTCACAACCATAGTTTTTGCTCTACAGATTTGGAGACATTACTTGTTGGGCACTAAGTGTCAGATATTTACAGATCATAAAAGTCTTCAACATTTATTCAATCAAAAAGAGTTGAACATGCGACAATGACAATGAATCGAATTGGTGAATGATTATGACTGTGAAATTCTTTACCATATGGGTAATTGTGAACTGTTTGTCGAAATCTGTGCACTTTCTTCCGATAAAAGAAAATTATCTGTTAGAAAGATTGGCAAGGATTTATATTAAAGAGATTGTGACCTGACATGGGGTTCCGTTATCTATCATCTTAGACAGGGATAGTCGGTTTACATCAAAATTTTGGGAAAGTTTTTAGAAAGTTTTGGGTTCTCAGATTCGATTAAGTACCGCATATCATCCACAGACTGACGGGCAGAGTGAAAGAACAATTCAGACTCTTGAAGATATGTTAAGATCTTGTGTTATAGATTTTGGAGGATCATGGAAAGATCATCTGCCGTTAATTGAATTTGCTTACAACAATAGTTATCACTCCAGCATTCAGGCAACACCATATGAAGTCTTGTATGGTCGTAAGTGCAGAACGCCGCTCTGTTGGAATGAAGTGGGTGAAAGAAAATTAACAGGGCCATAAATTGTTCTAGTCACTTCCGAGAAAATTGAGCAAATCAGAGAAAAGATTAAAGCGACTCAAGATCGTCAGAAGAGTTATGCCGACAGACGCCATAAGCCGATTGAATTCCTTGTGGGAGATCATGTGATGCTGAACATCTCACCGTGGAAAGGGGTAATCAGATTCGGTAACAGAGGTAAGCTCAGTCCAAGATACATCAGGCCATTCCAAATCTGTAAGCGAGTCAGAATGGTTTCGTATCAGTTGGAACTACCAGAGGAGCTTAGTTCGATCCATAACACTTTCCACGTGTCTAATCTACAGAAATGTCTAGCAGATTCGAGTCTGGCAGTGCCACTACCAGAAATCAAATTAGACAGTAAGCTGCACTTTATAGAAACCCCAGAAGCAATAACTGATCAGAAAACCAAGGTTCTGCGAAATAAAGAAATCAGTCTAGTAAAAGTTCAGTGGCATTATCATAAGGGATCTGAGGCAACATGGGAGTTGGAATCTGAAATGAGAACTAAATATCTGTGGCTATTTGATTGAATGAATTCTGGGACGGAATTCTTTTGAGTGGTGAATAATGTGATAATCGGGTTTTGGTTATCAACCGAGGTAATTATTATGTGGTTATTTGATATATGAGTACATAAATACATAATAAATTGTTATATTTGATCATGCGGATACATGTTTACATAAGATCAGTATGTGAATATGTGTATATTTCCATGCCTGTAATTGTGGTAAAATATGCATGAAATATGGAATGCATATGTTATGAATAAATGCATGAGATGTGTGTGCATGGATATATTTGCATGCATGGGTTATGTATAATACATGCATGCATAAGGAGGGTGTGGTATGTAAACTGCCTTTCCATAATTGGAAAGGTATAAATAGATGGGATGGTGTAAAGGCAAAGCTTCTTGCCTTTTTTGGAAATTTTGAGTGAGGGATAATTCTGAAAGTTTTGCTTGCATTTTTGGGAAGCTAAAGAGTGGATTCGTAGTTGGTATTTCATCTTCAAAACTCTTAAGTTTGCATAAGGTGAATGATTTTAAACATCCTATGCATGTTATTTTATCATTGGTATATTAAATTCTACATTGTTCTTGAAAAACCTTCATTAATCGATTAAGAACATTTTCGGTCACCGAGTTGACCGGATTGGAATAGAGTAAAGTCATTATGATGGTGTCCGATTGATATCCGGACATAGTGTTGTCCAGATAGGGTCGTATCCGGTCATAATGTTGTCCGGATTAAGAAAGTGATTATATTATCTTATTCAAATGTTGACTGGATTCGAATATGTTAAATTTGTATTTGGACA
This sequence comes from Cynara cardunculus var. scolymus, assembly GCF_001531365.2. Classification (NCBI taxonomy): domain Eukaryota; kingdom Viridiplantae; phylum Streptophyta; class Magnoliopsida; order Asterales; family Asteraceae; genus Cynara; species Cynara cardunculus. The sequence continues at coordinate 17,817,289 of NC_037530.1, forward strand.
TAGTCTTGTCCGGATAGGGGAGTGTTGTCCAAATAGGATGTATTCGGTCACTATGACGAATGTGAATTTTATGACTGGATTAGCTTGTTTTGTTGACCGGATGGGAAGTCCGGCCAAGCTTGTCCGTACTTGTGATGGCCAGATAGGATGTCCGACTGAGTCTACATATGATTGTCCGGATAAGCTTAACTGTATACACAAGTCAAGTTGGAGTTGTGTTGGTCCCAAAAGGGTCTACAAGAATACTAAACAGTTTGTAGAAGGGGGGGGATGAATACAAACACAACGTTTTCAAATTTAAAATATATATTGATAAAGAAGATCAATACAGATTTTACAAGATTGTTTGCGGAAAGATAAGGTAAGAGAAAACCTATCTAAACAATCTTAAGATACACATAGAGGTTAGCAATTACAAGAAAAGAGATTGCTAAAAGAAAGTCTTTTACTTTAAACTGAAAGAAGCTTGAAGTAAGAATAAGGGAGGAGAGTGATGCGCGCACTCTGCATGGAGAAGAAACACTTCTATAAATACCCAGTGCATTAAATGACCATTTAATGCAGTATGGTAGGGTATAGAGTG
>NC_037530.1:17817971-17819885 GCF_001531365.2 Cynara cardunculus var. scolymus
CACGTCACTAGCTGGGGCCTCTCAAAAGGCTTCAGTTATTGAAACTAGCCTTACCCCTGAGGCGTCTTTTGTTATCCCTCTCAGCTCTTCAGTGATTTCTCCCATCACTGTCGTATCAGTGGTACCTTCACCAATCACTTTAGTGACCCAAATCACTGAAAGTGTAGATATCAACGCTGCCACCGCTGAACACCCACGTCTTTTCTCAAYCATTTTCTCTTCTCCTCCCTCCTTGGTCTTTACACATGTCGATGATGTATCAGCGACTGTCCTTCCTGATACTGAGACACGCACCAATGGACCTGAGGCTGCTCCTCTCGATGCTCCTCAGCATAAGAATGTCCATCCTCTCGAGGACATCTTTGCTTCTGCCAGTGACAATCCTTTCGATGTCACTGAAAGCCCCTCAGGTATTCCATCTTCCTACCCCTTCATTTCTTCTAACCTTGAGCCTTCAGCTCACACTTCTTCTTTTATAGGTCCTTCTCAGGAAGTGACAGAGGAAGAAAGAGAGAAAGATGATGGAGGAGATGAAGAAATTGATGATGACTATAATATGTCATCGGATATCAAGCTTCTCCTTCCAGCCGTTGATACCGTCCTCTCCAGGATCAACGAAGTTCACCAAGAGATGCCCCGCCAAGGCGATCTTGATGCAAACTTCCTTGCCCTCCAGGCGGATGTTCAAGAAGTTTAGAGTCAGCTCCAGACTCTCCAAGAAGCTGTTCACGCCAACAACGACGCCATTGCTGTTCTTCACAGTAGGGCTGACGATGCTCAGGCAATAGCTGATCAGCAGACTGGTCTTCTTTAACAAATCCTGGATGTTGTCTGTTAACCAGCTCTAGTGATTGCACCTTCTTTCTCTGCCGATGATCGCGTCCAGCTCCATGAGACGCGTGAGGCAAAGACAACTCTAGCCAATGTTTTGCAAAGGTTGGAGGATTCCATGGTTCTCCAGCATCAGTGCTTGGACGAACTCTCTGGCCAATTCTCTCGAGCCTTAGCCAGAGAGGGGGAGATGAGGTCCAATGCTGGTGAATCATCTGATGCTGCTCCTACAGCTTCTCAGGATGTTGGCCCAGTATCAACTTCAGTTGCAGTTCAAGCTGAGGCTCTCGGAGCTAAAGCAGTTGCTGCTCCTATAACCATGTCCACCGAAGCTGCTCTAGCTGAGGACGTCGAAGCCATCCCTAGGGATGATGTCCATACCATCACTGCTGCTGGTGAGGATGATGATGTTGATGATGATGATGAAGATGATGATGAAGACGATGATGAACCTGTCATTCCAGACACCAGAGATGATCTAGATGGTGACAACGACGATGATGATGAAGATGACTTTACCATCAWGTTCCAGAAGCCATCAACCGTCACCAAAGGTGTTGCTCTCGGGGACTCTGTATCCCAGGGGGAGCAAAGGCAAGGTGAATCGACTTCATCAGGGAACCAGGACCCCAAGTCGAAAGGCAAGGCGGTTGCTGAAGAAGGTAACTTGAAGGTACTTTTGAAAATCCCTCAACAAACCTTGTTTGAAGACTCTACCTCTCAGGTAGTGATTACTTCAGAATATCAACTTCATATCCCATCAACAACTTGCGGTCGACTGGAGTGGGTATCTGATCAACCCATCTCTTGTGCTCCAACAAATCAGCAGATGTCTCAGCTTAAGGAGTCACTCGACTAGACTAGAGTAAAAATTCCTCTTTGTACCTCTAGTGGTGGTGAGTTTGACTTCTTATCTAAAGCTAAAAGACTCGAGGCATTAAGGGCTAGAGAAGAGCTAGAGCTTCAAAAGAAGCAGACTGAAGACAGCTTAAAGCTGGCCAAGTCACTAGTTGCTAAAGTCCTTCCCAAGAAAAAGTCCAAGAAAACGGTGAATCCTGTCCAAGCCCAAGCTAGACTTCTTTC
>NC_037530.1:17821660-17868013 GCF_001531365.2 Cynara cardunculus var. scolymus
GTTTCTTCTCCATGCAGAGAGCGCACATCTCTCTCTAACCTAATTCTTACTTCAAGCATCTTCTAGCTTAAGTAAAGGATCTTTCTTTTATTCTTGTAATTGCTAAAGCATTGTGTGTAACCAAAGATTGTTTAGATAGGTTTTTATTATCTTATCTTTCCGCAAACAATCTTGTAAAATCTGTATTAATCTTCTCTATTAATATATATTTTAAATTTGAAAATACTGTGTTTGTATTCATCCCCCCCTTCTACAAACTGTCTCTCTTCTTGTAGACCTTTACGGGACCAACAGTTGTCTTGGCCGAAGAAGCAATGGATCAAGCTTTCCTTAATGTTGAGTTATATTTAAGCATGGCTTAAAAACCCTCCCACCGCATCGTTATATACTAGAAAGATTTCCATGTTTATGTAGAGGTGAAAGTTTCAACCATTGGCAACTTTAACCCTCCACTTTTATCAAGTTTGATAATTTAATCCCCATTAAATTATAAATAAGATTTAATAATTCAAATAATTAAGCTTTCTAATATGATTACACTTCATGTGTGTGACTCACTGTGATGGTGGTAAAAATTATAAACATAATTAGATTTATAAGTAAAGAGTGACATCTAACAATATATTATCTTCACCAAAATGATAAAGTTTAGTTATTCAGCGAATCAACAAACTTGTGATTATTATTTATATCTATATTGTGCCCCCATAGTCCTTGATGTATATAGTGGATATCACACGGTTTGTGCCATCACCATTATGTTCAATCCCTAGTATTTTGTTTCGTGAATATATTGATAAATGGAAACTGGCATCCATATATCTATCAATTGAGCATGCATGTGTTTCTTCAATATCATTAAATCAAGGGATCCAAAGAAATCACAGATATATCTTATCTTGATACATAATAGTTTTACTATGCAATAAATAAAATATCTAACCATCAATCTATCATCCAGTTATGGAATGATTAGAACTAGTGTCAAGGTACACCACTCACACTCCAACAAAGTATATGTTCTAAGGTCAAATGATTTCATGTATAATGGCTACATGAGATACACTTATATCTCTCATATGACATATATATATATATATATATTGCAATGTTCTCATTGTGAGTTACATCGAGTGTATAAGATCCCTATTTTGTGTGTATATGTTCTCATGAGAAGGGTGGTTATTTGTTATAGATATTCATGAAACCATGATATTTTTACGTAATATATAAGCATATATCTCAAAGAACATAATATTCTACTTATTTTAATGTTTTACATAATGGTCATACTTTTTAACGGTGATAATGATAATAATTTGTTCTAATATGATGTCTTTGAAATATTGCACCAACATACCCAATAAATATTTCATTTCGTACACACATCAGGTTCCATGCTTCTAAAGACGTAACATTACACAAAAAAAACATCAAGTACAAACATCTAATAGAAGTTCTCCTTTCAAACTTGACTATTGTATGCCAAAATGGAATTTTGACACATGTTCACAAGCATAACATTGTGGATAAGGGCTAGTGCTCAAACTCATGATGCCTAAGCTCTCAATCTCTACTCATAATTTATTTTATCGATGCATATTCACTTTGCACAACACAACTTCATCGACATTTAGTTTAGATGTCAAGTTTTAGCAGTCATAAATCGGTCATGGTAATCTTTGATGTGTTTTACCAACTCATCAAGAGGCGGCATACACTCTCTGATAACATGAACATCAAGAACATCTTTAAAATAGGCATTCAACAATGGCGTATGCTCCTCATCCATAAGTTTAACATCTTTGATTTTTTTGATTAGTGGAATCCATATTCCGAGCCATGCAACTGCAATATCCATAAATCCTAAACTTTCGCCTCCATAGAAGGGTTTGTTTGTGTTCAAAGTACCCTCAAGAGTCTCCAGAATCTCGTGAGCCTCTTCTGCAACCTTATTTTTTTGGTCTAGTGTACTCAATAACATCTTAATGATCAATGGCACACACTGCAAGAAAAAATTTACTAAGATGTATTGAACATATTGAAACCCGTTTTTTTCAAAGGTAGGGTGGTAAAACAAGAATGCACGAATGTACAAGAAAACAAAAAGCTATATTTTCTTCAAGAAGCAGAAAACAAGTCAAGAGATGTAAAACACATAGAGAAACATGAAAGAAGAGTAAAGTGAATACTAAAACGTACACAACGAAAATAAAACACGACCAACCGATCGACAATGAAACTAACCAAAGCTAACGTCCAGTCACACTAAAAAGAACAAAGCTACAGTTGGTCACCAAAACTTGCCTGTTGTACCAATCAGTCCAAGACTTATTTCGGTTAATATTTTTACTATACATGAAATACGTATATGCGTCGTTCCCTGCAAAGTAATGTGAAGCTATTCTTTTTATGTTATACTTAATGTGCATCGTAACAATAATAAAGTTATAATATATCAAAATGACTGTTCTAAAAGGCTCACCGCAACACCCGTGAGACACATCATGGCTCAATACTTGTGTCTCATACCACATTAAGCATGTAGTACGCCATGGTATAATGTATGGTTTTTGTAACATGATATTTGATTTTACTTGCCTTTTCAATATTTTACTTATTAGTTTTTAACATATAACTTAATTTAAATTGTTCTTATCATTTATTCATTGAGTAATAGTAGAAAACATATGTTCATTTACTTGCCGTCATAAATCTTGCCTCGAAAAACGCCTTGACCTCGTTGTGACTTCTAAGGCTTGAGGATTGGCCTCACCGCCACACCTCACACTATCTAGAACCTTGTTTAAAATGCAACCAAATTTATTAGTTCCTATAGTGCACAGATTTTTTCCTCGGATCAATATACCGTTTCATAATTTACTATATTGTACCCGTTTTGACCAATAACATGTGGAGCTTGTAACATTGGCCTTAATACCCAGTTTTCGATTGATATGATTTTTACATGCGACCTTCTGATCCAACATTATTATTTTTTAAGTCAATATAACTTGACAATTCGTTATTCACGTCATCAATGTTACAAGATTAGTATGTTACCACGAAATAACAAAATTTGGATTGAAAAGATCATGATATATACTAAATAAAAATTGAAATGCAACGAAGTTTATCTTAGTTTCTATCTAGTATAGAAAAAACATTTCTCAATCATTATTACAACATGTTAAAATTTCCTATTTAATGTAACAAATTTTCTATTTAATATAACAAAGTTTCAAAATTTTCTACGTACTTTTAGGGTGAATATAATAATCTTGTAACATGATTTAGTAACGTATATGTCATGTTTATCGTTAATTCGATATAACCTTTCATAAAAGGCTATTTACGTCATCAAATGTTATAATATCAGCAACATACTTGGTTAAAACAAATACCAAATTAAAATTTTATTCCATTGATCAAGAAAAGTAAAATCGAATAAAAATTAAATTAGAGGCCTACATTGTAATGACACATGAACACATAACTTATATTGGTTATAAAGATACCTTGATTATATTAAACTAAATGCTAAATTTATTTTGAATTAACCATGATATTCAACATTTAACGAAGTCCACCAGATTGACTCCATCACCATAGGAAATAGACAGTATGGCATCAAAAACACAAACTACTAAAAGAGGGATCATTGTTTAGTACATTGTTTATTTCACTACAACAAAATCGGGTTTATAGGACACTTTCAAATTCTAAGTGTCCTAATAAACCTCTTTATAGGACCAAAAAAAATAAAGTGTCATATCTAAAGGTGTTGTAATAAGTTTATATGACGTTTTTTAGCGTCTTAACAAGTTTTTTAAGACATTTTTAATACAAAGTATCCTATAAACTCATTTTTTTATAAGACACTTGTTTTTATAAGACAATTTTTCAAATTGGTCCTATAAAGAGGTCTATTAGGACACTTAGAATTTGAGAGTGTCCTATATAAACCCAATTTTGTTGTTGTATGTTAATCAAAAATACGAAATTAAACCAAAAATGTTTACAAAAATAAACTTAGCATGTATCTGGTTTACCTTATCATCGACAAATTTTGCCCAAAAACGAGATACCGCCTTCTCAAAAGGATCTTCAGGAAGAAGTGGATGATTCTTCCATGTTTCATCGATGTACTCAAGTATCACAAGCGACTCCACGATCGGTTTACCATTGTGCACAAGAACGGGAACCTTTTTGTACAAAGGATTGTATTGCAAAAGCATCGAACTTTTATTCGAGATATCTTGTTCAACGTATTCATACTCGATCCCTTTTAAGCTGAGTGCTCATTTCACACGAAGTGTATAAGGGCTTCCCCAAAATCCTAATAGCTTCACTTCGTCTCCTGCCATCAATTTGAACACATTTCTGGTTCGATCTGTGTTGGCTTGTCAACATTCTATCTTATTTATGTATATATATATATATATATATACAATTTTAAACATTATCATCAATGGTGAAAAGTCGTTTACACATTTGATCCCTTTCTTTTTCAATCATTTAACTTCCTTCCCAATCCTATAAATTAAACAATAGTTTATTTAGAAAAACACCAACTTCAATAAATAACTAAAAGTTGATTGTGATGTGTTCAATGAATATGGGCAATAAATAGATCTAAAAACTAAGAACCCATTAATGACTTGTGCATTATACAACTAAAGTTGTATACTGTTTTCTACTCTCTTTGTCCCTATATTAAAAACGCAACCAATCCAACCACTACGTCGATCTTTTAATGAAATGCACCTCCTTTACTTGTACAACTTTTGATCCGTTTAATCTGTGTTTAAAAGTTGTATTTAAGTGTTTCTCCGTTTGTAAATTTAGTCTTTAATGCTTTGTAGGTATAAATAGTTTTTCCTTGTAATTTTGTAGTAAGTTGAAATCATTTGTAGTCTTCAAAGAATTTGAATACAAAATCATTTGGTGAAAATTCTCTCTAAATTCATATTCTGTTCTTGATTGATTTTAATCTGATTTGAAGATTTAGGATTCTCATCCATGACATAGGAGTAATTATATAACAATATTTTGGAGGGTTTTGTTGATCAGAAATTGGTTGTAATTAGGGTGGTATTGCCAAATATAACAATAAACGATATATGTCTAAGGTCCTTGACAAAAGTAGAAATCCAAGTACAAGATCAACCCAAACAATAAATGCAGATAACAAGATCTAAAATGTTGCAACGTGATGTTAAAAATCGACATCAAGATTTAAGGTGATTCCATTATCCATATGATAGTGTACATCTACAGATATATATTATCAACCGAGAGAGAATACAATTGTGTAACAAAGATCTTTGGATATGAAATTAGCAGTTTTCAAAAACATCTAACAAAGCCTCTAGTGTAATTTGTAACTAATACTATCATTTGTAACTACAAGATATAAACTAAGAGGTGAAAAGTGTTGGAGTGTGTTTGGGAAGAGAAAAGCTTCAAAGGAGGAGAAGGAAGCGTCTTGCTTTGCTTGGTAAAATAGGAGGCCAAAGTGCCTTTTTTATAACCAAAGCAACACTAAAATATCTAGACATTTTTCTAGATCCAAAAGTGGTGCTGCAACATACGAGAGACACACCAATAATACGTCAAAATTGGATTTCTATGAGGTTATCAATTTCCAAGCATCTGAATAGACTGCATTATAAGCAGTGTTCAAAAGGCGTATCATGGCGTGATATGACATGTTTCCGTCATTAGTAAATGATCAATAGCGTTTCTGTGAAGCATGAGACGCCCTGTGACATGCGTTTTTTATAAGACGTGATTTTTTTTCGATTTTTTTGTTTTTTAATCTTTTGTGTTTTTTCATTTTTAATTTTAGATTTACACTTTTAGGTAGTGTTTGGTATGCAAACATGATTGGACAGACTAAACATAACATAATTTGATCAGACAGGACGGGACTGGACTAGACTGGACAGAACAAGTGTATGCCTGGTGTTTAGTACAACTAGGACTGGACGAGACAGAACTAGATAAGTTACCCCAAAAATCTATTTGATGATTTTAAATATTGTATAATAGTTATAATTTTTACAAATAAAGTAATTAATTAAAGAATTTAATTTACAAATATTTTTACACAATTTTTATATAAATGAATACATACATATATAATGGTACCAAATTTGAATGAAAATTTTGATATAATTGATGGTAGTAGTAGCGGTGGTGGAGGTAGTAGTGGTGGTGAAGGTGGTTTTGGTTATGGTGGAGGAGGTGGTGGTGGTGGTGGCCGACGGTAGTAGTGGCCATGAGCGGTGGTGGTTGGTGGCCGATGGTGGTTATAGAGGTAGAGGTAGTGGTGGTTGGTGGACGACGATGGTTATAAAGGACGTGAAGATGGTGGATTGTGGTGGCAGTAGACAACGGTAGAGGAGGTACTTATGGCTGATGTAGTGAAGATAGTGGTGGTGGTGGTGGTGGTTATGGTGGAGGTGAAGTGGCAATAGACGCTGGCGGTTGATGGTGGACGGTGGTTGTGGAGGTCGTAAAGGAGGTTGTTGCAGTAGAGGAGTTGCAGGTGGCCAATGGTGGTAGTGGCGATGGCAATGGATGGTGGTGGTTGATGGGAGACGGTGGTTGTAGAGGTGGCAATGGACAGTGGTGGTCGGTGGTCGACGGTGGTTGTGGAGGTCATGAAGAGGAGTTGGAGGTGGCCAACGGTGGTAGTGTTGGTGGTAATGGGTGGTGGTGGTTGGTGGCCGATGGTAGTTGTAAACGTGGCAATCGACGATGGTAGTTGGTGGTTGTGGAGGTGGTGAATGAGGTTGTTGTAGTAGATGAGGAGTTGAAGATGGCGAACGACGGTATTGGTGGTGGCAATGGACGATAGTGGTTGGTGGTCGACTATGGTAGAGATGGCGATGGACGATGGTGGACGATGATTGTCGAGGCAATAGAGGATGTTGTTGTAGTAGAAAATGAGGTGGAGGTGACCGCCAATGGTGGTAGTGACCGAAACTAGCGTTGATGACCAATAAAATAAGGGAAAATAATCAAAGTAGTCACTTCATATGTATTGTATTACAAAATAGCCACTTTTCAGATTTTTTTCACAAAATAGCCAATATGATCACCACCGGGGGGCCTGTTGACCATATGGAGGCGATTTGACCAAAAAATTACACAAGGGTCGATGAACTTAGCCTTTCCATTACCCTTCTGGTTTCCAACAGTTGATGAATTTCACAAGTATCAACCATGTTCGATCAGATCAATCCTAACAAACCGACACATGGAGGACACTGATTGGACACGCCACCTAGAGACAGTTGGACGTGACTCATCGCCAGCAGATTTTTGTTGTTCTAGGTAGCTAGAGATAATCATCATCTCCTGGATAGATACCTATTCCATGTTTTTCTCATAGATATCTTATCTTAGATTGTTATTTCTTATACTAGATTGCTAGTATAAATAGCTTTCATATGTCTTGTAATCAGGTCGAGCTTCTCGTAATAATCATAAAGAATTACTTGTGATAAGCTTCATACGTTCTTGAACATTATTCAAGTTGTTCATACTTTTCTTCACTCAAAAGATAGATTTAGATCTTTTTGCTTAAATCTTATTGTTAATTGAGAGATCAACGATCAACATTTTGTATCAGAGCAAATTGATTGATTTTACAATCAAAACGATCAATTTGAATATGAGCATTCAAAATTCTCTCAATTTCTTATGGGTTTATCTTACTAATCTTCATACACAAGTTCTTCTAAATTTTCTACAAATTTATCATCAATGGCCAATTGGATTTCTGCTTACAACGTTGGAATCTCACAAAATCGCCAACTCTTCAACGTGAGGAATATCCCCAATGGAAGATCCGAACGATAAACTTTTTCGAGGGGATGGACATGAACCTATACAGATCTGTCATCAATGTCCCGTACACACCTCAGACTCTAATTCCTAGAGTTCCTGCAACAGCCACTACCGATGAAATTCCAACATAAGGATGAGAAGTCCTAAAAATGCTGAAGATATAGAAAAAGTAGAAGTAGACCGGACTGCCTGTGGCAAATGCTCATCATGGCAATCCCATATGAGATTTTTCAATTTTTGGACGCATGTAGGACGACGAAGGAAATCTGGGATGAGTTGGCAAGCCAACTAGAAGGAGGGGCCAAGACCAAGAAAAATAGAAGGCCCAGTGTCTGAATGAATATACGAATTTCAAGGCACTTCCAAAAGAACCTATCCAGAAAATGTATGACCGGTTTAATATGTTAATTAATCAATGTCGTAGAAATGACATCGCGAGAAAGAAGGAAGAAAACGATGTTCTATTTCTCAAAAGTTTCAGTGATGAATGGACATAATTGTCCATGTCTCTACAAACAAACCAAGATCTGGATAGCTAGTCACTTCATGGCGTATATGGAACTCTTGCTGCTCAAGAGCATGATATAATGAAGAAGAAGGTATCCATTAGAGGACCTCTGGCCCTAGTCTCTGATGAAAAGAGACTTCTAGAGGCTCTTCAAAGGAATATCACAAGAATAAAGGTAAGAAGGCCTTAAAAATAGAATCAGAGTCTGAAGAAGATAGCTCAAATTCAGACATGATCTCAAAACCTTTGCTAATCCATTGATCTTATAAGTAAACAGTTCCAGAAGAAATTTGTCAAGAGGCCCTATGAAAAAGACAGCAGAAGAGAATTCAAAAAGAAGAGATTTCAGCCCAATCATGAGTAGAAGACAATAAAGTTTCATCAAAAGGGGTGAAAGAAAAGAAGACAGAAGAGAGAAAGCTAGAGAAGATAGAAGGGAAGAAAGAAGAGAAGGAAAAGATGGAAGAAAAGATGGTTTAAGATTATACCAGTGCAGGAAAATTGGCCATTTTTCCAGAGATTGTAGAGCAAGATTGGTGAAAGATGCAGACTACTACAAGAATAAATATAAGTAAAATCCCGAAAAAAAGGAGTCTCGTGGTAGAAAAAGAAAATTGGGTATCTGGCCAAGTCCTCAGATGCTGAAAAATCTACGTTTGAAGCATCCATCTTCTACTCCAATGACCAGGTATACAATTCTTCTTGCGATATACCCAACTCTGCTCCATCAGAGCTAGAGTTAAGTGTTTTAAAACTTTTAGAAGATTTTCAAAAACTAAAAGAAAATTTAATTTTTGAAAAGATTGAAAGAATTAAAGCGGAGAAAGTAGCTAGTTTCTACAAAAGAGAAACTAATCTTCTTACCGAAGAAAAAATTGAAACTGAAAGAGAGAAAGTGAGAATTGAATCTCTCAAGAGGTCTGAAGAAGAAAAACTTTTAGATATGAACAGGAAAGTTACCAAGGACCTAGAAAGAAAGGTGAAGGAATTAAAAATGTTCTGAGGCTGAAAGACTTAACTCTATGGCTCTAAAAGATTTCTTTCAAAAGAAAAGAGAGATTCTTCATCAGAAACTTCAATCCAATGAACTTCTGATAAAGAAATACAAGGACGCTCAAAATGTGTATGAAAAACTAAATAGTCAGACGGACACCCAATGTCTAGGGTTCAAGAAAACCACTCTTGAATCAACTTTTAATCTAGGATGTGTTCAAAAACCTGACTTTGTTCCAAAACCAACCCCATCTATCAAAATAGCCAAAATAAGTGGGAAATCCACATTTTCAAGACAAGAGTTTAAGAATGTGGTTTATGGATATAACACTAGTAAGGATTCTGATGTAACATAGCCTTCTATGATAAATGGAAGTTCCTCTGGAAAAACAAATAGATGAAATAAAAACTCTTTCAAACCAACCAGAGACCGATGAAAACTCTTTCAAAAAAAGAAATAATCTGTGAAAAAAAAATAATCGGTGAAAAACCAGAAATCGTTGAGGATAAGAAAGAACAAATTCTAAGAATCCCAATGAATCCTGATTTCATAGAAATGTGTATAAGAGCTAAAACTTCTTTAGAATTAGAAAAGGAATAAAAGAGTAAGGTCAAAACAGCCAAGGAAACTCCAAAAGCCAAACCTCGTCTTTCTAGATACAACATATACATACTTTTTCGAGTTGCTCTTTTATTGCACTACAAAAGATACCAAATGAATTCGTGGGTGTTATGCTCCATCTCTATTGGCATCACCTAATAACCAACTTAGCAAGTCGAAAAATGCTAGAATCATCATTACAATTTGCCATTATGTAACATCAATGGTCACAGAATAACTTTGGTGCCCCTTGGAATCTAAAACGTGTTCTTGGTAGTAAATTTGTGAATGATGAACAAAATTTCCTTCCATGCCCCTTTAAATGCAAATCTAGAAAAATGGTGCAATTTTCTCTTTTTTTAAACCAAAGAAAACTACAAACCGTCCAAATTCAAAAAAATGGTGCAACTTGCTTTGATTCGACTATTTTGGTCTTGTAAAACTATTTTGCATTTTCGGTCTCTCATTTGACTGATTTATACCATTTTTGTCACTCTTTAATTTCATTATTGTTGATTAACATATGATAGAAAGAGTAAAATTGGTAAATTGCACCAAGTATGGATTATTTATACATCAAGATTCTTCTTTTTTTTTACATAAAATGAAAAGAAAAAGATCACAATCAAAATCAGAATCAAAACATCATCATCGTGTTTTTATGCTATTTTTCTCATAATTAAATAAATAGACGTTAAAAACATCACAAATAAGTTAAATATGATATGACGACTTTAACCTTCTTCCAACAGAAAATAACCGAGGAACACAAATGATACGAAAAGTAATTTGAGAAACCAAAATGCAAAAAAGTTTTTAAAAACACCAAGATTGTGGATTAATCATAAATCAAAGGACCAAAAATGTAATTCACTCAATTTAAATTTTTTGAAACGAATGTTTTTAACGGTTAGATAACGACATGCATCGCTAGGTGTCATAATACATACGAAAACTTTAGGCCACAGCTATGCTCTCTCTCACACAGATCAAACGGTCAAAATTCAGGCTAAAATCAAAACCCTTCGGAATCTTCATCCATTTCAAATAGGATCCAATCAAAGGAATTGTAAGAAGAGCTTCTGGAAATCGCAATTCGGCAATTTCTAGGTTTGTTTCGTTTTCGATCACATAATCGGCGATGAATCCGAATCAATCAGCCAATCCAACACAACAGCCGGTCAAGCCCGACGGTTCGAACTCCGCCAACTACGCTCCAAACCCTAATGTAGATCGGAACGATCGCGTTCCTCCTTCGTATCCGGCTTCCGGTGAGAATTGGACATCCGTGACCGTCCCTCCTCAAAAGCTACCAGCTGTGCCGCCTGCTGTCGGGCAACCGTCGCAGAGCGCCGCTTCAACGACATCGCAAGGTCCAAGCCCTATTTCTCGAGGTGGCGCCACCACTGGGCCTGCCGCGTCCAATCCTTACGTGTCGTCTGGTCCCGTGGGGGATTCTTCCACCAAGAGTGAGTTTGCATCTGAATTCGATGTGTTTTATTTGTAATTTTACTTATTGAGAGGATTGTTGGAATACAGGAGTCCACATCGTTCGTGATGCCGTAGAGTTTACAGATGTTGTGTTTGATTATGTGTTTTGTGATTATTATATTTTTATTCTGTTGTGATATATAGATGGTTGCGTATCTGTTGTTCTTGGGCAGATACAATGGATACGGTGAAGGTTATGTTTGCGAGATGGGCAAAGAAGGCTGCTGAGGCAACAAAGAAGGGGCAAGATTATGCTGGAGATGTGTGGCAACACTGTAAGTTCCCCTTCTTACTTTTGATTATGCTAGATAAGTGGCATCATTATATTAATCAATGGCCATGAGAGGATATATTCTATTGGGAGGCCATTTGATGATACGGATAAAGAGCAATGCCTGAATAAAATTCCTGCATAATTTGTGTGTTTGCCTAATTACAAATTTACCTCAACAGAACCCCATTATGCAAATTAAAAATCCTTGATTTTGATCCATTTTGTAGTCAAGACTTCAAAGTGGTGAATGCCATAATATATTTATATTTTATTCAACCAATATAAACATAGGAAAATATTATAAAACCAACTTTCTACTAATTGTGTAATGAATATATTCATATAATTAACTAAAAGATATTACAAACTGAAACATTTATCTGTCAGTTCCTCAGATCATGACTACTAACTTCAGCAAGCAACAACACAAAAGGTATGTGAGCTATATAACCCAGATAAAACTCACAACTTAGAATCAAAAGTTGTTCAACATGAAGAAATATAATTTTTACAAGTCCAACACGAGACTCCTTCTATAAACTCTTTAGATGTAAAATAAAACCAAGTACATGTTACAAAACCGCCATTTGAAAATACTTCAATCTTTGTTATTATCATAGGTTTGATTTGAGTCCACAACTGTGCAATTTGAAAATTTGAACATAGCAAAGCAATGACTTTGTTATCACCAACGCTCTATAAAACTCCGTTGAGGGCCGGTTAACTGGCCATTTGATGAGGATGATGATCATGTTGAAAATTGTCTATTTTGCCCTTTAATTTGGCAAGCATCTTAACATTTTAGGTCAAGAGATTAATGGTATAAAATTATATTGGCCTAAATGTGCGAAAATAAAATAGTCGTTGGACTGAACCTCTACAAGTGAGTAAATAGTCCAGGGATGATTTTTAAAATTTACTCAAAATCTTTAAAATCAAGCTCAATACTAACAAATGTTTACCGCATTCTCCTTAAATAACCTATTCTCTCCCTTTACTCCTGATTGTTTATTTAAATGTTGTATATAATGTTAAATGAACATTCACATTCAGATGGAGCATTATCCTGTCACTAAAATGATAAGAATTGTCCATCCTTTTACAAATTAAGGGACCATTTACCAAACATTTGGGTGAGCATAGGAAGGAGCGAGAATATTATCCGGTAAGAGGCAAGGCAGGGATTGAGAGCTTATTCGGTAAGTGAGGATGGTGACTCTTATTGGGTAAGTGCTGACCAAGTGACAGACGCTTACGAACAATCCATTTTGATAAGGTCAGTGAGGGTGGTAACTCTTACATGTAAGTGTTTAGTGAATATGGCCCCTTATATCTATGTCCAAGTGCTTAATAATTCTAAGCTATGTCAAATTGGCACAAAACGAACAAGATTCGTAGGCTGATCTTTTTGGACTCTAACCCAATATATTGAGATCCTGTTTTCTCTCATTCATGGTATATTTCTTTGATGTTGACAAAAGCATGATTATCTAGTAGGTAATTTAGGTAGTATTAAAGGGGTTGAGTAAAGTAGTAAAGCCCAGATGATTATATTGGGGTTTGCTGTCTACACTTTTATCTATAATTAATTCATAGATTCCTCATGTGACTCTTTCATTTGTCCTCTAATTAGACATGCTAATCTCTACTTTGAACCAGTGAAAACGGGTCCCAGTATTACTGATGCTGCTGTTGGAAGAATTGCTCAGGGAACCAAAGTTCTTGCAGAAGGTGGATATGAGAAAATATTTAGAACAACATTTGAAACAATTCCAGAGGAGCGACTTTTGAAGTCGTTTGCATGCTACCTATCAACTTCTGCTGGCCCTGTTATGGGAGTATTATACTTGTCAAATTCAAAACTCGCATTTTGCAGTGACAATCCGCTTGCATATAAAGTTGGTGAAGAGAAGAAATGGAGCTATTACAAGGTGAATCATGTTTTTTGTTTTTGTTATCCTTAATTTCATACAAGATATTTGCTTAGCTTGTGTTCTATAATTGATTGAAATACTTGTGTTCTATATTGTTTGCTGACCAATATTTTACAAATGATCCTATTTTCCAACCAAAAGCTCAAAAGGGCAAACTAATTAGTTCATTTGTTCTTGGCAAGAAAATAGGATCGATGGGCAAAAAAGTAAATTTACACGATAATCTTTTATCTCATCCTTTTTATCTTATATGTGCATTACTATATAAATATTTCATAGATTGTTGGGAAATTCTACTCTTCATGTATTATAAATTTTACAAGTTACAATTATCAATATGTCATGGTTACATTACATGAGTTGATTTCCTTGCTTCAAGTTTTACAAATTTCCTTATTTCGTTCTTTTTTTGGTAACCATGTGTGTTCGGGCAACTTGCTATGAAACCTCTGACTAATCTCATGGGGACCTAAAGTTACCCTCACGTAGCCCTGAGGGGACTTGAACCGCTGACATACTGGGTGTTGTTTTAAACTGTTGATAAATAGTCGAAAATTGTATCTAAAACAACAATTATCTTATGACATAGGTGGTTATTCCATTACTTCAACTCAAATCAGTCAATCCTTCACGAAGCAAAACAAATCCTGCTGAAAAGTACATCCAACTCATATCGGTTGATAATCATGAGTTCTGGTTCATGGGTTTTGTGTATTACGACAGTGCTGTGAAAAATCTTCAAGGCGTTCTTCAGCCGCACCAAAATCCACTCCTCCTTGCTGGTCCAAATTGTTGAAGCATCTTTATCCCGAGTTGGTATGTACTACATTCATTTGAACGTTATAGATTTCCATAAACATTTAGATCAAATTCATTTTGCTCATTGAGCATTTTCATTTCACTTCTATTCGGAAAAACTCTTATTAGTATACGCCTGTATACACCGTACGCTTACTCGACCCCACTTCCAAATGTGATATAGCGGGTCATGTAGGAGAATAAAGATATGACCTATAGCCATAGCACATACACAACTTTTCTTTAATTTAGCCGTTGGTATGATGTTACTAATTGTGGATGGTAAAGGAGAATAAGGCCTTCTGTTACAAGTACTGTTTAAGTTTGTAGTGTTTAAATATTTGATTAATACTTGGATAATATTGTATTGTAGTTAAAAGAATATGAAATGAAGTATGTGATGCATGCATGCCATGGAATTTGTAGTTAAAAGAATATGAAATATGAGACCACCAAAATGGATAGAGTTGTTGAAGGCTATATGATTGTGAAACACACCATCATCTTGGTAATGGAAACGATGTTGTCTAAGTAGAAAGGAAAGAGCAGTTGAGTTGATATAGATTCGTGCCATGAGATAGATTTCAAAAAATAAAATAAAGGAGGTGCTCGTTTTTGACAATTTATGGGCTCTGGATGTTTGTAAAAAATAGGGTAGCTTACGGAAAGATCTTAAGCAAATATTTTTTATTATAAAAAATAAAATTGAATACAATAAATTCTAATAATTTATATAAAACAATTTTTAAGTATCTATAAACACAAAATCATCAGTAATAATATCAAATAAATACTAAGTTCTTGCCAACAAATCATAAGTATTGAGCGTTAAAACAAACAAACAGTTTTTAAACACTTGATTGTAAACAAAATTTTCTCATTAGATTGCTCCCATCACCTGAACATACTAAAAAAAAGAGTAAATTACATTTTTATTTCATATGCTTAGGGCCGTAAACAAACCGAACGTTCAACGAACAATTCGTGAACCGTTCGGCGGGAAGTTCGTTTATTTAATAAATGAACAAACATAAACAAATTTTTTTATACGTTTAATTAAATGAACGAACATGAACAAGAATCTGGTTCGTTCATTTATGTTCGTTCACGTTCGTTTATTTATGTTCGTTTATGTTCGTTTATATATTAAATTTAATATATAATCTTTTATTTATCATTCACTATCAACTCGAATCCCTATTTTGTACTAATTACAATTTTGGTCGTTATGATTGTCAAAATGTTTCACTTTCAGTCTCTCATATTAACTTCTGCTAAAAAAAGTCAATACCATAGGGACCTTTTGGTCCTTTTGGTCAATTAAAAAGATTATAGTAAATTACATATTTGGTCCCAATGATATGCTGGTTTTTACGAAATTGGTTTTAGACTTGCGTACTCAAATGATGTATAAGTTTATGGTTAGGAAAAATTTGTCGGGATGTGTTGGTCTGGGAAAATGCTGACTTACACAGGAAGTGTTTGTAGAGAGCGATGATTGAATACAAACACAACAAATTTTCAATTTTGAACCCTTCCTCCTATAATTTGAATAAAAACAAAGAATCATAGATTTGTTGGGGAAGTTAGGAATGTAAGACCTACGATCCTAAACTATCTGACTCGGACAAATTTACTAAATTCACTTTAGTGACCAACACAAATATTTCTTAGTTGACAATAATTTTATCAGATAAAGGGATAACAGAAGAGGATAGATAATATTTGTTTTTAAGAGTAATGAAAATTTTGTGCAACTTAGAAATTTCATCATTTCACCTTTTGTTTTACAAAAATAAAAGTAGAAATTCAATTCTTCAGATTTAAGAAAATGGGGATCATATATGTGATATGGGCCTACCCAATCTTTTAAATAGAAGAAATTAGATTTTTGAAAACAAGGAGATTCGGATAGGGAGTCATTATTATTGTTGTGGAAGCCATTTCAGATCTTATTTATGAAAGTAAACAAATCGTTCACATACCATTTGTTGGTCCTCGAAAGTGATATCTTACACAATGAAGTGTTTGTAGATGGGGGATTGAATACAAATACAACTAATTTTCACTTTTTAATTATTTCTTCAATATTTTGTATAAAAACAAATAATTACAAATTTGTTGTAGAATTACAGATTCTGATAGGGAGTCATTATTATTGGTTGTGGAAGTCATTTCAGATCTTGTTTATAAGAGTAAACAAAACCACTCAGATTCCATTTGTTGGTCCTCGAAAGTGATATCTTACACATGAAGTGTTTGTAGATGGGGTATTGAATACAAACACAACTATTTTCACTATTTAATTATTTTTTCTATATTTTGTATAAAAACAAAGAATTACAAAAAAAAAAAAAAAATCAGAAGTTAGGAAGATAAGACATGTGATCCTGAATAATCTGACTATGACAAATTTGATAAAGTCAAATAAAGGGGGGAAGGAGGTTGTCTCTCAAATCCGAAAAACCCTTAGTTCTTCATAGGATAACGTCAATTTTACTTCAAAAACACTCACAAGGATGCTCTTTAAAAAATGTGAGTTAACAAAGTGCCTACACCAGCCTTGGCATTCAATGCAACTCACATTTTTTAAAGAGCAAGATAGTTACTTTGTTAACTTACTCCGTCTTTTTGTATGCCGATGGAACATTAAAGCAAGTAAAGTACCGATACAATGATGCAAGATAGTTGATGAGCCAAACTTGCTGGCCAAATTTGTACTACAAGATTCGATTTGCAAGTAGTATTTGTCACTAATTTGTCACTAATTAGCGAGGGATCAGCCTATTTTTCTTATTTTCTTATTTGTATGTGTTATATATTAAGGAGAGGTGTACCTTGGGTAAGGGTGACATTTGTGAGATCTTGTTATGTTATAGCTCTTGTTGTCATATCCATGAGATGTGATATTTCCGAGTCAACATTTCTTTGTGACATTAGAACTTGAAAATATTGCTCTTATTGAAATGATAGCAACGATGTTATTGAGAAGGAGAAAATGGCTTATAGCTTGAGGCATTAATTGTCCGCGTTTCAAATGATTTTGAGATATCATATATCCTATTTTGGTTATTCAAAAGAGTAGAGATTTGAAATAAAACCCGGAGGGTCTTTGGTTATTATTTAATTAAGTTTTCATTTGAGTTTAAAATTGTTCTTATCGTAAAAGCTCTTGATGATAACCAAGAACTCTAGTGATTAATATTTCTTGGTATGATTTGGAGGTTGAGACTGTAAGCTCTAGTTTTATGAGACTTGAGAGCTTTAAGAGTTGTGTTCCAGATGTCTGTGAGAACCTGAGTGATACATTATCCTTTGCAGTAAGATTACATAAATAAATTCCTAAAAAAGGCTAGATTCGCCACTTATCAAGTTGCGACCGAACAAAGGAAGATAGACCCATTTAAGGATGGTCTAAAGATAAAAGGTAAAACAATATGTGGACATGACGAAGCCGACCACATTTGCTCAGACAATGGAGATGGCAATAGTAGCCGAAGAGAATAAAGTGAAAGCAGCTGGAGAAATGAGAGACTTCAAGAGAAAATGGGAAGGATCGAGCAAGGTGGTAAGGAAAGTTGGAGGAATGCAAACTTCAATTAGAATCCAGCATAAGGGATTTTCCATCCATACATGTAAGAAGTGCATTAGGAAGCATAGAGGAGAGTGTAAAGCGGGAAGTGTGACTTGATATCGTTGTGGGAAGCCCGAAGCCGGATCATACCATGTTGGAGTGTCCTGAGAAAAAGACATGCTATGAATTTCTTAAAATCTTTTTGTTTTAAAAGAAATAGAAAATGAAACGTTTTATGATGACATTTTTATTTTAACGATACGATTTTTTTAGACGCGCGTACCGTTCTAACACACGCGACCTCTCAAAGTTTCATCTAATCGTGGATGAGAACGTGCTACTTTTTCATCATTGCACAACTTTCAAAGTATTATTTTCCTCTCTCCTCCTACCTATAAATATGAGACTTCTCCTCTCATTTTTATCTTACGCTCTCAAATACTTTTGTCGAATCTGTACCTCAAAGATATTTACAAGCAAGAACTTAAGAACGCTCAAACCCTTCAACCTTTTCTTTTAAGTCTCAAAGGTTGAAATATTTTCTTTCTTATTTGATCTGTTCTTCTTCTTCTAAGAAAATGTTGTTTGGTTACTTAAGAACTTGTTCTATTAAACTACCAACATAAAGATTATTAACGCATTCTCCTACTTGGTTATAATCTAAGGTTTCAATACACTTATTCTTCTTGAAAAACCCTAATCTTTTCTTTGTGGATTTTTCAAAAGAAGTTTTATTATTTCAAAACTTAATAACTCACATCCTTATCTTGGATTACTAACAAATCCGTTATTTCTTATTTCTTACTTATAACAGAAAATGTCTGTCAAGAACGTGAACTTTTCAATTGACGACGTGTCCTTCAAGCCAAACAATCTGTGGCTTTGTTGGACATCCTGGTTAACAAGTCCTATTATGAGGAAGCTGCTACTTTCATCAGGAACTCCCCTATCTCCTACGCTCTCATCAATGAACCTATCATGGTGAAGGAAGTCCTTCAGCAATTCTGTCTACCTACTGAAGTTGTTCAAGACACTGACAAGACTAGTCAACAGGTGGAGAAAATCTCCTTCAACTTCAACAGAATGACTGTTAGTTTTGGCATTACAACACTAAGGCACGCCCTCCGATTCCCAAAGGGTCCCTACGTCAATGATCATTCCACTGATATCATCCTTTCTTTCCTGGATGATATTGGCTACGCCTGGCCAATGAAGGACTTTAGCGACCTCCTCAAGTCGCTTTTGAAGATTGAGAAGAATCGCATGTTTGCGGTTTGGTAGTACTTGTTTTCCCATTTCATCCAATGTATGGGAGGCAAGACTGGTGGCCAAGATCAAGCCTCCAGAGTTGCGTTGAACATTTGCGTATCCGACATTCGCCAGCGCCCAATTAACTATGCTGTGATATTTGAAGATCTGGTGTTGAAACTGAACAAGCGCCAGAGGGAGAAGGTAATACCCTACACCAGGTTCCTATCCATGGTGTTTGCCAAGATCTTTAGCAACAAGTACTTACTGAAGAAAACCTGCTCATCTGCAAGCTTGGATCCAGAATCTTGGATCATAAGCCGAGAAATGAAGACATTGCACTCTCTGCAATTGTGCCTGCTTTCTCTTCATCTTCTCTAACTGGGACTGTATTTCCTTCTTCCCTTGCTTCGGTGGTCAAGACTACGGAAAACCCCCTGAAGTCTACCCCAACCACCACCTCCCTTTCTTCCAAATAAACCCCTTTCAAACCACTCTTGGTTCTCTATCGAGGGCCAAGAAAGCCAAAAAGGGGATACCCACATATCTGGTTGTTACCTCTCAAAAGGTTTCATTTATTGAAATTAGCCTTAACTCCGAGGCATCTTCAGATTGGTCTCTTCCAATCTCTTTAGTGATTTTTATAATCACTGTCATACCTGTGGCTCCGATCCCAAC
The DNA here is from genome assembly GCF_001531365.2 of Cynara cardunculus var. scolymus. NCBI lineage: Eukaryota > Viridiplantae > Streptophyta > Magnoliopsida > Asterales > Asteraceae > Cynara > Cynara cardunculus. Next base: position 17,841,620 of record NC_037530.1, read on the forward strand.
CGTCTCAGTGAACCAAATCACTGAAGGTGTGAATATCAGCATAACCACTGCTGAACACCCATGTCCACCAGTCTCAGCCAATTCTCCTCCTTCTTTGGTCTCGACATGTGCTTATGAGGCATCAGCGATTGTCCTCCCTGATGATGAAGCACCCACCACAGGACCTGAGGTTGCTCCTCTCGAAACACCTCAGTTTATGGACGCCTATCCTCTCGAAGGCAACCTGGCGAGAACCAACATCAATCCTTCAGATATTGCTGATGAACCCTCAGGTAATCCTCCATCCTACCCCTTCATTTCTTCTAACCCCGAGCTATCTTATGCTCAAAGATTTCTTTTTTCATGTCCTTGCAACGAAGGAATGCCAGCCATGGAAGAAGAATATAACATGGCTGACGACGTGAAGCTGTTACTCCCCGCTGAAGAGATTGCCTTTGTAAAAATGGACGACGTCCATAAAGGCATTCCTCTCAGGGATGAAGTTTTTGTTAACCTCTCAACTATCAAAGCTGGAGTTTAAGAGGTCAAAGAACAGCTTTCTGTGGTGCAAGCAGCCATATGCACCAACGCTGAGGCCATCTCTGCTCTAACCAGCAAGGCCGATGAAGCGAATGCTCAGCTTACCAGGCATGGTGAGTTGATGCAACAAATACTGGAGATCCTCCAACGTCCATTACTAGCTCCAATGCCCTCCTTCACAAAGATGGATCGCCTCCAGCTGGACCAGACTCTTGACATTGCTATTCTACAAACTAAAATGGTGACCAAGCTTGAACAGTAGGTAAACATTTTAGCACACAGTCTTGATCTCATCTTCTCCACTCATGCAGATGACAAAAAGGGAGAGATAGATGTTGCTGCTGTCGCCGCCGTACCCACAACTGAAATGGGAGCTGACGATCCTAGAGCGAAAGCTAATGAAGTTGAGGTTGTTAATGAAACCATCACCTCCCATGAAGCTTTTTAAGCTGAGGTCGTTGATGAAGCCGTCAGAGCTGATGTTGAAGCTGTCAGAGCTGATGTTGAAGCTCGTGACGAAGACCTTCCTATCACCCCTTCAGCTGATGGTGGTGATAAGGAAGATGATGATGAAGGCGATGACAATGAAGATGACGATGATTCTCCTACCCTTCTTGACGCTGGAAAGAATCTCGATGGTGATGATGATAAGACGACGATGATGACGACTTCACTATTTAGTACCAAAAACCCGCCAATGCTGTGAAAGGAGTCTCTCTCAGGGATTCTGCATCCCAGGGGGAGAAAGAGAAAGAAAAAGAGAAAAAGACTTCCGAGATGAACCAGAACACCAAATCGAAAGACAAAGGTGCTGCTGAAGAAGGAAATCTCAAGGTACTCTTCAAACCTGTTGTACCTCTAAGTACAGAATCTTCCAGGTTTGCTATCATTACCTCTTTCTGTCAACTATATTCTATCCCATCTACTACCTGCGGTCGGCTAGAGGAAAGGGTATCTAAAAACCCAACCTCCAATGTTCCTACCGACCAACAAATGTCTCAACTTAAGAAGTCACTTGACCAAACTAGGGTATAAATCCCTCTTCGTACCTCTAGTTGTGGTGAGTTTGACTTCCTGTCTGAAGCTGAGATACTCGAGGCACTCAAGGCTTAGGAAGAACTCAATCTTCAATGACAACAGACTGAGGACAACTGTTGATCCTCTCTCTCAGTGATTTGATGATAATCCCTTTTCACGTATACGTTGTATTTATGTTTCTGTCTTTTCAGTTCTAGCGATCATCACTGAGCCTGCTCAGTGATCGCTGAAGAACTTGTATTGTAATTTAATCAGAGACAACGATACTTCAAGAAGACAACGCTCACACCAAAGCCTTCAGATGTCGAAGACTGAAAATGTAGATTTGGGATTGACGAGTACGTGATCTAAAGCGGTACTCAGTGATTACAAGCCTGTCTACATATGTGTGAAGACTGCTCAAGCCTCAGCGAATGCTGAAGAGACCTTCAGGTTATTCCAGCATTCAGCGATCAAAGGAAGCTTGCTTAGCACGATAGTTGTTATCTTGTCCTCATATACATAAAGGACAAACCCATACTCTTCTAAACATTGGTACGGTACGGAGCCGACTAGTTGACTCTATTTCCCACCAATTTTAGGTAAGGATGTCTGCTCATGAATAGTGCTTTTTGTACTATTCACTGTAGCAAAGGACAAGCCTTCCTTTTAAGGCTTGACACGCACTCTAACCCTACCATCTTGCATTAAATGAACATATAATGCACTGGGTATAAATAGAAGTGTTTCTTCTCCATGCAGAGTGCGCGCAACTCACTCTCTAAACCTACTTCTTACTTTGAGCATTTCCTAGCTTAAGTAAAGGAACTTTTCTTACATCATTTCTTTTCCCATTTGCTAAGAATTTGTGTGTAACCAAAGATTGTTTAGATAGGTTTTCTTACCTTATCTTTTCGTAAACAATATTGTAAAATTTGTATTGATCTTCTTTGTCAATATACATTTTAAATTTGAAAATATTGTGTATGTATTCATCCGCCACCTTCTACAAACTGTTTTACTTATCTTGTAGACCTTCAAGGGACCAACAAGTGGTATCAAAACAGTGTTCTCTCTTTTCTAATCTATTTAGCTGTTTTTCTGTATTAGTTTATCTATTTCCTTAGATAACTTTACTGCTTTCAAATGGCTTTACAAATTACAAACACACACACAAGACAATGGCTCTCTTGCCAAACCTCCCCGGTTCGTCCGTGACAACTTTAGTCTCTGGAAGAGCCGGATGTCCCTCTTTTTTGAAGGTGTTGATCCTGAAGTTCCACATTACATAAAAAATGGACCATATATTCCATTTGCTATTGCTCCGGCTGTTCCAGCAACAGCTACGACTGCCGCGATTCCTGAATGGCAGATTCCAAAGCTCCCTCATTAGTGGAGCAATGAAGACAAGAAGAAGATAGCTATAAAGATGCGTGTTCGGTCTATAATAGCTATGTCTCTTCCTGATGAGATTTATCACTCTGTGATGAAGCTCAAATCTTCTAAATCCATGTGGGACACACTTTGTGTTCAATATGAAGGAACCACTCAAGTTCAAGAAACCAGAAAGATCAATTTAGTAATACAGTACAAAAGCTTTCTCTATGGAAAGTCTGAGACGCTATCCGAAGTACATCAACATTTTAATTGTTTCCTTATTGATCTTAGGGCTGTCGGCAGGGAATATTCCAATTTTGAAACTTTAACTAAGTTTTTGGAATATCTTCCTGAGTCTGGGACACCTTTTCCATTGTCTCAAGATGTCCAATGACATGTCCACTCTTTCTCTCTACTTTATACGAGATTCTGCTTAACCATGAGCAATATCGTCAACCGAAGAGGAATCTTGTAAAAGATTCTAGGAAAATGAAAAGCTCTCTTTTAGCTTTGATCTCTAAAGCTTCTTCAGTTGAAACTTCTTCTACCCCTTTTGTCTCTTCTCTTCATCCTGTTGTTATTACAAAGATAGACTCTTCTATCTCTAAGGATATTTCAGAATCTGATTTAGCAGATTTTGATGAATCCCTGGCCCTCCTGACTAAGTATTTCAGGAGATTCATCAGCAAAAGCAACTTCCATAGGTCTCCTCAGCTGTCCATCAGGGAAAAGCCAAAGTCTGAAATTATAGACAAGGCTTCAGCTGTCTGCTATAACTGTCATTGACTCAGACATTTTGCAGGTGAATGTAGATCGAAGAAAGCTGCGACGCCATCTTCTAAAGCTCCTTCCTCCTTCAGGACTAAAGATGAAAAGTACTTAAAACTGAAGGAGAAGTACAGAAAGGTGAAGAACAACCAACAAAAGGCTAAGGGCCTTGTCGCTGAAGAGCATAACTGGGCTAAACACCCATGTCCACCAGTCTCAGCCATCTTTTCTTCTCCTCATTCTTTGGTCTCGACATGTGCTCATAAGTCATCAGCATTTGTCCTCCCTGGTGACGAAGCAACCACCACAGGACCTGAGGTTGCTCCTCTCGAAACATCTCAGTTTATGGACGCCTATCCTCTCGAAGGCAACCTTGCGAGAACCAACATCAATCATTCAGATGGTGTTGATGAACCCTCAGGTAATCCTCCATCCTTCCCCTTCATTTCTTCTAACCCCGAGTTATCTTATGCTCAAACATTTCTTTTTTCATGTCCTTGCAACAAAGGAATGCCAACCATGGAAGAAGAATATAACATGGCTGACGACGTGAAGTTGTTACTCCCCGCTATGGAGATTGTCTTTGTAAAAATGGACGAAGTCCATAAAGGCATGCCTCTCAGGGATGAAGTTTCTGCTGACATCTCAGCCATCAAAACTAAAGTTCAACAGGTCAAAGAATAGCTTTCTGCGGTGCAAGCAGCCGTATGTACCAACGTTGAGGCCATCTTTGCTCTAACCTGCAAGGCTGATGAAGCGAATGCTCAGCTTACCAGGCATGGTGAGTTGATGCAGCAAATACTAGAGATCCTCCAACGTCCATTACCAGCTCCAATGCCCTCCTTCACAAAGATGGATCGCCTCCAGCTGGACCAGACTCTTGACATTTGCTTTTTTCCAAACTAAAATGGTGACCGAGCTTGAACAACATGTAAACATTTTAGCACACAGTCTTGATCACATCTTCTACACTCATGCTGATGACAAAGAGGGGGAGATAGCTGCTGCCGCTGTCGCTGTCGTACCCACAACTGAAACTGAAGCTGACGATCCTAGAGCCAAAGCTAATGAAGTTGAGGTTGTTGATGAAACCATCACTTCCCATGAATCTTTTTAAGCTGAGGTCGTTGATGAAGCCGTCAGAGCTGATGCTGAAGCTCATGACGAAGACCTTCCTATCACCCCTTCAGCTGATGATGGTGATAAGGAAGATGATGACAACGAAGATGACGATGATTCTCCTCCCTTTCCTGACGCAGGAAAGAATCTCGATGGTGATGATGATAAGACGACGAAGATGACGACTTCACTATTTAGTACCAAAAACCCGCCAGCGCTGTGAAAGGAGTCTCTCTCAGGGATTCTACATCCCACGGGGAGAAAGAGAAGGAGACTTCTGGGAAGAACCAGAACACCAAATCGAAAGAGAAAGGTGTTGCTGAAGAATGAAATCTCAACGTACTATTTAAACTTGTTGTACCTCTAAGTACAGAATCTTCCAGGTTTGCTATTGTTACCTCTTTCTGTCAACTATTTTCTATCCCCTCTACTACCTACGGTCGGCTAGAGAAAAGGATATCTAAAAACCCAACCTCTAGTGTTCCTACCGACCAACATATGTCTCAACTTAAGAAGTCACTCGACCAAACTAGGGTAAAAATCCCTCTTCGTACCTCTAGTTGTGGTGGGTTTGACTTTCTGTCTGAAGCAGAAATACTCGAGGCACTCAAGGCTGAGGAAGAACTCAATCGTCAACGACAACAGACTGAGGACAACTGTTGATCCTCTCTCTCAGTGATTTGATAATAATTCCTTTTCACTTATACGTTGTATTTATGTTTCTGTATTTTCAGTTCCAGCGATCATCACTGAGCCTGTTCAGTGATCGCTCAAGAACTTGTATTGTAATTTAATCAGAGACAACGATACTTTCCAGAAGACAACACTCACACCAAAGAACCTTCAGCTAATGTCGAAGAATGAAACTGCAGATTAGGGAATGGCGAGTAGTGATCTGAAGCGGTACTCAGGGATTACAAGTCTGTCTACATATGTGTGAAAACTGCTCAAGCCTCAGCAAATGCTGAAGAGACCTCCAAGTTATTCCAACATTCAACGATCAAAGGAAGCTTTCTTAGCACGATTGTTGTTGTCTTGTCCTCATACAGACAAAGGACAAACCCATACCCTTCTAAACGTTGGTACGGTACGGAGATGACTAGTTGACTCTATTGCCCACCAACTTTAGGTAAGGATGTCTGCTCATGAATAGTGCTTTTTGTACTATTCACTGTAGCAAAGAACAAGCCTTCCTCTTAAGGATTGCACGCACTCTAACCCTACCATCTTGCATTAAATGAACATTTAATGCACTGGGTATAAATAGAAGTGTTTCTTCTCCATGCAGAGTGCGCGCAACTCACTCTCTAAACCTAATTCTTACTTTGAGCATTTCCTAGCTTAAGTAAAGGAACTTTTCTTACAACATTTCTATTCTCATTTGCTAAGAATTTATGTGTAACCAAAGATTGTTTAGATAGGTTTTCTTACCTTATCTTTCCGCAAACAGTCTTGTAAAATTTGTATTGATCTTCTTTATCAATATACATTTAAAATTTGAAAATATTGTGTATGTATTCATCGCCCCTCTTCTACAAATATTGTGTATCTTCTTTGATTTCTTGAGAGAGAATATTACAACACTAATCAGATTAATTGCAGAAGTTAATGACAATTACAAGACTAATCACTATTTATACTAAGGAAAACATTAAACCTAACTATTACAAAGCATATTAAAGGAGAACTTGAATACAATCTTTAACGCACATACTTGAACCCAACATTCTCCCCCTTTGGTATTCTTTTGTTTATTATTTCATACGGAGTTTTATCAAACCTTTTATGAATGAGGGATCGGTTCTGGGTAAAACAAGCAGTCACTACTGCTTCAGCCCATAGGAATAATGTAAGCTTTGAACAGATAAGTAATGTTCGCACCGCTTCCACCAATGTTCTGTTCTTTCGCTCAACGACACCATTCTGTTGTGGTGTCCGGGCTGCCGAAAACGTATGTGTAATACCAACATATTCGAGGAATGAGCCGAGTGTATTATTCTTGAATTCAGTTCCATTGTCAGTTCTGATTTTCTGAACCGACAGTTGCAGATTATTTTGAACTGTCTTCAAGATTGAGATTATTGTCTCGGCCGCTTCATCCTTTGATTGCAGAAAATGAACCCAAGTATATCTTGAATAGTCATCGACTATGACCAACACATACTTCTTTTCGTTAATACTTTGGACTCGCATAGGACCACAGAGATCCATATGGAGTAAGTGTAGAGGACGTTCGGTGTTGAACTCTGTCTTCAGCTTATGAGAAGCTTTCTTCAGTTTACCCATTTCACATGCACCGCATACATGGTCTTTATGAAACTTTAGGTCTGGGATTCCTTTAACCAAGTTGTCGCAAACCAACTTGTTCAGATATTTGAAGTTTAAATGTGAAAGACGTCGATGCCATAGCAGATTCTGCTTCAAGGATGCCTTGGATATCAAGCAGACGTCAGTATCTACTTGTGTGTTGGATAGGTCAATTGTGTAGAGATTTGATCTTCTGATTCCAGCAAGAAGCTCCTTACCATCAGTAGTTCGGATGCTGCACTGGTTAGCTTTAATACATACTTTTAAATTTTTATCACAAAATTGACCTATGCTAAACAGATTATGTCCAAGTCCTTCGACATACGACACTTTCTTAATCATTAAATTTCCAGAAATTACGTCACTGTATCCAAGGATAGGCGTGTATTGATCATTTCCGAACCTTACCATACCTCCAAAAGATTCAACATAGTTAGATAATAATTCTTTTCTACCAGTCATGTGCTTAGAACATCCAGAGTCTAAGAACCACACATGCCGATTAACCTGCAAAAGTGAATCAATTGGGTTTTGGTACCGATTTTAGTTTGGGTCCTTTAAGCTCAGTTCTCGTTGGTGGTATACTGTAATTACCAAACCAACGTTCTTTAATATGAAATTTCTTAGATAAAACAGTAAAAGCAGAATGCATGAAATGATAAGACTTAAAAGAAGTAAAAGACTTAAGTAATTCATTCAATCCACATGGAGAACAAGTATTTTTACCATTTCTAATATCAAACAATTCATCAACTGAATATCTTTTTACAGAATTATTCAATGTAGAATCATTTAATACAGACTTAGTAAAATTATTCTTCTTCTTTTACTCTCCAAACCTTCTTAAACTTCAACGCGTTATCTGAAACAGGAAAAATAAAAGCATCAGATTTAAATGAATGATGAACTTTTTGTTTAATTTTCTTAGTAAGCTTCTTCTGTTTCCTTGAATTCTTTTTGGTTTTATTCTTTTTATAATACAAATCCTCGGAAACAGGTTTTTCATTAAAATTATTTTCTAAATCTGAAGCTAAATCAGAATCGTTACTCATATTATTTTTAACAAGAAAATCTTCATGACTGGGTAATTTCTTAGAAAAGTCAAACTGATCAATCTCATCGCCTAAACAGACTTTTGAATTCAAGATATCGGAAAAATTAATTTCTTCATTTAAAATATTTATTTCTTCTGAATCAGAAGCTTCAATTAAAGATTTACTACACGAAAAATACTCAGACTCAACATGTTCCCTTTTTACTTTAGAATTTTGTAAATCTTCAATTTTATTTAAAAATTCTTGTTTTTGTTGATTAAATGAAAGCCGTTCTTCATTTAAAATCTTTTCCAGCTGAACCACTTGTTTTTCTAAAATTAATGTTGGAGTATAAAACTTTGGTTCAGCAGGTTTTGATTCAAGATCTGCTTTAAAATAGCTGTGAAAATAATCTGTTGAAAGTACAGAGTCTTGATTTTTATAACTATCATTTAAGTTTTTATAATCAAATGGAACCTGCATTTTGTCTTTTCTTTGACGATTAAAATCTTCTCGTTGTTCTACCTCATCAGAAGATTTTGTAAATTTAATTGAAAACTCGGGTCCGCAATGAAGATATTCAAATTTATATAGAGTCGGGGTATAATATAAAGTTTTTCCTAAAAAATTTGGATTTTCGTACCCCAATCATTCCCGAGGGTTAAAAAATCTTGTTTCAGAGGGTTTGTTCAAAAAATTTGTTTGATCAGTCTGCCCTCTCTTATATAAAATTTCTTCTTTAGACTTCAGTTTTTCATTTAATTGAATTATTTGTAAATCAAGCTTACTTATTTTAACCATTAGTTCTTCATTAACTAATTCTAACGATTTATATCATTCCTTGGAATCAGGTAATTCGGCTTTTAAGATATTGGATTTTTCATTAAATGTTTTAGATGTAGATAATAAAGATTTAGTCCAGTCAAAGTTTCCAGCATTTTCATCACATAATTTTATGTATTTTTCTTTTTGTGTATGTAAGTCTTTTTCAAAATTATTTGAACGCATTTTTTCTGTTTTTAATTGTTGCTGGAAAGATTGAAGTTTAAGCATCATCTTTTGCATCTGTTTTATGCATGATTTCTCCAATACCTCTTCTTCCATTTCAGTACTCTATTCTTCTTCTTCATCTGAAGAACAATTTTATGTTCTAGCCATCAAGCATATGTGTGCAACAGCTTCAGATTCTTCCTCCTCATCGGTTACATTCAACCAATGATCATCTTCTGCCATGAGTGATTTCCCCGCATCTCGTTGTTTTGAGAGAAGAAATTTGTTTTTGTAGTAGTCGGTATTCCTCGTTACCGGTTTTCTACAGTTTACAGCAAAATGGCCTAGCTTGCCACAGTTATAGCACTTTGTGTGCTCATCTGCTATGCCTTTTACAAATTTCTTCTACTCTTCCGGCTTCTTCTCGTACTTCTTCTCAAATCTCTTTTCTTCATATTTATTCTTCTTGCCGAATTTATCTTTAAACTTTGAGCCGGACGAGAATCTTTGATTGTTCGAGTGCGGTCGTTTCTAAACTTCTTTTGAAATGCTTTAGTTAGCATTGCTATGGCATGTTTGATTTCAGTCATTTCAGAGTCAAAATCAGTGTTGTCGCTTTCTTCACTTGCTGATTCGCTTGACTGGCTTATCTCTTTCACTTGCTTCCCAKATCCGCTTTTTACTTTCTTCTCAGACACGAAAGCTAAAGGATCAGCAACTTCCTTCTCTTTCTTCTTTATGGAATCTCGGACCTCCAAAACTTCTTCCTCGTTCTGCTTTAGAGTTTCATAAACTTCATGTATGYCAATATCAGATAATGATTTGTTRAATCTGATATGATTAGCATAAGGTTTCCACTCTGGTTGAAGATTGCTGAGGAATTTAACATTTATTTCTATGACAGTTTTAGAGATTTCGTTCTTAATCAGCTCATTAAGCAGTCTGGTAAGCCTATCATAGACATCGTCAAGGCTCTCTCTGTCTTTGGCCTTGAACTTTTCATTAGCAGATATACAATTAGTAATCTTCAACTGAGTTCCAACTTTGGAACCCATCATCATCTTTTCAATTTGAACTCACATGCTGTAACCAGATGATTTATGGTTGTCAATACTGGTTTAGATATCATTGGCCAATGCTTGCATCATATAAGATTTACATAGCACATCGGCATGGGCTCTCTTCTTCTCTTCCGCAGTGTATCTGAATTTTTCTTTACTGACTCGTTGTGCAGGTCTGCCTTCTTCTGGAACAGCAGGTGTCTCTCGGTAGAACACAGCAGAGCCTTCCATCAACGATTCCATAACCAGATCACCTTCTTTCATTCTCTCAATGAAGTTGAGGAATCTATCCCTCTATTGGTTATAGTCCCCTCTAAACAGCACAGGTGGCTTGGTGTCAGGACCAATAGCCATTGCTTCTCTTGAACTCATTTTCTCAGTAATGTATGATAAAGGATCAACTGCAGTTCAAAATTTGTATTAAAGGATTAGGATTCAAAAATTATTTCAATTAAATCTCAAACAAGGATTTGCACACATTCAAGACTTAGAAAAAGTTAAGCACACAAACTTATCCGGATTAGAAATCCGGTCAAGCTTATCCAGATTAGAAGTCCGGACAGAGAAAATAGTCTTGAAATTCTAAGCAAAACAAGTTATCCAGATAAGATATACGGACAATAAGGAGATTTAAATCGCACAAAGAATTAACAAATATGGGATGAGAAATCCGGTGAATTCCAACACTTAGTCAAAAAACACACAATTAAGAAATCTCAAATCGGATGTTTCAATCACTTAGTCAAATTTGCGAAAATGAAATACGGACGTATAAAGTCAACAAGTCAAAGTCAACTAGTCAAAGTACACACAAATCCGCTCAAAATTCAAATCGCTCAATTATTCAAACAACTTTAAATCCGCACAAATTAAGTCGCACAATACTACACTTAAATTGCACAACAATATCGCTCAGGTTACAACCGGATTACAAATAAATCACACACCAAATAGACTAAATCGCTCACTAAACCGCTTAAGAAGTAACCGGATTATTAACAAATCGTACAACAATTCAACGATTTACCAAACAGATTAAGCTAAATCGGTCACTAAAGCAATCAAGTATCAAGAGATTACCTCTAAATCGTGCAAACCTTACCCGGTTTAACTCAAATCGCACAAAATCAATTCACCAAAAATTTACAAGACTTAAATCGAACAGGCTTTAAGCGATTTACACTTAATCCGATCAAGAGTAATATGGACTAGATTCAAGCAAAAACACAATTTTTAACATTTTTTCACCAAAAAATGGATCAAAACTTGAAAAAACATGAGTTTTTGAATAACACGAACAGATTCCGAAAACTCAAAAATCGATCAAAAATGGTTTAAATCTTGATTAGAATCGAAAATGATGTTAATCAAAATTGTTCAGTATGTAAATGCGAATTCAGTAGTATGAATTATATCAATTAACAATCAAAAACTAAGCAATTCAAGCAAAAATTGCGATTCTGGATGAAGAACACGATGAATAGTTTGAAGAATAGCAAGAACAGATTGATGAATCCTCTAAAATTCGTGCAAATTCCTTGATAATTTTGTTTAATCCTCTAAACAAATTGTTGTAGTTTGCCCTGATATCAATTGAAATGTCCAAAATCATACAAATTCAGAATTAATCTTCAAGTTGAAAATCAAGAATATGAGTAGAGAAAATTTTCACCAACAATCTTCTTTGATTTCTTGAGAGAGAATATTACGGCACTAATCAGATTAATTGCAGAAGTTAATGACAATTAGAAGACTAATCACTATTTATACTAAGGAATGCATTAAACCTAACTATTACAAAGCATATTAAAGGAGAACTTGAATACAATCTTTAACGCACATACTTGAACCCAACAGAAAGTTTTCTTTGTGGAAAGTCTGAGACGCTGTCCGAAGTACATCAATGTTTTAATTGTCTCCTTATTGGTATTAGGGCTGTCGGCAGGGAATATTCTAATTTTGAAACTTTAACTAAGTTTCTGGAATGTCTTCCTGAGTCTTGGGACACCTTTTCCATGTGTCTCAAGATGTCCAATGACATGTCCACTCTTTCTCTCTCTACTTTATCTGGATTCTGCTTAACCATGAGCAATCTCGTCAACTGAAGAGGAATCTTGTAAAATATTCCAGGAAAATGAAAAGCTCTCCTTTAGCTTTGATCTCTGAAGCTTCTTTAGCTTAAACTTCTTCTACCCTTTTTGTCTCTTCTCTTCCCTTGTTGTTATTACAGAGATAGACTCTTCTATCTCTAAGGATATTCCAAAATCTGATTTAGCAGATTTTGATGAATCCCTGGCCCTCCTGATTAAGTCTTTCAGAAGATTTGCTAGCAAAATGAACTTCCATAGATCTCCTCAGCTGTCCCTCAGGAAAAAGCCAGAGTATGAAATAGTAGACAAGGCTTCAGCTGTCTACTACAACTGTCATCGGCACGGACATTTTGCAGGTGAATGCAGATCGAAGAAAGTTGCGACGCCATCTTCTAAAGCTCCTTCCTCCTTCAGGACTAAAGATGAAAAGTACTTAAAACTGAAGGAGAAGTACATGAAGGTGAAGAACAACCAGTGAAAGGCTAAGGGCCTTGTCACTAAAGAGCATGACTGGGCTGAATCATCCGATGAATCATCTTCAGATGAAGAGGATACAACCTATATCTGCTTGATAGCCATAGATGCAGATGAAGAATCTTCAGAAGCATCTACTTCCTCTGAGCCATCTACCTCTTCTACTACTCAGGTATGTTCCCTGAATGATCCATCTTCGTCTTCTAGTCTTTTTGCACTGAATACGTTGATGGTTGACCTTTACAATGCCCTCAATGGCAAATCGAAAGCAAAAATGCTTAACGTTGATCTTCAAGAGCAATTGAAGATTTGCCATTCTAAGATCAAAGAGCTGACCTCTATCGAGGAMAATCTTAAGGATCAGGTTATTGTAAACCAAGCCATCACCATTGAACGTGAAAAGGCTATCGCTAAGAGTGAGCGAGCAATCGCTGAACTTAAGGTTGAGAAAGCTACCATTGAAGGGTGGTGTAAAGCTTCCATCAAAGCCTCTGAGATCATTAATGCTCAGATCCCCGCCAAGATAACGACTGGTCTAGGATTCTTCTATGATCAGGAAGAACGTGTTACAGACAGGTCCATCCTTAAATTTGGCACCTTTGTCTCTTCTATTCCAACACTTCTTCCTCTCAGTCTTCTCTTTTTGAGAGTCATTTTGAAGGAACTCCTTTGAGTTCTGGTTGCAAAGACAAAGGTAAATCCATTGTCACAACACCCCTTCCTAACAAGTCTAATAGATCAAGGTCTATTTCTTCATCTTGTAAAGCTTCTTCTTCTTCAGGGACTAGAAAATTTGAACCCTCTCAGAAATCCAAGTCTTAGCTCAAGGTTAACTTTTCACCTAAGGAATCCAATTCCTCAAAGGTTCCTCCGAGAACCAATGAGAAGGGAATCCTTGGAGCTGGTCCCGTTTCAAATCTGATACTTCCTGGCCCTAGAGCTACCCTAAGCTTTAGGAAGTGTAAACACTGTGGTGAGAAAACACATATTGCCAGCAAGTGTCCTTCTACCGCCAAGGCTGTTTCACCAGCTAAGGGCAAGAAAGTAGCCAAGGCTGAGAAATCAATCAAGGTGAAATCATCCACTAAGGCTGCAAAAGCAACCAAAGTGAAAAAAACCGCTGGAGCCTCTTCTTCAGGCTCAGCGAAGACAACTCCTGCTGAAAAGTATTCAGCATCAGACGTTGTAGTTCCTACCACTGAAGCCTCTTCGTCAGGCTTAGTGAAGACTTCCACTGAAACTACTTTAGTAGTGTCAGAGGTTGTTCCTCTCTCCACTCAAACCTCTTCAGGTTTAGTGATGCCATCTACTGATACTGATTCTTCAGTTCCAGTTGATGAAGCCTCTAACAAAGCTGGACCTCAATAGTTGGGTACCAATAACATTCTTAACTTGTTTTCTTGTGCAGGATATCAAAGGTATATGGTTTCTTGATAGCGGATGTTCAAGATATATGACTGGAGATAAATCCTTGCTAACTCATTTCAAGGAAGAAATAGGACCTTTCGTAACCTTTGGTGGTAACGAAAAAGGATATACCCGAGGTTTTGGTATATTAACCAATGGTGTAACAACGTTCAAACGTGTTGCATATGTTGAAGGACTGAAGCACAATCTTCTTAGCATCAGTCAACTGTGTGATAAAGATTATACAGTTAAATTCTCGAAGAATTCATGTCACGTTCTTGACAAAGATGATAAGGTTGCCTTAACCGGTTCTCGTCTAGAGAATGTATATATCATCAATCTTGTTTCTGTATACACATTCTACTTGAAAAACCCTAAATCTTCTTTAAGGATTTTTCAAAAGAAGTTTTTATCGTTTCAAAAACTTTTCTATATTCTTCTCCCAAACAAGTTTGGTTTTTCTTTTATTAACAACCTGTGTATCTTTCTTATTATTAAAACAGATGGCCGCAAAGAATGTCATCTTCTCTCTCGATGAGGTATCTTTCAAGGCCAACAACCACATTGCCTTGTTGGATATCCCCTCATCAAAGGCGGACTATCAAGAAGCGACTGACTTCCTCAAACAGTCATCGCTGGGCTTTGCACTCAACCATGAGCCTATCATGGTGAAAGAACTTCTTCAGCAGTTCTAGTTTACTGCTAAAGTCATGATGTCGAGGTCAAACCTTGATGCCAAGTGGAGCAGGTCAACTTCACCTTCAACCGCATGGAAGTGAAGTTTGGCGTCAACACTTTGAGGACGGCTCTTTGGCTTCCCAAAGGCCCCTACAACAACGAACCCACAACGACCGAGATCAACGAGTGTCTCGACGCCATTGGCTATCAATGGCCAATGAAGGACTCAAATGCTCCCATGAAGTCCTTGTCCAAGATTGAGATAAACAGGATGTCAGCTGTCTGGCAATACCTGTTCTCTCATTTCATATAGTGCATGGGTGGAAAAACAGGAGGCCAGGACCTGGCCTCTAGGATCACCTTAACCATAGGCGTATCTGCGATTCAGCGTCGCAATATTAATTATGTTGCGGTCATTTTCGATGACCTGGTGCTCAAGCTGAACAAGCGCCAGCGAGAAAAGGTGGTGTCTTACACCAGGTTCCTTTCGATGGTCTTTGCGAAGATCTTTGGAGATAATTACTCCACAGAAGGAAACCTCCAGGTTTCCAAACTTGGATCCAGGATTCTGGATCATAAGCTGAGGGACAGTGATGTGGTGCTAATTTCTATTGTGTCCATCACTACCTCTTCTTCTCAGGTAGCCAGGGAAAGGGTAAAAACACCCCTGACTCCAGCCAAGCCACCAAAACCCCTTCAAAACGACCCTCTCAACCAACTCTTGGTTCTCCTCAGAGAGCCAAGAAGTCCAAAAAGAGGACAGCTACGTCTTTGGCTGAAGCCTCTCGAAAGGTTTCAGCTATTGAAACTAGCCTTAACCTCGAGGCGTCTTTAGCTAACCCTCCTAGCTCTTCAATGATTTCTCCCATCACTGTCATATTAGTGGTACCTACCCCAACCACCTCAGTGACCTAAATCACTGAAGGTGTGAATATCAGCACCGCCACCGCTGAACACCCACGTCTCTTCTCAACCATTTTCTCTTATCCTCCTTCTTTGGTCTTTACACATGTCGATGATGTAACAGCGACTGTCCTCCCTGATACTGAGACACACACCACTGGACCTGAGGTTGCTCCTCTCGATGCTCTTCAGTATACAGATGTCCATCCTCTTGACGACATCTTTACTCACGCTAGTGACAATCCTTTGGATGTCATTGATGGCCCCTCAGGTAATTCATCTTCCTACCCTTTCATTTCTACTAACCTTGAGCCTTTTGCTCACACTTCCTCTCTTGCAGGTCCTTCTTCTATGCATCAGCTTGATGTTGAGGAAGAGGAAGATGAAGGGGGCGAGAAAGAAGATGGAGGGGATGAAGAGATTGATGATGACTATGATATGACATCTGATATCAAACCTCTCATCCCCGTTGTTGATTCCGTTCTCTACAGGATAACTAAAGTCCACCAGGAGATGCCCCGCCAGGCTGACCTTGATGCGAACTTCCTCGCTATCCAAGCGAACATTCAAGAAGTTCAAAGTCACCTCCTGACTCTCCAAGAAGCTGTTCAAGCCAACACCGACGCCATTGTTACTCTCTCCAGCAGGGCTGACGATGCTCAGGCATCGTCGTTCAATAGACTAGACTTCTTCAGCAGATCCTGGATGATGTCCGTCAACCAGCTCCAGTGATCCCACTTTCTTTTTCTACCGATGATCGCGTCCATCTCAATGAGATGCGTGAGGCAACGACAACTCTAGTCGGTGCTCTGTCAAGGCTACAGGAGGTAATGGTTCTCCAGCGTCAGCGCTTGGATGAACTCTCTGGCCAATTCTCTCAAGACTTAGCCAGAGAGGGGAAGATGAGGTCCAGCGCTGGTGGATCATCTGATGTTGCTGCTGCTCCTTCTCCTGCTGCTGCTCCAGTATCAGTTACAGTTGAAGCTGAAGCTGAGGCTCCTAGAGCTGAAGCGGTTGCTGCTCTTGTAATCCCGACCACCTAAGTTGTTCCAGCTGAGGTAGTCGATGCCATCCCTAGGGATGATGCTCCTTCCATCACTGATGCTGCTGGTGATGATGATGATGATGAAGATGAAGATGATGACGATGAAGATGATGAACCTACCATCACTGACCCTGGAAGTGACCTAGATGGTGACGACGACGATGATGATGAAGATGACTTTACCATCAAGTACCAGAAGCCATCAACCGCCACCAACGAAGTCACTCTCAGGGATTCTGCATCTAGGGGGAGCGAAGGGAAGGTGAATCTGCTCCATCAAGGAACCAGGACCCCAAGTCAAAAGACAAGGCGCTCGCTAAAGAAGGAAACTTGAAGGTATTGTTCAATATCCCTTAACAACCTTTATTTGAAGATTCTACCTCTCAGGTAGTAATCACTTCAAAGTATCAACTTCAAATTCCATCAACCACATACGGTCGACTGGAGTGGGTCCGTGATCACCCTGTCTCCGGTGCTCCTATCGACCAGCAGATGGCTCAGCTAAAGGAGTCACTCGACCAGACTAGAGTAAAAATTCCTCTTCGTACCTCTAGTGGTGGTGAGTTCGACATCCTTTTTGAAGCTGAAAGACTCGAGGCATTGCTGGATGAAGAAGAGCTAGAGCTTCAGAAGAAGCAGACTGAAGACAGCTTAAAGTTGGCCAAGTCACTAGCCGTGAAGGTCCTCTCCAAGAGAAAGTCCAAGAGAAAGGTTAATGTTGTCCAAGCCCAGGCTAAACTTTTTTCTATTGTAGAAGCTGAGCATTAGAAGAACCTAAAGCTAGTGGAAAAGGATAAGCGATGGAGCGAAGCAAAGTTGAAGAAGAGAATCAGTCCCCGCCCGATTATCAGTGTTAGCATCAGCGGACGTTCAAAAGACGGTGGAACGCTGGTCTCAATGCTCATCACCGGGACAATCTCGATGCCATCACCGAGTACCCTTCCTACCTTGGCCGATATGGATACAGCGAATGGATGGAGATCAGGCAAGCCATTCAGCGATCCAAGTCAACACATAAGGCGATTATCGAGGACACCATCAGCAAGCTCATCAAAAGGATGTCCAGGTATGTCGCAGTTCCTGACAAGCCATCTAGGAAGAAAGGTGGGAAGAAGAAACTCAAGCTCTCTGATCCTAATGATGGACCATTCCTAAGGAATGAACATGAAACAAGGTTCTTCTTAGATGAAGTCTTGAAGGGTCATCAGAGTATAGACATTTCTATGCTGAATCTTGACTTGCCAGATAAGGGTCCCTATACACCCAATGATGTGCATTTTAAACCTGAGTTAGGAGTTATATTCCTTGACTATGAAGGTGAAGTCAGATTTCAGAGAATGTCAGAGCTACATCTATGTCCAATGGGTCATTTGGTTTATCTTTGCTCTGGATAGATGATAGCATGCCTGGAAAAGTCATTGATCTGAAGATACGAAGGGAATGCCTACGTCGAAKAAACCTTGGTGAAGATGTACCTAGCTACATAGATCTAAATGTTCTAGAATAGTTTCTCTTTGTAACAACAATCTACTTTTTCTTGTAACTTTTTGTAATATGTCTACTTTCAGTGATTATTCTTATAGTCTATAAGCACTAGACATGTACTGAACTACTTTTAATATTACCAATGATAATAAAATAAGTATTTCATGTACTTCACTAAAAAAGATCCCTGAAAAAAGTAATAGGGACACAAGTCTATGAGTTCCAGTGTTACTTTTACATTCACTTACAATCTATAAGTCAGCGAATAAGCTTTCAGTTTCACTTTCCATACTTGGAATTTTCTCTTAGATAAAACTTATGGAAAACTTTTCCTTACTATTATTTGATAAGACAATTTTCTTCATGTTGTCTTGTTATCATCATATTGGGAAAGATTGTTGATCCTCTCTCTCAGTTATTTGATGATAATCCCTTTTCACTCATACGTTGTATTTTATTTTTCTGCCTTTTCAGTTCCAGCGACCATCACTGACCCTGTTCAGTGATCGTTGAAGAACTTTTATTGTAATTTAATCAGAGATAGCGATACTTCAAGAAGACAACACTCACACCAAAGAACCTTCAGCTAATGTTGAAAACTGAAACTGAAGATTAGGGACTAGCGAGTATGTGATCTGAAGCGGTACATAGTGATTACAAGCCAGTCTACATATGTGTGAAGACTGCTCAAGCCTCATCGAATGCTGAAGAGACCTCTAGGTTATTCCAACATTCAGCGATCAAAGGAAGCTTGCTTAGCACGATTGTTGTTGTCTTGTCCTCATACACACAAAAGACAAACCCATACCCTTCTAAACGTTGGTACGGTATAGAGCCGACTAGTTGACTCTATTGCCCACCAACTTTAGGTAGGGATGTATGCTCATGAATAATGTTTTTTGTACTATTCACTGTAGCAAAGGACAAGCCTTCCTCTTAAGGCTTGACATGCACTCTAACCTTACCATCTTGCATTAAATGAACATTTAATGCACTGGTATAAATATAAGTGTTTCTGTGCATGTAACTCACTCTCTAAACCTAATTCTTACTTTGAGCATTTCCTAGCTTAAGTAAAGGAACTTTTCTTACAGCATTTATTTTCTCATTTGCTAAGAATCTGTGTGTAACCAAAGATTGTTTAGATAGGTTTCTTACATTATCTTTCCGCAAACAGTCTTGTAAAATTTGTATTGATCTTCTTTTTTAATATACATTTTAAATTTGAAAATATTGTGTTCGTATTCATTCCCCCCCCCCCCTTCTACAAAATGTTTTACTTATCTTGTAGACCCTCAAAGGACCAACAACAGCATAAAACTAGCCAAGTCTCTTGCTGCTCAAGTTTTTCAAAAGAAAAAGTCTAAAAAGATGGTGTAAGTTGTCAAGGCCTAGGCTAAGTTGCTTTCCATTGTAGAAGTTGAACATGAAAAGGTGATGAAGCTGGTCGAACGGGATAGAAAGTGGAGAGGATAAGTCATCACCGTATTTCAAACGTCACGATCAATGGACGGATGAAAGATGGTGGACTTCTCGTCTCAATGCTCATCACCAGAGACAACCTTGAAGTTGTCACAAAGTATCCTTCCTACTTAGGTCAGTACGGTTACAGTGAATGGCTGGAGATCTGCTAAGTCATTCAACGCTCAAAGTCCAGGCACATGCCAATAATTGAAGACATCATCAGCGAGTTGATCAAGAAGATGTCAAAATTCGTCGTTGTACCTACAAAGCTGTCAGTGAAGAAAGGTGGAAGAAGAAGACCTTCAAGTCCTAATGACGGACCAACTTTGAGGAATGAACATGAAACAAAAATCTCCTTAGACGAAGCCCAGAAGGATTCGAAGAAGCCAGACATCTCAATGTTGAACCTCTACTTGCCAGCGAAGGGTCCTTACATACCCAACACTGTGCATCTAAAGCCTGGGTTAGGATTTAATTTCCTTGACAATGAAGGCGAACACAGCTTCCAGAAAGTGTCTGAGTTTAATATTTGTCCCATAGAACACTTAGATTATCTAAGGTATTGGTTGGACAATGATTTATATGGTGAAATGATATACCGCAAGATCAGAAGAGAATTTCTACGTCGAAAGATGCTTGGAGAAGAACTACCTGACTACATCTACTTCAGCGACCAAGAATAGTTATGAAATTATGTCTTGTAATTTTATCTTTCATTGTATGTCTTTTGTATCTATGTATTTTCTTTCAGTGTAGAACTTGTATGTAGTAAGTCTAGAAATGTACTGACTGAAACACTTGTAATTTTCCTTTGAATTAATATAAGTATTTCATCAGCATCACTGAAAAAGATCCCTGAAAAGAGTAATAGAGACACATGTTTATGAGTTCCAGTATACTCTTACAGTCACTAACAATCTCTAGTCAGTGAACATGCTTTCAGTTTCAGTTTCCCTTCTTGTATTTTTTATTAAACTTGTAACTTAAGAAAACTTATAAAGTAAAAAGTGATTCACTGAAAAAGATCTCAAAATAGTTAAAAAGGACATGTATTTTATATGTAACTTTTCCTTACTATTAATCATTAAGGCAATTTTCTCTATGTTGTTTTGTCATCATCAAATAGGGGGAGATTGTTGATCCTCTCTCTCATTAATTTGATGATAATCCCTTGTACCTTTCAAAGTATTATGTTTTTTGTTATTTCAGTTCTAACGATAATCACTAAGTCTGCTCAGTGATCGCTGAAACATGCATTGTAAATCCTACAGCGACAACGATACTTCAAGAAGACAAAATTCACACCAAAGAACCTTCAGTGAATGTCGAAGCCTGAAACTGAAGATTAGTGATTAGTGCGTTCATGATCTGAAGCGGTATTCAGTGATTACAACCTGGTCAACATATGTGTGAAAACTGCTCAAGCCTCAGCGAATGGTGAAGAGACCTCCGGTGTCATTCCAGCATTCAGCGATCAAATAAAGCTTGTTGTGAATGATTGTTTGTCTTGTCCTTCCACACACAAAGGACAAACCCATACCCTTTCTAGAGTACAGTACAGCACGGAGTCGACTAGTCGACTCTAGTGCCCACCAACTCTACTAAAGAATGTCTGCTCATGAATAGATAATTGTACTATTCACTGTAGCAAAGGACAAGTTTTCCTCCTAAAGCTTGACGCGTATTCCAACCCTTCTGATTTGCATTTAATACAATGGGTACAAATAGTTGAGTGCTCACTCCATGCAACAGAACGCATACACAGATATTACACTTCTATCTAAAGAACACACACATTTATCTTTAAGAAAGTTAGAATCCCTCTCAAGAATTCTAAAGTTCTTACACAAGAAGAACATCCTCATGTCTTTATCTTTTAGGAAAATCTCTCTTTTGGTAAGTTTATTTGTGTGTAAGCTTAGATTGTTTTAGATAGGTTATATTTACCTTTTCTATTTCCACAAACAATCTGCAAAAAAATCTATATTGATCTTTCTCTATAAATATATATTTTTAAATACGAAAGTTTTATGTGTTTGTATTCATCCCCCCCTTCTACAAACTTTTCGTCTAAAACTCTTGTAGACCCGGCTGGGACCAACAAAGACGATTCAGATTCAGATCTCAGAAGGAGAAATAGTCTATGTTTATGGGGATCAAATAAAAACTAACGTGGGGGTGATCACGACGATTAAGGCAAACAAATATCTATGAAAAGTTTGTGCAACATACCTGGCTTACACAATCGACGCAAAGCTAGAGAAGAAGAAGATACATGATGTACCAGTGGTGAGAAAGTACCCAGAGGTGTTCTTGGAGGAATTATCAAGAATTCCACCAGAACGCTAGGTAGAATATAAAATCGATTTGGTGCTGGGAGCGGCACCAATCACTAGGGCATCTTATCGATTGGCCCCAACGGAGATGCAAGAGTTGATGAAGCAATTGCAGGAACTCTTGGGTAATAATTTTAACAGGCCAAGCTCATCACCTTGGGGAGTAGCCAACTTGTTCGTGAAAAAGAAGGATGACACAATGAGAATGTGCATCAATTATACTGAGCTCAACAAGATCACGATAAAGAATAAATACCCTTTGCCAAGGATTGACGATCTATTCGATCAACTGCAAGGGGCTAGACACATCTCAAAGATCGACTTGAGATCAGAGTATCATCATTTGAGGGTCAGAGCAGAAGATATACCAAAAACCATATTTAGGACTCGATATGGACATTATGAATTCGTAGTAATGCCATTCGGCTTAACGAATGCATCCGCAACATTCATGGATTTAATGAATCAAGTCGGAGGGCCTTACCTAGATAAGTTCGTTATAGTCTTCATAGACGACATTCTTATCTACTTAAGGAGAAAAAAAAAGCATGAATAACATTTGAAAAGAATTCTGGAATTGTTGGTAAAGGAGCAAATTTATGCAAAGTTCTCTAAATGCGAATTATGGATACCAGAAGTTCAGTTTCTGGGCCATGCAGTGAATGCGGAGGGGATCAAAGTAGACCCAGCTAAAATTGAGGCAGGTTCCTGTTTTTAGCAGCCTATTATCGGAGGTTCATCCAGGACTTCTCCAAGATAGCAACGCCACTGACGATGTTGACACAGAAAGCGATAAAATTCGATTGGGGATAAAAACAAGAAGAAGCGATCTAAACTTTTAAGGAGAGGCTGAGTAGTGCCCCACTGTTATCCATGCTAGAGGGAACTGAAGATTTTTTGTATATAGTGACGTGTCGAAGATGGGACTAGGATGTGTATTGATGCAACGAGGCAACGTTATTTCTTATGCCTCACGTCAATTAAAGGAGCACGAGAAGTATCATACCCATGACATGAAATTAGTTGCGCTGGTTTTTGCGCTGAATATTTGGAGACACTATTTGTACGGTACCAAGTGTATGATTTATCCCGATCATAAAAGTCTAAAGTACTTGTTCGACCAGAAGGAGTTCAACATGAGACAAAGGAGGTGGATGGAATTGCTCAAGAACTATGACTATGAGATCCATTACCATTAAAGTAAGGCAAATGCAGTCGCCGATGCATTAAGTAGGAGGGAAAGGTCCGAACCAATCAAGGTTCGGGCTGTGCAAATGAACAAGAAGGTGAATCTGATAGATCAAATATGGGCAGCATAGAAAGAAGCTCTATTAGAAGAAAATATTAAGAAGAAAAAGGAATGGTAGGGTAAATCAAGACACTAACCGTAGGGTTAGATGGGGTGTTTGATATGGATTCCGAGTTGGCGGATTTACGGAATATCATGATGGACTAGGCGCACAATTCCAAATACACAATGCACCCAGGAAGCGACAAGATGTATAAGAACCTGAGAGAGAGCTACCGGTGGCCTAGTATGAAGAGAATTGTAGCAAGTTATGTGGAGAAGTGTTTGACCTATCTACATGTGAAGACAAAACATCAGAAACCGTCAGGAATGCTACAACAATTGGAGATCCCAGTATGGAAGTGGGATATGATAACCATGGACTTCGTTATGAAGTTGTCGAAGACAATGAAAGGGCATGATGTAATTTGGGTGATCGTCGACCAAATGACGAAATATGTTCACTTTTTGTCGATCAGCGACAAATACTCATTAGAAATGTTGGGCACAACTTTATGTCAACAAGATAGTTACAAGACATGGAGTAGCCATATCAATAGTATCTGATAGAGATGTCAAGTTTACATCGTGATTTTGGACAAGCTTTTACTAGAAATTGGGGATACTGTTACCTTTAAGCACCGCCTACCATCCTTAGACTGATGGTCAAAGCGAGACGACAATCCATATGTTGGAAAATATGTTGCGTTCATATGTGATCGACTTTGGAGGTAACTGGGACAGTCATCTTCCATTGATAGAGTTCGCCTATAACAACAGTTACCATTTTATTATCAAGGCGACAGGTTTGAGGCATTGTATAGCTGCAAATGCAGAACACCAAATTGTTGGGCATATACTGGAGAGAGACAACTAATTGGTCCGGAGTTAGTTTAGCAAACATCAGATAATATTATGCAAATCAGAGACAGATTAAATACTTCACAAGATAGGCAAAAGAGTTACGCAGATAAAAGATGCGACCTCCAGTAGCTATAAGGTGTTATTGAAGATATCACTATGGAAAGGAGTCGTGAGGTTTAGGAAGAAGGGTAGGTTAAGTTCGAGATATATCGAACCCTTCGAAGTAATTGCGAAGGTAGGGGTGGTAGCCTATCGCTTAAAGTTACCAGAGGAACTAAGTGGAATTCATAACACATTGTATATCTCAAATTTAAAAAAGTGTTTGGCCGACGAATCGGCCATTATGAATTTCAAGGATGTCGAGGAAACAACAAACTAGCATATGTAGAAGAGCCCATCGAAGTCTTGGACAAGAAGACCAAAAGACTAAGAAATATGGTTATACCCTTAGTCTTGGTTAATTGGAGATTTCACATGGGGCAGAAATGACTTGGGAAGTGGAAGAGTAAATGAGGATCAAATATCCTCACCTTTTCAGCCAGACGTAATTTCAAGGACGAAGTTCTTTTGATAGAGGAGACAGTTGTAACACTCAAAATTTAGTGAATTTTGAATATTAATAGAAAAATTTTAGGGTATTATTTTTATGGAGATAATAAAATATGGAAGATTTTATTTTGGTGGATATTAAATAGAGATATTAATATATGGTGAATCTTTTATTTTTAGCAGGTATTAATGGAGAAAGTGATTATTTTAAATTTTTTTTTGTTAAAGTGAAAGATGGAAATAATTCAAATCTTGGGCCCAGTTGTGATAGCTGTGAGAGGCCTGTTTTGCCAACTTTTGATAAATAAAAAATGGAAGTAATTAATGGCATCAATGGGGATTTCTCCTTCATAATTTTTATGAAATTTGACTATATGTATGTATGTGGTTGGGTTTACATTAGACCAGTCCGTTTTCGTGAGACCCATAAGACCATTTTTTTACACTTGAAATTTCACAACAAAACGTTATGAAGGTAAAAAAAAAAAAGTAGAACCTTCACAGTTAAAATACTGTAAAGATTACCTACATAGCATTTTGCTGTGAAGTTTCAAGTGCAAAAAAGTGGTCTCATGGATCTCACGAAAATAGGTTGGTCTCACATGATCACAAGTCTCTCTCTCTCTCTCTCTCTATATATATATATATATATATATATATAAAGAAAGAAAGAGATAGAGAGAGAAAGAGAAAGAGGAGAGATAAAATATAAACAACTCATATTTGTACAAACCGTGCAAACCACCATCATCTGTCGATTTCATTGTTTAATCTTATGAAATTTTTTCATGAAATAGTCTCATATAAAACTTTTTTTTGATGAAGTTGTTCATATATGGTTATGAAATTGTTTCATGTAATACTTATGAAATTTTAATGAAACTGTTTCATGTATTTCTCTAAAATTAATATAATGAAGATGATAATATCTATAATTAACAGCATCCACAATAAAAAGGAGTAATCAACCTCTAATAATTACAAAAAAAATGAATAAAATAAAAAATTATGATTAGTTGAATGAGTTTTGTACGGTTTGTAAAAATAACGTGGATTGCAAAGTAATCCACCTCCTCCTCTCTCTCTCTCTCTCTCTCTCTCTGTATATATATATATATATATATATATATATATATAGGGAAGATCAATTATTAACCAATAATTTTGTGTTAACTTTGAAAACCATGGCAACCATCAAATTTCATTCTTCTTGTAGGTTTATGTCATGTTCATATTTTAATTACAATGGTATTTCAGTAAATTGATTTGATATGTAACTCTCAAACAATTAATAGGGAGTTACAAATCATCAAATCCCAAAAAATATGCATTTATAATATTAATATTTTTATTTTTTYTAATCTTGATCTTCAATGTTCATTGTTTTATCAGTATTTACTTCGCATAGAAAACAAGGTAATAAAAAATTTTGGTATCGATCAAGCTAATATGGATAAACGCAATGGAAAATAAATCGACAACAGTGAGAAGATTAAAATGGTTTATGATGACAATCGGAGTTCGAGGCCGGGAATTGAAAAAATTAACCAAAGCGAATGTCTTGGTAATATATTTTTTATTTTTTTAGATTTGTTTTAATCGAAATTATGTTCATTACG
>NC_037530.1:17868228-17875053 GCF_001531365.2 Cynara cardunculus var. scolymus
GTTGGGATTATGTGTTCATATATTTTATACGATATGAACAATGGTGAACACGATATGAACAAGAGGTGAACACGATATGAACAAGGGGTGAACCTTAAACGGTGTGGATGCAATGCATGTATAAAACTCCAATTAACAAAGGATCGCTTCTGAATGTGTTTATAATGAAGAAACTATTGTTCACAAGCTGTTCATATCGTGTTCATACCTGTTTTTTTTTCTTTAATTCGTGTAGCAGTTATTCTTATTATGTTCATATTGTGTTCATAAATGATATGCAGTCCAAGTTCATATATATGTCAAATTTTTGTTCGTATTTGACACAATGGTTCATATATTTATAGTTGTGTTCATATGGTTCTTACATTAACAAAAATAAATTAACAAAAAAACCAATTAATTAATGATATGGGAGTTACATAATTTTTTTTACCTAAATACCCTTTTCAACTTTGTTCACTTATCTTTATGAAATTTTAAATTTTAAAAAATAAGTTTTTTATCATTATTAATCACAACCGTTTATTGAAAAATTGGATGACCAAGATCGGTTAACAAAGTTAACACAAAAACTTTGGTTAACATTTGAACTTGACCCTATATATATGTATATATATATATATATAGAGAGAGAGAGAGAGAGGTGGGTTATTATACAACCATTTACATTTATACAACCAATACAACTCAATCTCAACCGTCCATTTAATTTGATGAAATATGTGATTTCATAGAAGTTTTGATTATTTCATAATAAAAAATATTAACCATAATTAATGAACCATATTCATCTTCTATAAATATTCAAATCATAATAAATGAACTCTGATCATTTCCATAAAAATCTCAATTTATTGGGTTGCATTGGTTGTACAAATGTGATGGGTTGCATTTGAAACGAACTATATATATATATATATATATATATATGTGTGTGTGTGTGTGTGTGGGCAGATGGAACCTTTTGGGAGGGGGTTTATTGTCGGTATTTTGGGAGATTTTGGCATTGGAAAATCAACAAACGGAGCCACGAGGAGGAGTCTCGAAGGGCTCGAAGTTTGGCTCGTTTTCGGTAGTGATCCGTCGTGTTAAGGTACGTATTCTCTATAACTCTAGAAAATAACTATATGGGGAAGTTAGGAATGGGTGCAGGTAAACCCAGATAGGAATCGATATGGGTGGGGTTCAGCCCTGGTATCAGTATCCCCGTTCCCAAAACCGATAGCTAAAACCGTCCCTGTAAGTCCATAACCACCCCGATCTTCGTCGGGGATCCCTATCGGGTCCCCGCAGTTTTCCCGATCCCCGTTGGGGAACCCGTTAAGGATAAAAATCCTCTTTTTTCGTTCACCCTTGGTTATAACCGAATCCGAAACCAATCAGAAAAAAAATTACAATATGCTAATTTTCACAATTAAAAGTAAATTACAATTTTTTGAGACGTAAGTTTAAATGTCTCAAACATAATCGAACCAACTACAAACAATATATTAAATCTATATATATATATATATATACATATATATATATATATACATATATATATATACATATATATATATACATATATTAAAGACGAAACCACATGCAATGATGTGACCTCTTCTCAAAACAAGAAAATACTTTATCTTTTTTCTCTTTTTCTCAAGATTTTCCTACCTCAATATTTGTTTTTGATTTTTGATATTCACATTTAAGATCCTTTAATTAGGTTGTTTCAACATATTCATGTTCCCTCTAATAATTACTCTTTTAACTCTTATTATTTCCTTCTATTTGGTTATAAATTTTCATCTTCTCTTCATGATACACCTCTATAATAATCTCTCTATTAATCTCTCAATTTTTCCTCTCTATTCATGTATAATGTTGTGGTACACCTCTATGATACTCTCTCTATTAATCTCTTAATTCTTCCGCTCTATTCATGTATAAATTAGTGGTACATCTCTATGATAATCTCTTAATTTTTTCTCTCTATTCAGTTATAAATTTGTGGATGCGAATTGCATTTTTGTTTATTTGAGGTATCATTCAATAAGACAAATCATGATATGAGTTTTTGCTTATGTAAGTATAGTATTCTTTTTTTAGTCGAAGACATTCACATTATAGTTGGAATTATATAGGCATATGGACTTTTTTGGTGTGAATAAAGTGGCATATGAATCATTGAAGAAACAGTTTAACATTGTTTAAGCATAATATCTCTCTTAATCTCTCAATTCTTCCTCTCTATTTAGTGTTTTTGGAGGTGATTTGTATTTTTGTTTATTTGAGACATCATTCAAGAAGAGAAATATGATATGGGTTTTTGTTAATGTATGTATGTTATTTTCGTCTTTTAATTGGAGACATTCACACTAAACTTGGAATTATGCAAGCATATGAATCTCTCAATTCTTTCTCACTATTCAGTTATAATTTTGTGGAGGCGATTTGCATTTTTGTTGATTTGAGACGTCATTCAATAAGACAAATCATGGTATGAGTTTTCAGGGGCGGACGCAAAGAGGAGCCGTTGGGGTCCTGGCCCCCAACAAAAAAAATTTACAAAGCCCAATTTTTTTTAAGTTGTAATTTTTAATTTTCTTCATTTGGGCCCCCAACATGAATTTGTAAGAGGCCCCTCACTACCTCACACTCACAGATCTGGTTAGACGAAGGAAGCTGGAAGCAGTAAGTAGCATAGGCGCAGGCGCGCAACACCGATTAGTCGATTACCGAAGCAGGGAAGAACCGAATCGAAGACACCGAACTGACCGAAGTGGCGAAGTGCTGTGTTGTTCATCGCTGTGACTGTGTGGCTGCCTGGCTCACTGCGACTACGAGTCTGCGAAGTGCCGAGTGCGACCGCCACTGGACCAGATTGCAACCAGACGACAGTCCCGACGCCGACCAGACTTCCAGACTTTAATCGGGTAAAAATTCTAATTTCCAAATTCCTGATTTCAGACTTCCAGTCTTTAATTTTGATTGTTTATTGGTGATTTGGTAAATGGTAAATGCTTTAGATTAGGTTAATTTTGTAGGTTGTTGTTTGCTTATTGGTGATTTGGTATTTGGTAAATGCTTTAGATTAGGTTAATTTTGTAGGTTGTTTTTGCTTATTGGTGATTTGGTAAATGCTTTAGATTAGGTTAATTTTGTAGGTTGTTATTTGCTTATTGGTGATTTGGTATTTGGTAAATGCTTTAGATTAGGGTAATTTTGTAGGTTGTTGTTGTTGTTTGCTTATTGATTTTTTTTATCTTGTTATTGTTATTGCTAGAAAAAAATGGAAAGATTTTTTAAAAGGAAAGCATCAACACCTGAATCGAGCTCTGCTCCTTCGATGCCTTGCGAAATTCATTTGAACGATCTTCCTTGGGATCCGGCCGATAGAAAAAGATTTTGGAATATCATCCTAATCAAATGGATGAAATAAAGAGAAAATACTTGCTTAGAGGACCTTGTCAACCACGGGGTCATGCATTTCCAAAAAAATTTGTCGGGAGTAAAGGAAGACGCTTTTGTCCGACTTGGTTTGATCAATATGCTAATTAGTTGGAGTATAGTGTAAAAATGGATAGAGCTTTTTGTTTGTGCTGTTATTTGTTTAGAGATCATTACGTAGGACAATACGGGAGTGATGTTTTTGTAACAGATGGTTTTAATAGTTGGAATAAAACAGAAAGATTTGGTCTTCATGTCGGCGACATCAATAGTTTTCACAATAGAGCACTTAAGAAAAGTGAGGATTTAATGAGCCAAGATCGATCTATTGTTGTTTCCTTTCATAAGCAAACTGAGAAGGAGAAGAATGAGCACCGAATATGATTAGATGCTTCAATTAAGGCCTGTAGGTTCTTGTTGAAGAATGCATTGCCCTTTCGTGGTCACGATGAATCTGAAATGTCTATCTCTAAAGGCATGTTCTTGGAAACATTAGCCTTAATTGGTGATTGCAATGAGGATGTAGGTAAAGTTATATTAAAAAATGCTCCAAAGAATAATCAAATGGTGTCTCCAAGAATTCAAAAAAATATTGTTGCTTGTTTTGCAAATGAAATACTCAAATCCATTCGTAAAGAAGTTGGTCATGATGTGTTCTCATTGCTAGTTGATGAGTCTAGTGACGTTTCTAAGAAGGAACAAATGGCGGTGGTTTTACGATATGTTGATGCACATGGTATTGTTAAAGAGAGATTTTTTGGTATTGTTCATGTGATGGGGACATCTTCTTCAATTCTTAAATCTGCCATTGATAGTTTATTTGCTGAACATGGATTGAGTTTGAAACAAGTAAGAGGGCAAGGTTATGACAGAGCAAGCAATATGCGGGGTGAGTTCAATGGATTAAAGGCCTTGATCTTGAATGAAAATAGCTCGACATATTATATCCATTGTTTTGCTCACCAACTTCAATTAGTTGTTGTGGCGGTTGCCAATAAACATGACGGAGTTGAGAACTTTTTTAATATGTTAGAAATGGTGATCAATGTGGTGAATGCTTCTTGCAAGCGTAAAGACATGCTTCGACAAAGTTACAAAGATAGAGTGCAAGAAGCAATTGGTAAGTGTGAAATTGATACTGGAACAGGAAAATGCCAAGAGCTTTCTCTTATACGAGCTGGACATACACGGTGGGGTTCTCATTACAAACCCATTTTGAGCTTGATTGCTTTGTTTCCGAATGTTGTTGAAGTGCTCCGGTATGTTGAAGAGGACGGGGATAATGGTTTTAGTCGCACTCAAGCAAATGGTATTTTAACATATTTGAAGACATTTGATTTTGTGATTTATTTGCATTTGATGTTTCATATTTTAGAGGTCACAGACTTGTTGTCACAGGCTCTTCAAAAAAAGGATCAAGATATTTTGGAAGCGGTTTCATTGATAAGAGGAACCAAACAACTATTGCAACAATTTAGAGAAACTGGTTTTGATCCACATTTGAAGAAAATGTATTCTTTTTGTAAAGCAAATGGTATTAAGGCTTTGGATATGGAAGACCGTTATTCAAAAAACGGAAGACAAATGACCAACATCACCAATTGTCATTATTACAAGTTTGATATTTTCAACACTGTTGTGGACATGCAAATTCAAGAGTTTGGGGATCGATTTAGTGAGGTAAGTACTGAATTGCTTAAAAATATAGCAGCTTTGAGTCCATGCGATTCATTTTCGCAGTTCAACGTATCAGATTTATTGAAGTTGAGTGAGTTGTATCCTCAAGATTTTAGTCATATGGAAAGGATCACTCTTGAGAAAGAACTTAACATGTACTGTTTGATTGTGCGTCAAGATGAAAGATTTGCCAATTTGAGTGGTATTGCCGAGCTCGCTAGACTACTAGTGGAAACAAAAAAGCATCAAACTTATCCTCTAGTATATCGGTTATTGAAGTTGGCTTTGGTTTTGCCAGTTGCTACTGCAACAGTCGAAAGATGTTTTTCTGCTATGAAGATTGTGAAGTCAGATTTGTGCAACAAAATCGGTGATGAATTTTTGAATGCTGCAATGATATGTACTATAGAAAAAGAAGCACTTCTCGCAATTTCAAATGATGATGTAATTACTCAATTTCAAAAGATGAAGAGTCGTAGGGCGCAGTTGTAAGAGGTAACTTTTTATCATTTTTGTATGAAATTGAAGTTAATTATTATTTTATTTTATATCGTGCCCGTACAATATTTTTTTTGCGTCCGCCACTGTAAGTTTTTGTTTATGTAAGTATAGTATTTCGTCTTTTAGTTGGAGAATTCACACTAAAGTTGGAATTATGTAGGCATATGATTTTTTTTTTTTTGTGGATAAAGTGGCATATGAATCTTTGATGAAATAAGGTAACATTGTTTAGCATAATAATATCTCTTAATCTCTCAATTTTTCTTCTTTATTCAGTTTTTGTGGATGTGATTTGTTTTTTTGTTGATTTAAGGCATCATTCAAAAAAACAAATATGATATGGGTTTTTGTTGATGTTGATCGATCTATTGTGATTTTTTTTTCTTTTATCCTCTAAACATTATAAACCCATTTTTTTCCCTCAGATTTTTTATTTTTTGAAATATTTGATATATGTAAAAAACTTTTCCATCCCTATATTTAAAATATGAAATTCATCAAGATAAGGTTGTTTTGTCCAAGAATGAAAATGAAAAGGTTGAAGGTTAAATTTTTTAAAATTATCAAAACAGCATTATCCTAATGAATTTAATGTTTTAAATATAGAGATGAAAAATTTAGGTTTACTACCATAATACTAATTTAGGTATTATTCTTCCTCTCTTTCACTTGATGTATTATTTAATTTTCAAACCCTTTTTTTTCAACAATTTATTTTTTCAGGCAATCTTTTATTTTCTCTGTTCATCAATTAATTTGTTCTTTCATTTTATAAACTTTATTATTCAATAAGATCAATTTTCAGGTTTACTATGAGAATACTAATTTAAGTATTTTTCTTGATTTTTGTTCGAATTTTAGAGTGTATTTTTTTCTTCTATATATTTTTTTTAAGTTTTTTCAATGGAATTGAGGATTTGTTTTTTAAAGCAGTTATAGAGTTTTGATGGCTACAACAGTTCAATAATTGAATTTTGAATATATATATTAAAAAATATATGATATAACCTCAACAAACTTCAATATGTTATTTTTCTTTTAGATTAATACAAGAAGACTAATCTTACATTCTTTTTTGACTTTTGTTGGAAATTTAGAGTTCTTTTTTATTTTCATATTTTATATTTTTTCTAAATTTAAAATTTTACTAATCATTTTATTTACATGACACTTGAATATAATAATATATATGTTTTTATTTACATAACAATT
>NC_037530.1:17875153-17899761 GCF_001531365.2 Cynara cardunculus var. scolymus
GGTGTGAGTGTTGTTTTCTTGAAGTATTGTTGTCTCTGAATGATTTTACAAAGCGAGTTCTTCAGCGATCACTGAACATGCTCAGTGTATTGATCGCTGGAACTGAAAATACATACTAAAATACATCGAAAGGAAAAAGGGATTATCATCAAATCAATGAGAGAGAGGATCAACAAGTTGTTTTAATATTTGATTTCTTTTTAACTGTTGAAGTAATATTTCATTCTTAAGAAATATAAAAGAATTTTGATTTCTAAAAAGTGGAATAAAGAACTAATGGTTCTTGAGTTTCAAATTTTTGATATAAAAACTAATTTTGAAACTATTCATTGGTTAAAACTATAGATGATGTTCCTTCAGGACGGTTGTGACTTCGGTCTATTCTTATTGTAAATAATCTATAGATTTTGATGAGGAAATAAGGGTGGCATATCAAGGAGAGTTGTACCTTCGGATATAAGAGTGACATATCAAGAAGAGATGTACTTTTGGATATAAGGGTGACATTTGTATATGTGATTATTGTTACAACTTTTATTGCTATATCCATTAAGATTACGATAACTCTGAATCCTTATTTCTTTGTGATTTAAAGATTCAGGAATAATGTTCTTATTGAAAATGGTAATAATGATGTTATTGAGAAGGGAATAATTGGCTTTTGGCCAGAAGTTTTGAATAAACCATGTTTTCTCATGAAAAGTGTTTGGAAACGAGATATGTGGAACTTGAGGAGCTTTAGCCTATTATGTGCTAAATTAAATGTTCCAAGGTTAAAAATGACCGTTAAAACCAAAAGGGCACTGGTTGTTGTGAAATATGTGGATATACTTTTGTTTATATGAAAAGTTGATTGTAAATAAAGTTTTGGTGATCTTCACCCTGCAAATTACATGGAAAAGGGATCTCAATAGACCTTCAAGTCTAACCCTCATTTTGTCTTTCTAATATGTATTGCAGGAACAACTGAGTTACATGATAGTAAGGGGAAGGGGAAAATGTAATTATTTTCCTATATACATATCTATAAGAAGATCAACTCATGGATGAGTTTAGTTTTGAATATACATGTTAAATAGCACAAGAATTTGTATTTTGGAATTTTTGGTTTGTATATTTTGTATGTTAATTTTTTGTACTATGGGACCTAAGTGGAATAATGAATGTATTTCCTTGAATGAAGTATATATTATATGCAATGTGTGTTTATGTCGGAACTGGTGGTTCCTATAATTTTAATTGACGTGAGGAGCGTTTTTAAGCAATGTTGACCAAGGTTGAGCGTAGGTTGACTTTTATGTTGGCTTTTGGAGAAGTTAATAATTAACGCATTATTCAATATTATAAATTGTAGGTTACCAGCTAGCGACTTTCGTTTAGCAACCTATGTTGTCAGGTGAGTATTCATGAGATTTCACTGGGATGTATACCTAAGTACAATTTATTTTAGAATGATATGAATCATTGGTAGTGTGTATGTATGCATGGTATTTCAGTTACATACATGTTACGATATACTAGTGTTCGACATCGTGCGTTACACGATGATGATAATGTTTAGAAAATATTGAAGTTAAATGGGTCCATGGTCACAAATCAATATTAAACTAATAAGAACTAATATTACACCTGATATGAAGTCACCTCATCATCTTCGATTGTTTTTTTAATATATATCTTTAAATAATAATTTATATATATATATATATATATCAATCTTTTTTATATCAAACTTTGTAATTGAATCATAATGAAAGAAATGTTTGAGACTATTGATTATAATAATGAGGTGTATAATTCAGATTGTCTTGTAAGAAATATATCAATTTATCCCTTACATATTGTAACGCCCCAAACCACAAAATGCATGTAACACATATTTCATGCAAAAGAAATACATGATATTATCCCATTCAGGTCCCTTAGTACAAGAATTTATTTTAACCAAATACAAGGTCCAAAAATTCAAATATATTTCTTGTACTAATCAATCAAAACTATACATCAAGACAGATCTTCATGTAGAAATGTGTATAGGAAAAATATCAAATTTTCCCTTTTCCCTTACCGTCCGAACCTCCTGCAATACATAGTTAAAATCACAAAACGAGGGTTAGACCGAAAGGTCTAGTGAGATACCCTATTATGATATTGCAGGGTGAAAATCACCAAAACCTTTATGAAAAACAACTATTCATATATATAACAAATATATGAACGAATAGGAACAAAATACCAAATCCTTTCCACTTTTCAAGTTAAGCATTTGGCTAAACAAATATCATACCTTTGAACCAGCTAGGTTCCATATAATACCACTTTTAAACATTTTTCTAATCAACAAGGTTTATATAAAGCTTCAGGCCAAACCTGATGTTTTCTCCTCAATAACATACAGACTATGATTTCCAATAAGAACATTGATCCTAAATCCTTAAATCACAAAGAAATAAAGATTCCAGACCACGGTAGTCTTAAGGGATATAATAGAAAGAGTTATATCATACAACGCACATACAATTGCCACCCTTATATCAAAGGTACACCTCTCCTTGATATGCCACCCTTATTTCCTCATCAAAACATTTCACAAAAATAATTCCAAATAGACTGCAGCCATTGAAATTATTATCAATCCAAAATCATTTATATCAAATCTCCACTTTATGATAAAATAACAATTTTTATCAATCAAGCACAAGGCACAATACAAATCCGGTCAACATAGACTTGGTCGGACTTCATCTCCGGTCAAGTCTTAGCCGGTTTACCAAATCCGGATAACTCATCGCCAAGACTTGTCCGATTTAACACTTAGAAATATATTCCAACTTTTGTCCGGATAAAAAGTCCGGACAATACATCGTTCAAAGCTTGACCGATTTAAAATTAAACCGCTTAACGTTTGATCGGTTTAGGGGTTAATCGTCCAACCATTGCCCGATTTAAACTTAATCCGGTCAACCTTTGTCTGGATAAAACCCTTAAGCAAAGTAACTGATTTCTTTCCAATAATAAATAGCATTCAAATAAAAACAGTAACAAGTTTTATGCAAAAAGGTTTAGAAATTACTCACCTTATCAAGCCTTTGAAAACAACCTTCTTGAAATCAGATACTTGAAATCCGGTCAACTTCCTCTATCCTTAAATCGCACAACTTTTTAAAATAGGCAAGAAGAAGAGAATGGAGGCTTCAATCATTAAGGTGTTGAATGGTTAAGGGAGGTCCATGATACAAAATCATTAAGAGTGTTTTATAACGATTAAAAGACAGATTTTGTTTTGCCAAACAAGATTCACCTCTTAACGATTCAGAGGCTGCCTTTTA
The DNA here is from genome assembly GCF_001531365.2 of Cynara cardunculus var. scolymus. NCBI lineage: Eukaryota > Viridiplantae > Streptophyta > Magnoliopsida > Asterales > Asteraceae > Cynara > Cynara cardunculus. Next base: position 17,878,483 of record NC_037530.1, read on the forward strand.
CTGGAACTATTAGGACTTAACAAATAACCCCTAAGACTATTTTCACATAGTTTGGTTTCTCATTACAGAGTCATTAAAGAAAAATTTAATAATTTTATGTAAAATCAACATATATGGTATGCTAAAAAAATGATTTAAACTCATGTGACTGACCTTTTAGTACATATATTGTTTTTAAAGAATATATATATATACTTGGGATCATGTGAGACCAAAGGTTTTTCGTGAGACCCGTAAGACCAGTTCTCAACCCTTGTATTAGATCTACAATCTAAACATTCATAATCACAAAATTGCCACGAGACTTCCAAATAATCACAAAATTGCCACCGTACAACTTTAGGCCATTAGATCATTAGCTTATAAAGTTGATCAATGAACATAAATTGGTCTCACGGGTCTCACGAAAAACGTTTGGTCTCACGTGAACCCAACCCTATAATATATATATATATATATATATATATATATATATATAAGTGAGTGTTATATAAATAATAATCATAACCAATAATGACCATTTATTAATATTAAAAAATATAATGAGTGTTATCTAAATGATAATAACCGATAATGATCATAATAATATCAAAAAATATATAATGAGTCTTATGTAAATAATAATTAATGACAACGATTATTTACTTACATAACATAAAGAGTATGCATGTAATATGTTTAAAATAACCGTCCAACTGATATATATATGTTTCTTTTTGTAGGAATTTATTAAGTTGCAAGTTTATGTGCAATACTATTTATATGTATTATTGAGACGTGACATGTTTAGGGCTTTGTCAAGGATGAATGTTGGTGTAGTATTAGTTGAATAAATAAACAAATTATTTCATATTGGTTGAAAGTAATCACTTCTTTGTCTGTGTTTATAATTAACTTAATAGTTGACTTAATATGAAGTTTTAGTTAGCAGCTAAATTAATAGTTGTTTTAAGAACACTCTTTTTTGTGGGTCTAGGATTTTTTAAATACATTGATAGTTAGATAATTTATATTTATCGTAATAGTTATTTTTTAAGGTAATGTTTATATATTTATTTGAATAACAACCCTCATAGCCTCAAATTTGTAGAGATATAATTATACAGATATGAAAACCTTTCAAGAATCTTTTTCATACTTATTAAATCAAATTGAATTGAAAATGTCCACTCTTTAATCAAATTATGCAACTTGAAGTAATCAAAATGTAGCACAATGTTAAGGTTTAGGTGAATTGTTTGGTATAGAATTTTTTATACTACCTCATGAATATGTCAAGCACTTTATGTGCTCATTTGGTCCAATACTTCATTCCTAGTTATTATACCAAGCAATTCATCCAATAGTTAATAAACCATATTCGAATCCAGAAACACAGAGACAAAGAAGGATGGATGCTTGTCGAAGTGCCAACGGATAGAACAAATATATCACACATCTCCACATAAGGAAACTCTCCATCCTGGAAAAACTCTTTTACTTTTCCCAGATAAGATTTAATTATTTCAATTATAGGTAATTGAAATCAACATATACTAAAACATACATTCATTTGTCATGAAAACAATCAATAAACAACCATGGGTTCTTGTGAACTATGTCTATATTTTCAGTTTCAATAACAATTTTTATTGAATCCTGTAATCACAAAAGTATCAAAATTTATACGAATGTATATGATTCAATCATAAACAAAATTTATCATTTTATAAAAAAAAACAACAATATGGAAAAAGAAAGATTATATAATAACAATTCACATTCCTTGAAGAATATTTTAGCTACATACATGTTCGGAATATTGTAACATCCCCAAATACCACATTTGCATATAACACATACTTCATTACATAGAAATACATTTTACACCACAATGGTCCCTCTGGTACAAGGATTTTTATATGTACAAAATCTACATATGAAAAATTCCAAAATAATCTTGTACTAACACATGTATAACAACATGTATCTTCCTAAAACAAGCAATCTCATGCAGATCTTCAAAAGCAGATATCAGATTAGAAAAATAATTACATTTTCCCTTTCTCCTTATTATCCCTGGCCGCCGCCGTTCCTGCATTGCTTTAAAACAGAAAATAAGGGTTAGACCAGAAGGGTCTAGTGAGTAAATCCTTTATTTGCATATGCAGGGTGATAAACACCAAATATAATAAAGTATCTTTGTTCAGGAATATTTGTAATACAACCAAACAATGTAACCTTCAAGAAAATAAATATCAGGATAGGCTCAATAACATTAATTCTTGATACAAATGTATCTGCTTAAGGATCCAATATTCCCTAAATGAAACTATCATTGCAACCAAAGCCTCTTGATTCATTAGACTAAAAAGACCAGAATTCCTCTGTAAATATTAATGGAAAGATTTAAGGCAATACTTGCCCTTTTGTGACAAACCATTTTTCCCTTCTCAATATCATCTAAATTATTATTTCTAAATAGGAAGAATATCTCTAATTCATCAGATAACAAAGAAATGATGATTCAAGGTTATTAAATCTAATTAGCAATAATAATAAGAGTTATAATAATATCCACATAAGACAATGCCTCCCTTATTCCAAGTACACATCTCCTTTGATATGTCACCCTTGTTCCTCCATTCAAAACAGATCTACTTATCAGAACAGACAAAAGTCACCGCGTCTGAAAGTACTCATTCCCAGTTCCAAGCCAGAACAGACAAAAAGTCACCACGTCTGGGGGAACTACATCTTAAAATAAGTTTCGTACCAAAACAGACTTACGTCACCACGCTTGGTAGAAACAGTTTACAAATCTAATTCCATACCAAAACAGACTTACGTCACCACGCTTGGTAGGAATGTTTTCCGAAATATAGTTTCATATCAAAACAGACATACGTCACCACGTTTGGTAGAAACATATCTTTTTATTTAAAAAGATATAAAATACCCCTTTTTATAAATATATAATTTAAACCCAATAATAATAATTATTAATTTTGCAAAACTTCCAAGGATTCTCAATACTTGTAAATATACATCCGAACAAGTTATCCGGACAAACAATCTGGTCAACAAACCCTTGTCCAATTTATCAATCCGAACAATACACTTGTCCGATTTATAACTAATCTGCACGACCCTTGAACGATTTAAGGCTAAACCGCACAATGCTTGGACGTATTCATACTTCTCCGTTCAAAACCTTTGTCCGGTTTACATAATTCAAATTCTCACTAACTCATTAAATCGCACGACCCTATGATCGATTTACAATTTAATCGGATAACACTATGTCCGATTTAAGGTAATCCGGTCAACACATCATCCGGTTTCGAAACAATCCGGTCACCCTTTAACCTGATAAACCCAAATCGCACAAACTTAATTCAAGACTAATATACAGTTCTTTCAAGATCAATAACCCAAAACTTTTAAAAGAGATTTGTAAAAAATACTCACCTTTATGTAGATTTGAAGATGAAAAAGTCAATTTGAATCCAAACTTGATTCTCCAGACAACTCTTTTCAAATGCTCTCAATTTCCAAGCCATTACCCACATGCATGTTCCCAAGCAAAACCATCAATACATACATTTAATCACATGCACACACACATGCATATTGATATCTTGTATACATACATATATATATATATATATATGCACCTATATATATTATGCATATATTCTCATGCATAAAATACATATACTCACGCATTTAATCCATGTAAGCATGTATCCACATAAACAATTAATTCACATAATAAATACCTTGGGTAATAACCAGGACCCGGTTATCACAATATTTCGTTCTACTAGATTCGGTATTCTTTTTTTTATTAACCTGGATATCCAACCCGCTATGCGAGCCGACTAATCCCAGGGCGACCACTTGCTTTGCAAGTAGACTGAAGTCACCGCATTTGAACCTCCATGACCACAAGGGGATTTTTGTTCCTTCTTGGATTTGAAACTGGGACCTCCTGACACTTTTGACCTTTGGAGCCAAACTCAAACCAATCAGGCACCACCCTTGTGGTTCAGATTCGGTATTATTTGATCAACCTATTACTCTTCTATATTTGTTCCTTAAATATCTATTTTTTTTATTAATAAATTAAGGGTTTCATTGAGAATTAAAAGCAAGTAATCAAAAGAGCAAATGAGAAGTTGGAGGTTAAACCCAATATACAACTGATTTTTTTATTTGTTTGTATCATAAATATATTGATTATGCAACTCCACATTTTGCTTATATATGTGTATATTGATATATTGATGATGTTACATTACCAAGTAAAAAAAATAAAAAATTATAATCCTATAAATTTAATTAAAAAAATGTTGAAATATTAAATAAAATGTTTGATTGAATTTAAAAATGTAAGGCAAATAAAAATTATATTAATGCATTTATGTCATGTAAATAAAAATAACATATAATAATAAAGATAATTAGAGGTTAAATGAAAAGTTAAACTCATTAAAGAAAAGTTTTTTATTTAAAAAAATTAAAATTATGAGAAAATAGAAAAAAGTAAATGAAAGCTTTTCATTGTGCCACCTAAGCAACTCCATATTTTGCTTTTGGATACATACTAGTGTTCGATCCACGCGTTGTGCGGATGTTAAAAAATGTACATTTTGGTTTTTTTTATCTTCTAAAATCTATTTTTAAATGGACTATATTGCAAGTTTATATGTAATATTTATAGTGATGAAATTGCAAATTCGAAATAATTACTATTGTCAAATTTGGTTTAGATGCGATAACAACAATTTATCGCATAAAACTATGCGACAACAAGGATTATAAGGCAATGCGATAACTAAGTAGATCTGAAGGTTTTTAACAGTTTTTGAGATTCTTCACAAAAACAACCCAAATCCTTTCAATTTTGGATATATAGGCTCGAAACTCAAAGCCAAACAACTTTAATTCTCGAGAACTACCCATAATTGAATAAAAATAAATAAAGGTGCGATCTTTGAAACTCACAGGCGTTAAACTTATGAGAAATGAATCTGACAATCTTCCAATGTTGGTCTTTTGTTCTAATACTAATTGTTAACACCCAGATTGACAATAAGACCAATGAATTAAACAAAATAACACAAAAGAATTCAATCAGTCGACTGTATATAGATAACTTGAATTCAGAGTAAAATGTCAATATACTTCTGCTTGATTACACAATAATTAGCCTTAACCCTATTCTAGCAAATAGGAAATATATTTATACCTTGACAGGTATTTACGGATTTAGTCCCTCTACTTTAATACAACCAAAATAAAGATCTAACATTCTCGAAAAGTCACTAATACATACTTTTAGAGAAACTTTTTAGAAAAAAAAATGGGTCAAGTTTTAGAGAAGCTTTGAAAGCGTATCTAAAACCCAGAAAAACGTCTCTAAAAGTTGACATAAACGTACCCCTTGAAAATGATCCCTAAAACTTGTACCTATCCTTATATAGGGAAACTTTTGATGGAATAAAAAGCTTCTCTAAAGCCCTTAGAGAAACTTTTTAGACTTTTAAATACAAAACGAAACCATCTCTAAAGCCATTTTTCTTGTAGTGTGATTGAGGGTTCTTGAATTTAAAATTAATGCTAATTCTGGTCACCATTTTCTTTGATTTTTGACTTATTAAGTAATATTGACATGCCTAAACAAAACCTTAGTTATTGTTATTCATTTCTTCACCTATCAATGGACATTTTCATTGAAGGAAATGTGTGTACAACGTTGATTTTAATTTTTTTTTTATCTTTTGTTTTTAAGCTGTGAAATTGTCCTTGTTCTAAAATTTCCATTTTGTGTTGTGTCTAACAAATACACTTCCATGATTAATATAATAATTAGATTGTGATTGTGCATAACAATTGTCATTCTTATTTATTTTTATCTTTTATGTATTGAATATGTGTCGATGTGTAACCTTCCACATACTTGTTGTTGCTGTTATTTTATCCTTATTTGATCATCTATGCTTTGTAAATGGTTGCTTTATTCACTTTTTTGTGTTTGTTTGTCCATCTCTTGTTTATGAAAAATAAAACTAATTTAATATAAAAAAGACAGAAAAAATTTAGAGGGCTTTTTTGAAACGAACAAAACATGTCAAAAATGCATAACCATGTGGGCTTTTTTGGAAATAAGTTTTTTAGGGGAATAAAACTAAGATAACTATGAAACCACATGGACCAAAAGATCTCAAATTAAGAAGGTTAGTAAATAAGATAAGAGGTTATGAACCTAATCTTTTTTCTTGATAAGGACTTTAGTCTTGAGATGCTACCCAAAGTGGTCGGCACTAAGAACCGTAAGCCTTGAGGTACTGCCAGATGAGGTTGGATTAAGGTCATGATTTTATAAGTGGAACTCCAAAGAGTAGGCACTAAGATTATTGAGTCTTGAGGTGCTACCCGAAGTGGTAGGAACTAAGAACCATGAGACTTGAAGTGCTACCCGTTGGGGTAGGCACTAAGTAAATGAGCCTTGAGGTGTTGCTTGAATGAGTAGGCAGTAAGGTCAATTGAATCTTGAGGTGCTACTTGATAACATTGATGTATGACTTACTTTGTGCTCACCATACTCGACTGATACGGGTCTCCCCCGTCATTGATAAGTGTTATTCTAGCCCCCTCTTCAAACTCTGATTCGTCTTTTTCATAGAGAAATCTCTGATCAAGGATAGAACAAGATCCATATTGCATCATATCTAAGGGATTCCTCGGTTCGGGTCGAAGAAGCAATGTCACTCGATCCTTATCAAACTGACTGCATGTCCGTGAGGATCCCACCAGAGCGCCTTCTACTTCTAAGTGTATTTTCCATGTTTTGGTGTTGTTTTGGATTTGTACAGTATCTATAATTTATGGTTTTGGTATATTAGATCTTCTCCATGTTTTAATGTTTTGGATAATAGAGCTTTATCCTTGTTTTCAATATTTGGATACTAATCCTTATTCCCATTTTGTGTGAGTATTGGGTTCGATTTCATGTTAAATGGGTGATCTGATTAATGAGCGTTCATCACGAAAATGGTGGATTTTTGGGAAAGATGTCATTTTTAGGAATTCTGATTTAAATAGCATCTTTAGGAATTCTGATTTAAATAGCATCTTTAGGTCGTATCGTTTTATATTGAATAATGAAAACTGCTTGAACTTAGTAGGCGTTAAGCCAACCCTTTTTATTTGTTGGAATATGCATTAGGTACTCAGTGGGGAATGATACTAGCGACTCTATGGTGGGTTCAGTGCTAGTTAGAGGCACGCGAAATATTTAGAGGTTTGTAACGTCTTCTGTACCTTAGGAGATAGCAACAGTCGAAGGGTTTTAGTAACACTCGTCCCTACTATAAACTTATGTAAGGTTCGAAGTATTATGTATTGATGTTAAAGCATAGAGTACCATTGTAGGTAATCAAATGTTGATTTAAGGAAAGAAATTTCTTATATGATGTTTTATCAAAATTTTAGATTAGTCGCTCTTTCTAAATTTGAGAGTATTACATAAACTCCATACATAATTTGTTTTTAGACTAATGGGGTTACCTTTGTTATGATTATGTGGATAAATTGCATATGACTAATCCTTCAATCGTTTACCTTTTCACATGCTTTCCACTTTCTTGCTTATTTCAACGAGTCATCTAGTCGATTTAAGATGAGTGAAGTTCAATAGGCTGAAAAGTTTGACTAATATTTCTGAAAATGTAGAGAATTAGAATTTAAAAATATTTGCATACTTTGTATTCAACCTCCCCTACTTCCCCCATCCCTCTTCTGATTGACATCCCCTTCCGGATCAATAATTACATAAAAATACACATTGAACATTTAAAATTAATCATCAATTTATTCTTCTCCAACTCATCGTCAAATATCTTTAATCAAATCCGATTGCAATAGACTATTCGTTGGCCTATTGCGTATTTGAAGACCATGTTTGCTACCATAAACTAGCTTATTATTTAAGCTTATTGAAAAAACCCTATTTGATTTGCTAAAAAACTAGCTGATTGAACTCCTCCATGAGTTTTTCTTCCTACTTTGTTCCCATTTTGTATTCAGTACTTCGATTAAATGGCCAAAACCTTTACCTTCTTAAAACCAAGTTGCTTCCATTCATTTTTGTTTTAAATTGATTCAAAGTATATAATAGTAAAATCAACAATTCTTTAATAAAAAAAATCCCCTATTATGTTTACTGTTATAAAAATATATTAGAAATAACTCGTGTAATAAAGTGTATATACTTCTTGATTTCGAAGGCGAGGGGTCGAACCCTTAATCTTATGTCATGTTTTATAATATGAAATGACATGTCAACAATATGTTATATGCTATGATGGATCCAAATTTTTTGATGATTGGGATCGGAATTTATTTAACATAATATAATCAACAATTAGACATATTGCTCAAAGACTTTAAATTTTGCAACAATAAACATATAAATAAAAGTTCAACTTTATAAACATATAAATATCATTAAAACAAAACACTTATGTCTTATTTGTTTTTTTGAAAAAAACTCTTATTAGTCTCTTATATCTGATTCGTTAAAAGGTAGGGTCATTCAGACTCTTTGTTTTTTTTTTCAATTTTTCAAAGGCATTTATATCTTATTGTCCTCTTATCTGGTAAGAGGTAAAACAACATCTTATTTGTCTCTTATTATTCTCGAAACTTTTAGCAACGACGTTTCTCAATCGATTAACTTTAATCGATCATTTCTCTCAATTGATCATTACCAATCGATCCTCACATCTCTCAATTGGTATATTTTAATAGGATTTAAATGTATTAAACGCCGTTAATGACATATTTTTATTTAAATAAATGCTAATTATATAATTTATCGTAAACTGAAAACGAAAAGTTAATGCAATTTTTAAAAAAAAAATGAAATCCAAAATTTATATGTAAAACCCGAAGAAATTAAGGGTGCGTTTGGTTTGCGGGAATGTTTCTGAGGGATTTGGATTCTATGGGATTTGGATTGGATTGGATTTAAAATCCATTCATGTGTTTGGTTTGTAGGATTTGGATTTGATTACAGGAAATTAGGGCAGAACCCTTGTGCATTTTCTATTCAAGCAGACCAGAATCGAGCATTTCTAATGCTATAGAAAAGGGGTTAATCGATTACCTGCTGAGTGATGGGAGACGCCGGCAAACAGGAAGGAAGACAGCACCGGCGAGGAAGACAACACCGGCGAGGAGGCAAACCTAGGGCACAGCTTCGCAAGGGACGCGACGGGAAGGAAGACAGCACCGGCGAGGAAGACAGCACYGACGAGGAAGACAGCACCGGTGAGGAGGCAAACCTAGGGCACAGCTTCGCAAGAGACGCGACGGGAAGGAAGCGGGAGGCGTGGGTGAAGCAATCGATGGGAGGGAAGCGATGGGTGAAGGAAGCGGGAGGCGTATGGGAGGGAAGCGATGGGTGAAGCAATCGATCGGGAGAAGATGGAGACGAGAAGATGGAGACGATGAAATCCCACGGGGATGGGATTTTGAAATCCCATGTATTTTCTAAGGATTTTGAAATCCATTGTTCACGGGATTTTAAATGAATCATTGGATTTGAAATCCTACCATTCTTACAAACCAAACACAGGATTGGAATGGATTTCAAATCCAAATCCCCCCAAATCCATTCCAATCCCGCAAACCAAACGCACCCTAAGTATTTTTTAAATTTTTTATTGTTTTGGATAAAAATAATGATGAAGTGCTCTGTCAAGTCTCATTGATTATCCAATATTAGAGTGTGTTCATTAGTTAGTTATTGAGTAGCTTATGGAGTTTAAAGGGTTTAAAAAATATACGTATATAATAATCACTCGTAAATTTGAAATTTAACGATAATGTATTACTAACACCTAATGTTTAATAAATTATTTTTAAGATTATCTAATTGATAATCTATATATCTATTAAAAGAAGAACCATGAGTATTTAAGGGGGGACATGAAAATTGGGTATTGAGGTATTGGTGAATTGTAGTTGATTTTGAATTTTCCCACATTGGTGTAACATCGACACCTTAACATTAAACTCCAACAAATACCTTTTTCTTATTTATCCCTTTCAATTGAAATTACCATCGAATCTTATAAAATTATAACTTTAACAATTAGCATCAAGATCTTCATCTTACCACCTCATCCTGTGAATTATAGCTTCGTTACTGATTATACATGGACAATGACATGCGTATTATAGCTTCGTTACTGGTTATACATGGACAATGGCATGCAAATTATAGCTTCGTTACTGATTATCAAGGACAATGGCATGTGCATTATAACTTCGTTACTGACTATACATGGACAATGACATGACAATCTGATAACTTGTTTCGTGTCATTTTTATTAGAATCAAAATGTTATTTATTTATTAACTATAAGGGTGGTGTCTTATTGGTTTGAACTTGACTCCAAATGTCAAAAATATCCTGGATTAGTCGGCTTACATAGCAGGTTGGATATGCAGGTTAATAAAAAAATGTTATTACAGGGGGTCGTCCTGGGATTAGTCGGCTCGCATAGCGGGTTAGATATTCAGGTTAATAGATTCAAAATCCCCATGAAATTTTTTCCACCGGAGAAGACGAAACGACACCTGCATGGCGGAAAGGTTCTAGCGATAGACTTCACGAAACGACGGTCACCGGAGAAGGATCTACGGCGAAGCAGAGGAGAAATTCGAGTCGACGGTCGGCGAAACAGAAGGTACCATGGAGAGAGTAAAAGAGGGTCAGCGATGGAGAAGACGAAACGACGGTCATCGAAGAACGAACTACGGCGAAGCAAAGGAGAAAATCGAGTCAGCGAATAGAGGTTTTGGATTCAAAGTTGAAGAATCGCTCCATAGGTACGCGACCAGTTTCTTTATTACAAACTTTCCAGAAGCTTTGGAGGAGAAGATTCTTTGGGGCAAGATGAAGGAGCTAGGTAGGGTGGTTGACGTTTTTATCGCAAGGAAAAGGGATGCTAGGGGAATGAGATTTGGTTTTGTTAGATTCATCTGTATTAAAAATGTCAGACAAATGGAGAAGGCTTTATGCGATCTTAACTTTGGATCGTTAAAGCTAAGAGCAAATGTGGCTAAGTATGTTAGGAAAGTCACGAGGGAGGTGAAGGGCAGGGCACAAGACAAGCGAATTGATCAAAAGGTGGAATCTGAGGCCACTGTGAGGAAGGAACAACAGGCTTACAGACATAACGGTTCTTATGTAGATGTAGTCAGGAATGGATTCGGCAAAGAGGCGGGTAAAACCCGGGGGTACAAGAGTCATCCTATCAAGCTCTCTTCTTCGATCGAAATGAAAGGTAAGTTGAAATCGACTCTTATCGGAAAGTTTCGAAGCTTTGAAGCCTTATGTAATTTCCAAAAATTTGGGGAAGTTACAAATTCTCAGGAGTTGTTAGTCAGATACCTGGGAGGTTTGTATGCTCAGGTTTGTTTAAAAAGTTCAACTTATGCCCAAAATTTCTTGATCAATGATTATAATGTTTGGAGTGACTGGTTTACCAATTTAGAATTTTGGAATGATAAGTTTGTGGTTAAGGAAAGGATCGCTTTTGTCACTATTCACGGTGTACCAATTCAAGCTTGGACCCCTGGTGTGTTTACTGAAATTGCCGGTAAATGGGGAGAAGTTATAATCCCGGAAAATTGTTCGGCAGATTGCAGGAATTGTGAATTTGGGAAAGTCGGTATTCTTACTGGTGAGAAAAAGTGGATTATGGATTCAATTAAGATCATTATTGATGAGATTCGAGTACAAGTTCGTGTGGCTGAAGATGTTGCAAAGGGAATGTTCATAGGTTCTTTTTTTGAAGATGCTAATGGCGACTCGGAATCGGGTTCGTTGTGTCGTTCGAAAAATATCTTTGATGACGATATCCTTTCTTCGTCACTGGAGCAGTCCGGTTTCTCACATTTCCAACAGGCAAAGGAAGATGAAGCGGAACAGTCGAGTCTTGGTTGCCAGAATGTCTCCTCGGGTGGAAAAATAAGCAGGGATTCCAATCAGTTCATTATTGATCTGCATGGGGATCTAAATGATGAGGTGGGTGGGTTTAATGCTTGCTTGGATGACGTCTGTGAGGGCATTGGACCGGTTAAAGAAGTGGAGAACAAAATTGGGCCGATGGGGACTAATGTTAGCTCCTCTGGGCATCAAGATGGGCCTGTTATTGATGTTCCAAATTTGGATGGTATTGAAAAGGGTAATGTTAATTGTTCTCAGGATGCCCCTTTTGTAACTGTGTCTTCCAAGGATCTCATGACTGAGAAATTTGATCTCAATGCTTCTCCAAAGTGTATTGTTTTTACCGATGTGGAGGATGGCCAGAGAGAGGAAGAGAATGTTCCAGTTGGAAGTATAGGGGAATCCGATACCCCCTTGGATGATTATGATTATGAATTAGAAGATCTCCATGCGTGGACGGTTGTCTCGAGGAAAAAGGATTTGCGTTTGAAATGCTGAAGGAAGAACGGAGCTAGATCGAAAAAGGTTTTGGAGGTCGAGGACTCCAATACAGAGGCGATCGGACTAGACAGGGTGATTGAGGAGGTTCCGATTGTTGATATTGAATCCAAGGTTCCCAATTTCGAAGTTGATGAAACTATTTGGGTTGGTTGTCTAGTTGGCTTCGAGATGAAAGGGAAAGAAGAATTGGTTAGAGACTCTTTGCAAGTCGATGGAGATGTAGTTCGATCATGTTAAATTTTTTATCAATTAACGTTAATGGTCTCGGGGGAGGTGTTAAAAGGAAATGGTTGAAGGAGCTCAAGCATGATAACAGAGTGAGCTTTCTTTGTATCCAGGAGTCAAGAATCTCTTCTTTTACTAAAGGGTTCTTATGCTCGTCGGTGTGGGGGGGGGGGGTAGGAACGTAGATATGGCTTCGGTTGATCCGTATGGCAGGTCTGGTGGTCTTGTCTCTTTTTGGGACTCATCTCTTTTCATCAAATTAAATTATTTTATGAATAGAAATTATTTGATCGTTATTGGTTCTTGGCGTCCTAGTGGGGTTACATTAGGTATTTGTAACATCTACGCTCCTCAAGATTCTAGCGATAAAGCTTAGTTGTGGTCTGCTCTTACAGAGCTTTTGGAGTCTATCGATGTTGATGCTTGGATTTGCTGCGGTGATTTTAGCGTTGTTAGATGTCAGGATGAAAGGGTTGGGTCCAAGTTTGATGTTGGGAGTGCCTTGGTCTTCAATAACTTTATCTCTGAGAACGGATTTTTGGACCTCAAAATGGGTGGTCGAAAGTTCACGAGGAAAAGTGCGGACGGTTTTAAATGGAGTAAACTTGATCGCTTCTTGGTGTCTCAGAGTTTTCTCGCCTTGTGGCCTAAAGCTAGTGTGACCGCGCTGCCATTTTTATACTCAGATCACTGCCCTATTCTTCTGGATGGCTGCGACGTAGACTTTGGGCCGATCCCGTTTAAACTTTTTAATTCTTGGCTTAGTGATTCTGATTTTGTGCAGATGGTGAAGGAGGGCTAGATTAAAAATCACAACGATTACTCGAATTCAAGTAACATTAGGCTTCTTTTATCAAATTTAAAGCGGTTGAAAGCGAAGATTAAAGTTGGAGGAATTCAAATTCAGTCTCAACTAGAGCCGAGAAGGCTTCTCTTACTGCTAAGGTTAATGATTTAAATTTGATTGCGGCTGCTGGTAACCTGAGTGTTGTTGACGCGCAGATCAGAGTAGATACTATGAAGCGTATTATGGAGATTGATGAAGCGAACATTAGTGATCTCAGACAAAAGGCCAAAGCTAGGTGGAATCTCGAAGGAGATGAGAATTCTCGTTTCTTCCATGGGCTTCTTAGATGCAGACTTAGCAAGTTAAATATTCACGGTATTGGTGTAAATGGTAGATGGATTCGAAACCCTTTAGAGTTGAAAAAAGCAGCTTTTGAGTTCTTTAAAGAGAAATTTTCGGAAGAGAAGGTGTGTAGGCCATCTTTCAAGAGCAACCACTTCAAAAGACTCTCATTAAGTCAAAAGGAGGTACTCGAGCTGCCCTTCACTATCGAGGAAGTTAAAAACGCTGTTTGGGGATGCGGTAGTGAGAAAGCGTCAGGGCCTGATGGTTATTCCTTTGCCTTCTTTAAAAAGTTTTGGGATGTCATTGGCGAGGATGTTTTCAAGGCGGTCAAATCCTTTGAGGCCAACGCAGAAATTGGAAGGGGATGCAATGCTTCTTTCATTACTTTAGTTCCAAAGGTAAAGGACCCTTTGTCTTTCAAAGACTACAGGCCGATTAATCTTATTGGTTGTGTTTGTAAAATCGTCTCCAAGGTGCTGTCAGAAAGATTAAAAGGGGTGTTGGATACGATCTTTGGGAAGGAGTAGTCGGCTTTTATTAAGGGCCGATGCATTCTGGATGGCCCGCTTATTGTTAATGAGACAATCTCTTGGGCTAGGAAGGCAAAGAGTAAAGTGTTAATTTTTAAAGCTGATTTTGAGAAGGCTTTTGATAACTTGAACTGAGACTTTTTGGACGAGGTTATGTGTCAAATGGGATTCGGTAATACCTGGAGAAAGTGGACTCGAGGAATTCTCTCTAATGCAAGTGTCTCTATTTTTGTAAATGGAATCCCAACTGAGGAGTTTATCATGGAAAAAGGTGTGCGACAAGGTGACCCTATTGCTCCTTTTCTTTTCATTATAGCTATGGAGGCCCTTAGGGTGGTTATGTATGAAGCTCGTCTTAAAGGGGTATTTAACAGGTTGTCTCTTCCCAGAGGTGGCCCCAGAATAGAGATTCTTCAATATGCTGCTGATGCTCTATTTATGGGTGATTGGTCGTTAACCAATGGTCTTAATTTGATCCGTTTGCTCAAATGTTTTTATCTTTCGTCGGGGTTAAAAATCAACTTGCAGAAAAGTTGTTTGTACGGAATTGGGTCGGGCACCGGGGAAGCTGAATTACTCGCTCGTAGAATGAATTGTAAACTTTCTTCTATTCCGTTCCAATACTTGGGTATTCCGGTAGGTGCGCAGATGGGAAGGAGAAGTAGTTGGAATAAGTTAGTAGATAAATTCCAAGAGAAACTCTCCGCTTGGAAGGCCAAGTTTTTGTCGTTTGGTGGTAGGAAGATACTGTGTAAATCGGTTCTTGGTAGCTTGGGAGTTTATCTTTTCTCTTTGTTTAAAGTTCTGGAAAATGTGCTTAACACCCTTGAAAGTCTTAGGAACCAATTCATTTGGGGCCGGTCTGGACAGAGTAAGAAAATTATCTAGGTTAAGTGGAAGGTTACTTGTAACAAAATGGATAAAGAGGGTATTGGCATCGGCAGTTTGAAAGCACTTAATTGGAGTCTCCTTGCTAAGTGGTGGTCGAGGTTTCCAAATGAAGAGGGCAGTCTTTGGAGAGATAGTATTAAGGCGTTTCATGGTGATAGAGGAGGTATTTTTGGTGATGGTTGTAAGAAGCCGGGTGTCTGGGGAGCTATTGCTAAGTGGGATACTCTCATCAGTAAAGTTGGACTGCATGTTAATAATTTCTGGTCGGTTGATACCAATGGCGATCGAAGATGGATTCTATCCGAAGACGGAGTATTCTTGGTCAAGTCGTGTCGGGGTAAGATCGAGGAAGGTGTTTTACAATTCGATGGAAGAATAACGATGTGGAATAAATTAGTGTCCGGTAAAGTGAATATGCTTATCTGGCGTCTTTCAAAATCTAGACTCCCCACCAGATGTAATCTCTCCTTAAGAGGTGTCCGGGTGAGCTCGGTTCTTTGTCCTTGTTGCCTAAGTCAGCTGGAAACGGAAGTTCATCTCTTGTTTGGATGTTCGTCTACAAAGGAGATCAGTGCTTATGTAAAGAATTGGTGGTCGGGTTTTCCTTATCAAGCTACCAACTTGGCGGAATTTTTTTTTGCAACGCAATTTCCTTTCAAAGGGAAGAGGGTTAGGAGGCGTTGGAAATAATTCTCATGGCGTCCATTTGGGTGATATGGTTGAATCGCCATGCGCTTGTCTTCAACAAACCCCCAAAAAGCCCGATGGTGATTTCCAAGTAGATCGTGCTCTTTTCGTATAATTGGATTAAAATTAGATCGAAATCTTGTAATTCTGTTGATTGGAATGTTTGGTGTATCAGCCCTTTAGCGGCTTTGTTGTAAATGCTAGCATCTTGCTAGCCTTTGTTTGTTTTTAATAAATCTGCTGTTTCTAAAAAAAAAATGTTATTTATTATTATATATAAAAAAATTAATACAATACAAAATTTTATGCATTTGTTTTTTAATCATCCTCACGTTTCATTTGACGTAAAAACATTCGACAGTCAAGGATTTTCGTCTTTTGAGAATCCAGTTGATTGACGTAAAAATCAGTTCGATTCTTCATCTCACTCTCAAATCGACCGAGGTCCTCTGTTAATCTATCAATCCCCAGGAACAACAAGAACCCTAGTTGTTAGGGTAATCTCAAATTTTCATCTGAGGGACTATTTATTTTCTGTGAAATTCATGCAATTTCACTCGATCAATCAAGAATCAGAAATGGACGAGAAAACGAAGAAGCAGAAAAAGGGCGCCATTAGTGAAGAAGACGTATCCACCATCTTACAAAGGTTTTCCTCCCTTTTCACTATTTTGTTAGGGTTTAACTGGGATTAACCAAAATTTCATTCAATTCATCAATCTATCTTCTTAAAAAGAATGGTGGAATCTATGTATTATTTTGCTGTGATTTGAAACATACTCTGACATATGTGAGTTTATCTAGAACTCCTCTCTTGACGAAGTTTTCCTATTGCGAGTTTGCACATTCATAAGCACTGTGCAGTGAATCTCTATATCATCTTAAAGGAAGCTCTTTTATTTGAATAAATGTTTATTATATGTTTGCTGTGATGATTCTGAAGGCATACAGCTACAACAGTGCTAGCTTTGCTTCAGGAAGTGGCTCAAGTTCAGGATGCAAAGATTGACTGGAATGCATTGGTGAAACGAACTACTACTGGTATCACAAATCCAAGGGAATACCAAATGCTATGGCGCCATTTGGCTTATCGCGATCCATTAGTTGAAAATTTAGAAGAAGAAGCTAAACCTTTGGTGAGACTCTTTTATGTATATGTATGCTTGAAAAATGCTTTGATGATTTAATAAGTTTGTATTTGTCTACTAGTTGATATTGAAGCTCTAGTACCATCAAGTCATGAAAGCAAACCGTGTTGATCCCATTAGTGAATCGGAATCTTGTCTTACCCGTCATTGTGTTGGTGAAATGCCCCAAATTAATCGTAGTGTACGATTTTATAGAACTTACCTCAGATTTCTTTACCGTATCTGTGTTATTCACATGGATTTGTTTGTGGAGTTTAGTGATCGAAATTTGTTAGTAACAACATATAAAGAAAGTTCTCTTGTTGGTATCGAAAAAATTGTAGTGAAATAAAGGGACAAAGACGATATCCTTGTGATTCACAAGTATGCTTTATACACCTATGCACGATCGATGAAATTAGGATATTGATTGTTAATCCATGAATTGACCAACATAGTTAGAGATGCCACAAAAATCTTTGCAGCTGCAACTATGTTAGACTGTGTGTTGTAGAGAACCTTACAACTTTACTTTTCATATCTTACTAGCTGAATTTCTTTGGGTAGAGGTAAGGTCTGCCAACATCCTATCTCTCCTAGGTCCTACTTCTGATGGTCTATATTGGGTACATTTGGTTTGGTTTTACATTCTTATAGTTGAAAAGCTTGATCTTTTGGAGATGGCAAGAGTGTTGATTTTTAAGTATGAGCTCTTTATTGGTTATTTAAAATTTTACTATATTTATGGATGAACAATTTGGGCATTTCTCTTATTTGGTTTATGGAATCATGAGTTTGCATGTTCAGTTCATATCAATGAAAGGTGGATTTTCTTTTACATGATGTTAACTAAATTTATGAAAGTGGATTAAGTTGGGGGTAGAGTTGAACATTTTTTGTTTACTTATTGTTGTAGGGTTACTTGATGATCTAATGGTTGGAAAATCAAAGTAGGTGTGATGCGTAGCAATGGGTACAAAAAGTTATGTTATGTGAAGCATCGTTAATTTGAACTAGTGTGTCGTAACCACACTAATGGGCTCATATTTATTAATGCTAAAGAAATAAATTTGATGCACCTTTGGTGAATTGGGTGTGGCTCCAAAAACGTTTTGGCTCATTTTTTGTCGTTTATTTGGGTTTCGGAGCTTCTAATATTTCCACATCCAAAAAGGAAATGAAACTAGTAAATGCCTGGAATCTTGCATGTACAATTTCAAAACATATCATATTCATACTAATTAGGGTTTTGATGTTTCGGTTTCTACTTATCTTCTATTCCCTTTATATTTTCTCGCTCATCGTACTCGTGTCCTCAACTTGTTTTTGTTATATGTCAATATCATTCTACTTGTTTCCTTTCATACGCTCATTCTATGTTTTTCTTGTATTTTTAGATATGTTGCTTATGTGTTTGTAGAACGTGACATGCCAATAGACTAGAGTTTGGTTGACAAGTGCTTTGATGAATTATTTT
Organism: Cynara cardunculus var. scolymus; assembly: GCF_001531365.2. NCBI lineage: Eukaryota > Viridiplantae > Streptophyta > Magnoliopsida > Asterales > Asteraceae > Cynara > Cynara cardunculus. The sequence continues at coordinate 17,897,061 of NC_037530.1, forward strand.
GATATGCATTTTGTTTCTTTGTTGAACTATATTGTGTATTTTATGTGACATATATATTTATATACACATATATATATATATATATATGTGTGTGTGTGTGTGTGTGTGTGTGTAGCACCCAAAATGTTAACTTCTATATTCAGAATCGGACACCTTACATGCATGGCATCAAATACATCCATCTATTCCCATGTTAATACAATATTATCTTTTCTCTGCATGGAATACAATCTAAAATTAGGAAAATAATCATTCCTATAACTAAATAGTGTCTTTAGAAAGTAATACACCAAGGAGTATGAGATAACGATATAATGAGAATAACCAAACAAAAAAACTAAGCGTTGATTTGAATTTTAATAAACAAAGTTAATGACCCAACTTAAGAATGTTCCACCGACAAACTAAATGAAGTTGATATATCTATCACTAATTTTTCAACCCAAACCTTGGTAGTTGCAGTTACTTTTTCTTGAGCTTGTTATTGATTTCATGCTAGGATTAGGCTTATAATTGTTTATTTTTATCTTTTTTATTTGCATTAAACATGTGATATTGGAAGCACATGCATCCAAAGTAGTATGATGTGTTCCAAAGCACTAAATTCCAACCTTTCTAAGAAAGCCATGGGAAACCAAACCTGAGGGGAGCTCGTGCAGTAATTCATTGGGCAATGCACAAGGTTGTTATTCAAACTTTGGACCTCAAAGCTATTTGAGCCTCCATCTATAGTTTGAGGATATTTACCCTCATAACTGTTTAATCTACTATATGATATTTTACCCTTGAGTCTTGGGTATAATTTAAGATTGTTGAAACTGGATGCCCACTTATTCTTACCATCAAATACTGGTAGATTTTTTTTTCAGATTTTCACATTGTTCAATTTACACAAGATTCTTTTATTAAATATCTATTGGCAGGATGATGATAGCGATTTAGAATATGAGCTGGAAGCTTTTCCACCTGTCAACAATGAGGCTTTAATGGAGGCTGCAGCATGTGTGAAGGTAAACAAGAACACTGAATTTTATATCACTGACAGAAATAGAAATATTGGTTACAGTCCATCTGCAAGTTATGATTTTGTCTCTATCCTGACTCCCACATGTTGCTTGTGTAATTGGATACGGAAGCCAAACAAACGAACCCAATATATGCCACACAAGGTGGGGGGGGGGTAGTATATTCCAAAGGGTAGATAGGCTGTTTATGTGAAAGACCCTCGGCTTGCAAAACAGAGATACAAAATGATAAGTGCAAAAAGTAGCATTAAAACATGATTATGTGCAAGCATGCAACAGCACAAAAGGAAATAGGGGCACACAAGAGACATGTGATAGAACAGACAGAAGAAAATAAAGACCATTGAATCATGTCATATGGAACATACAGTTTGTGAGAAGGGTGCTAAGGACATATTTTCTGACAAGTCAATACACTTGTTTGATTTTCTAACATCTTTAATTCTCTTCCATTGAATCATGTCTTATGGAATTCGAAAAAATATTACTTCTTTAGAAAATGTTTGCTCTTGTTATTTTTGGTGCCTAAGCTTGAAGTTGTTTATGATAAAAGTTGAACAAGTTGTTCTCAATGAAAACAGTGACCCTGGGCTTCATATTCTATGTTATTAGAAGTTCTACTACCACTTAACCTTCTGATGACTGATGAAGTATTATATATAGTCGAATGACTCCAATGTTGTTGAACTTGTTGCATTCTTCAGGTACTCATAGCTTCTGGTTCAGCATGCGGCTCTGGCTTAGAAAAGGGCTTGACCATTGAGGCTCCATTGACTATAAATATACCTGATGGGAAGTCAGCCGGAAATCCATCTGAAAATCCACAAGTTGCTAGTAATGTGAGAGGGACCAACATCACAGTTCCAGTTTCTGTTCAGAAACAGCCACTCCCAACAGTTGCATCTACCGAAGGATTGGATACAAATGGTTGTGCAAGTTCCAGCTTGCCACCTCGGAGGAAAAGAAAACCATGGTCTGCAGCTGAGGACATGGAACTGTTCTCTGCAGTGCAGAAATGTGGTGAAGGGAATTGGGCAAACATCTTAAAAGGAGATTTTAAGGGTGATAGAACTGCTTCACAGCTATCTCAGGTTCATTTTTCTAAATTCAAAATTGTTTGGTATCATATCTGTGCAAAATATTTGAGTTTTCGCTGCTTTCATTTATGTTTTCTTTGTGCTGCCATTTATTTTGCCATGATTCTTTTTCTTGCTCCATATATTTTCCTTTTCCTTACAAGCTCCATATGATCGTCCTTGAGGACTACGAAGCTTGGTGTCTTGCCCTGTTTCCTTTTTAAAGCCAAAAATAACATTATATCTTTTTAAAATGCTTTAAACTTTTAATCAAATTGAAATTAAGAATAGACACCGAATCGCTAGTAGTATTCGTCTTTTAGGCATTGTTTGGCAAACATAAGCTAGCTTATAATCTATAGCTTATTTTTGAGTACATGTTTAGATGAACATAAATTAGCTTATTGAAAAGCTTGTTGGAGTAGCTTATTAGGAGCTTATTGTCGCTTTTTCCATTATAACCCTGATTAATATTAATTGTTATAAATTATAAATTATAAATTATAAATTATTGATTATAAATTATTAATTAATATTAATTTTAATTTATTAATTAATTTTAATTTCAATTTATTGATTAATTTTAATTTCAATATATTG
>NC_037530.1:17900011-17919734 GCF_001531365.2 Cynara cardunculus var. scolymus
AATAAATAAGATAACTTTGATATATATTTTAATAAAAATATATTTTTTTGAAAAATTATCAATTGACTAAGATATGCAAGGTTAACCGACTTTGTTTTTATTAATATTATATGTAATAGGTTATTTGAATGTAGATATCTTCTAAAATTTGTATTTGGTTATACACTTCCAAATTTTTTAACATTATATATAATATAATAATAAATCAAACTGAAATCTATTAATTAACATATTCTATTTTTTAATTTTTTAAAATTTGGTTTGTATTAATTAACATATTATATTATTAGTGAATTGTTTTAAAAATGTTAGGAATTGTTAAATTTTATTAATTTTTTATTTTTTTTTGGTCATTTTACATTTTTCAACTAGTTTATCAGCTAGTTTTTGCCAAACGTATTTAGTTCATCAGCTAGCTTATCAGCCACCGGCTAGCTTATCAGCTAGTTTGCCAAACATAGCCTCAGTCACATATATGTAAATTGTAAATGTTGAATATGATTGTGCCATTTCCATTTTGGTATGTTTCTTGGCTCAAGAACCAACTTTGTTTGCATTAGTTTGAAGAATGTATCACTCGATAATACTCCCTCCGTCCTGAAATAAGTATTCACATTTATATTTTAGTTTGACCCAAAATAAGTGTATATTTTCTCATTTTATGATGGTGAAACTTTCTCTCTCTATTAAGAGTAAGATTGTCCTTTAATTAATTTAAAAGTGTAATAGTTACACATTTCGAAAATTGTGTGACTTTTCCATTGTGGACATTTATCTTGGGACGGAGGGAGTAATCATCAGTTCAACCTAAACCACATTCTTTGTGTCATGCGCTGAGGTTTCTGGGTTCAAATATGCTGCCACACAAGGCTTCACCAAGGAGCTCACTAAAATAATTTAGGGGGCATTTGTTTTCTAGAAGTACTGATGGCTGAAATCTAAAAATTAAGAGGCAGTGTCTGAAGCCATTCGTAGTATTTTGGAAGTATACTCATATAGATGTCTGAATATCGTATTTGTCTATGCTGATACTTGAATGTTATAGCTATTCAAACTTTTGAGAAGTGAAATTGTATGAATTATCTGAATGTTTTAACATAAACTAAAAGATTGAAAACAAGAATACATTAATAGTAAATATAAATATAATCTTTTAACCGTAAACTTAACATACCAACACTTGCCCCCATGTCCCCTTGATATTCGAAGCATGAACAGATGTTTTCATAGGACAAAGTTCGATTTTCATTGCATTATAACTTATGGTACCAAAATAAGTATACAAAATCCTGAAGAAAAACAAAATGTACCAGTTGTTGTCTCTGCATCTTTTTTATTCTCAGGTGTTATATGATCATACTTCCCATAAAAGTCTTATACCCTGCAGCAGAATAAATGCAACATTTTATTAGGCAGATAGTCAAAGTGAAGCTCATAGTCAAATATCTAAAATACCCCTTGCCATGATAACATAACGGAATCCCATCAATATTTTGTATTTATTTTTAGAATGGAAGGAGTGTGTTAACCAACTAACCAAAAGCACAAAGCACAAATTATTTGACCATCTTCATCCCCATTAAATTTGTGACTCATGGAGTTGAGAGTGAACCGATAGATTGGAAAGATATAAATCTATCAAAATTTCATGTATTTAGATATTTATTCTGAAAATGAATGCAAGTTCTTATGAAGATCAAATATATTTTTAGAAAGTTTTACAATTTCAGAAAAAAGGTTCACTAGTTTAGGATGAAGAGATAATTTAAAAAGAAACAATCACCTTATTGTTACAGGCTAACAGTTGGTACTATTTTCAGATTTTTGTTGCATATACTTGTTTGATAAATTACACATTCTCACACTTGTTTATGCATCTGATTACGTATTTATCTTATGAATAAAACTTTAGCTCAGGAGATTTATTTTATTAACATCCATTATTATCCAGTTTGGTTAGGATGTCTGGGTTTTCCCACGTTTACCGGGGTTCAAATAATGGAGTATTATATTACCTTATCATCTCATATACGCTTATCGTTTATCCACTTAAAGCAGGTCCGTTATGTTTAAATTTGATTCCGTATATGTACCCGTAAACTTATATCTTTTGTCCTAATATTCATGAGGTAATGAACATTCGCAGAGGTGGAATATCATCAAGAAGCGAAATGGTAACTCAAACATCAGGACTGGATCACAACTTTCTGAGGTACATCTAGCAGCTCGGCGGGCACTTAACATGGCCCTCGATCAGCCTGGATTGGATAATTTGAAGTCATCTTCTTCACTTGGTATCGCTTTTTCTATTTTTTTGAATCCATTGCATAAAAATTGGGCATTTCATTGATCTCATAGTTTAGTACCCTTTCTTTCCCATAAAATTAGCAAGTTTGATCTGTCACATAGTTTCTTATTACTCTTTCCATACCATGAAAATTGCAAACTCTTACTTCTTTGAAAGTTTTTACCACACTTGTTCCCTGTAGGACCCTGTACCGTTTGTCAACCTTAAAATTTTGGATTTACCTCTTTTCCCATTGTTATCTTTTGCTACTTTTAATGATGTCTGAATGTAATGTGAACAGGTAGGACGAAATCAAGCATCACCTCAAATGCTTCCGCACGTCCTATTGTAGCCGACACTCCATCCACTAGCACCCTTCCTCAAGATCTGGCCTGCGAAGACTCGACCCCAATAAAAACGTTTTCTAAAACCCGACCAAAAACATCACCAAAGCCTCTTGCCAATGGGCCGGATGCAGTGAAAGCTGCTGCAGTTGCTGCTGGGGCCCGCATTGCTACCCAATCGGCTGCTGCAGCTATATTGAAGCAACAGCTAAAGAGCGCCATCCACATCAAAACAAGTGTTACTGGCAACACTAGAACGTCACCTGGTGCCAACTTTCGTGACCTTCATTCACCAAACGCAAATGTGGGACCCATATTGAATCCGAGCAGCACTGGCCCGGAAATGAACGGTATTGCCATTTCCACCTCACCAAAGAGAATACAAGAAGATGAAACTGCTATTTCAGGAAATGCACAAGATGAATCTTCAAGTAGAGCAGATGCAGAAAATGGGAATCTTGGAAGACTTGAGGCTTCGGCTTCAAATACAAATATTCAGGATACTTCAGAAAAGGAAGGTAAACCATTTGCAGCCATTGAACGTAGGATTAGTGGTGATGGTGAAGTTGTGATGGTGGAAAGTGGTGAGAATGAAAGCGTTAAACAGGACCATCGAGAAGTCGAAAGCAAAGATGGAGTTTAAGTGATGTAACAGCTAGAAGTAGGAGTTTCCAGATTAGATGAAAACTTTGTTTCTGGTTTGATATTTTATCAGTCTCCTTTGTCTGTTGAGTGATGCATTCACAGTTGTATTCAGTTTTGTTAGGAAGTAGCTTTACTTTGAAATTAGCAATAGCCTGATGCTTTTTTTGGTCATGCTAGTTCGTATATTATCAGTCTGCTTTGCTTTTTATGTGGACTTGTGTGCTCTTTAGGCATTTGGTATGCAGACGGGATGGGGCTGGACAAGATTGATGAAGGCCCGGGTGGGGTTCGTGCACCTGCTCAACTATTTTTTGTAAGTAGAATTTTTCCTTGAGGTATGGAAGGTGTACCTGTTAAAAACTGAAAAAGGCCCTAGAAATTATCAAATAAACTGGAAAAGGTCTCTCGACAATAACCAAAAAACTGAAAATCTCTTAAAATCAACCAAAATACTTGAAAGATCCTTCAAAATGATGGAATTTGGCTAAGAACACATTGGACGACTATGTAGGCATTTGATCCACCTTCAAGGTGTTTGACAAAAATCTTGGGTTTGCCATTGATTGATTATAAACTGCGATGGATGGTTAAATAATTGGAAAACAAGTTACAAAACAAAATCACAAATTATCATTCTAACTCTAGTTTTATGTGTTTCTAAACGGCCATGGATGCTAGATGCGAAGTGACTCTTAGGGGCCGTTTACTAAACACTTACTTGGCAAGTGTTCAACGCATAAATTTTCTTATCGGATGAAAATGAGAAGGGCCAAGAATCTTACCGGGTAAGAGCGATGAGAAAATAGAGTCTTACCCGCTGAGTGAGGATGACGACTTTTACTCAGGTAAGCGCTTACCCAGTAAATTATTGCATTTGATATGTTTTGATATACTAAAAATCTTACGCCTCAAAATAAATTATAGTGTTGACTCCTATTGATAAGCGCTTACCGGGTATGCATTTGGGTAAACGGCCCCTAATTAACATTCACAACTTCTGCTTTTTCAAATTCCGATGCTTTGTTGTTTGATATCACTTCTTTCAACAATGAAGTAATCATTGTTTATACATCTTTGTGACCTTATTGGTGCTTGTGTTTTTAGTGCAATTTGGTTATTATGTGGTTTTCTATCCTCTAAATTGTTGATCTTAGTATCATCAGGTTTTTTAATGTAATTGTAATTTAACCTGAGATCTATGGGGTTTATTGCTTAAGCTATAATACAAGGATATGGAAAACTATTATGTACCTAAGACACTCATAAAGCGGGGGTCATAAAGGTTTTGCACAATTTGCTTATGATCTCAATAAAGCTACTCCGAATCAATTGACAATAGGTCAACTCTTATGTGAATTGCTTAAACAATCCTAATCCACTCCTCTGGTGGTGGAAGGACATATACTGACTATTTATACCGTGACAAATGGTTATCTCGATTCATTAGAAATTGGAGATGCAAGGAAATTTGTTGAATTACGTACTTACTTAAATACCAATTAGAAATTGGACATGTAAGGAAATTTCTTGTTGAATTACATACTTACTTAAATACCAATAAACCACAATTTCAAGAAATAATATCTTTACCAAGTCATTCATCGAGGAAGAAGAAGCCATTTTGAAAGAAACTATTAAGGAACAAATGGAACATTTTATACTTCAATAACAAACAACCTAAACAAATTGATCTCTGATAAGTATGATTTATATCAATTCCATAACGTCATTTTCCTACTTTTCTCTTGTTTTTTACATCCTTAAATGGATGATTTGAGTCTTTTTGGTTATGGTTTTATATCTTTCTTGTTTTGGAGCTTGAAAGTGGAAATAGTCTATCTTGGTGAGTTTTGGGCTGAATAGTGAAGTTATAGCATGCAGTAGAGATGTTGCACCAATGAATCAATGACGAGATGAATCTGATAAAAAGACAAAGGATTTGACCTAAACTCTTTTTGAGCTGAATCCAATGTGTGAAGTGATATAAAAGTTGACTATGGAAGTTTCTTTTGCCAACCAAGGAACACCATTTTATTAAAATATTGGAGGCTTGTCTCTTACTTTTGTTTAGTCCTTGAGTTTTTACACTTTGTGTTATATCCTTGTTGAGTATAAAAGGAGAGGCGGTGTCTTTGTTTTAGAGCATGCACATAGTTCATATTTCTCTCTTGTATTGCTCTCAGGTTTATTTAGTTTTTAATCTTTTGGTTATTTTCTTGTTCTTTACATTCATACAACAACGTCTTCCGTTTCCACAACAAGTTTAATTTCAAGCAATTTACTTTTCATGTCATTTACTTCCATGTCTTTACTTTTTGTTTTCAAAAGCAATGATGGGTTAATCACCCTAGCTTGGGTGTAAATGAAGTTTGGGAGAATAAGCCAACGTGTATGTGGATAATTTCTTTCACCATAGCTATCAACTCCACTATTCACTTCGTTTCTTAAAGTTTCATATGATGATTTTTGACAAATTAAGACATGTTACTTTATCATGATGAGTTGGCTTTTCAAAGAAGACAACGTAAACAAACATATTTAAAGAGTTGTAGAATGTTGCAACTTGCTTATCAACCGACACTTGTATGGAAAGAAGGATAAATTATGTACCATGCTTGTAATCATCATTGACACGATGAGAATATTGCATCTTTTAATTTGGACTTTGAAAGAAGGTCACTTAATCCAATAGTGTGATATTGAGAACTATCGTTGCGGCAACCTCATCTTATCCTGTAGTAATAAGGTTCTATTGCATTTTGAGCTGAAACTCCAACCAGATCTTACACCCATGCTTTTACTTGCTTGTTGTTACTTATTGTTATTATTACTCAAACTAATGTCTTCGACTTCGCCATCTGAAATTAGCTTTTTAACCTTGAGATATCACAACTTAAGAAACCTATCCCTATGGAATACGATACTTGGTTCTTACCTTTTTATCACTTGTTATAAGACGATATTGGTTGGACATGTATACTTGCATGTGTTGATCCTAACCCCTCTCAGTGATTTGATGATGACCATTTATACTTGGTGTTTAACTTTCTAATTAAGTTTTATTTGAAAGTGCACCAGCGAATGAGTTTGTTTAAGTGATCGCTAAGTACTCTATAGTTGTTATTTAGAACTTATGATCTCTCAAAGACAAGAGTCGTATCAAAGAAACTTCAACGATGTCAAAGAAGTAGTTGAAGATAAAGACATAATTAAACATGATCTGAAGCGGCATTCAGTGATACAAAACTATCTGATAAAATATGAAGACTTTAGTCAAGTGATCAGCGATATTTGAAGAAGTCCACAATAACTTCTCCTTAGCTGATTTAATGTCTTGCGTATCAATTTCTTTGTCTTACCCTCTCTTGCACAAGTCAAACATCATGCTTCATTCTAACAAAATGTACAATACAGTTTGCTTTATTTTTCCCTTCATGCTCACCAACTCCCATGAAGCACTGTTCATAAGTGGCCAAAGTATGCTTTGCTTGTGGACAAGAAGTACATGCAAGCCACTCTCCTCATGAAAAGTGGATTGTACTTGTACGTGCATTTAATGCACAAGTTATAAAAAGTTGAGAAGACTCTTCTTCTCACTACCATTGCTATCTTTTTTTTTCCTTGCTCTTATCTTCTTTCTAAGTGTATTTTGTGCAAGAACCTTTGTGTTTTCCATACTTTGATCTTCAAAGATTCTAAGTGCTCTAAGGTCTAAAGTAAAATTGTTTATATTAGGATTACTCCTTTTCTTATTCCACAACATTCTCTAAATTCATATGTATTGATTTTTTTTTCATAATCAATAAATGAATTTAGAGAGTAAAATATTTGTATTCGTATTCACCCCCTATACAAACTATTTAGGTCTTTTTAACCCTCTTGGGACCTACAAGTGGTATCAGAGCAGTGTTTCTCTTCTTCTCTTATTTTCTGAATTGATCCTACAATCGCTACAAACAACTATCATGACAATGACTCTCTTGCTAAACCTCCTAGATTTAGCAGAGACAATTTTGTTCTTTGGAAAAACTGAATGTCTCTTTTTCTTGAGGGTATGGATCCTCAAATCCCATACCAAATCAGAGATAGTCCTTTTGTTCCTTCTATAAATATCGAAGTTGTTCCAGCCACTATCACACACCCTTGAACTCCCAAGCGTGTAGTAGTAAAGCAAGTTCATCACTAGAATGAAGATGATATAAAAAAGATGGCTATTTACACCAAAGCCATAACGGTCATAGCCATGGCTCTTTCTGATGAAGTTTTCCATTTTGTGATGAACCTCAAGACCTCAAAAGAAATATGGGACACTTTTGAAGTTTATTTTGCTAACCAATGAGCACCCTTTTATTAAAATATTGGAAGGTTGTCTCCCTTCTTTAGTCCTTGATTTTTTACCTTTTGTGTTATCCTTGTTGAATATAGAAGGAGAGGTGGTGTATTTATTTTAGAGCATGTAAATAGTTCATATTTCTCTCTTGTATTGCTCTCAAGTTTATTTAGTTTCTAATATTTTGGTTATTTTCTTGTTCGTTACATTCCTACAACAACGTCCTTCAGTTTCAGTAAGTTTACTTTCAAGCAATTTACTTTTTATGCCATTTACTTCCATGTCTTTACTTTGTATTTTTAAAATCAATGATGGGTTAATCACCCTAGCTTGGGTATGAGTAAGTTTGGGAGAATAAGTCAACCGTGTATGTGGATAATTTCTTTCGCCATAACTATCAATTCCACTATTCACTTCACTTCTTGATTCACTTAAATGATTTTTGACGAATTGATACATGTTATTTCATTAAGATGAGTTGATATTATATAGAAGACAACATAAACAAGAAGATTTAAAAAGTTGTATCTAAACTAGACTTTGAAAGAAGGTAATTCAATTGAATGGTGTGATGTTGAGAACTATTGTTGCAACAACTTCGTGTTATGTTGTAGCAAGGTTCTGCTGCACTTGAAGCTGAGATTCTAACCATATCTTACACCTATGCTTTTACTTTCTCGTTGCTACTTATTGTTAATTATTACTCACTCAAACCAATTTCTTCGATTTTGCCATCTGAAGTTAGCTTTTTCTCCTTTAGATCTCACAACATAAGAAACCTATCCCTATGGAATATGATACTTGGTTTCTACCATCTTGTTACTTGTTTTAAGACGATATTAGGTGCACATATATATTCTTCCATGCTTGCTTAATTACCATAGCCTTTTAGGGTTATGTAAAATCTGACTACATTCACCTTTTTGAATCAAGAGGAATTTTAATGACAATACATGAATTCAAGTTCTGGATTTTAGAATTGAGAGAGATCATGATTCTCACTATCTCGTAGATTCCCGGACCCAATTTAACTTAGTGGGATCTTTCATTCACATTTTTTTTCACCAACGACAGCTACTGCGGAGTCTGCTTTAAAATCGTTCGCCCTGCACCCACCCAATTTGGAGTACCCTACTTTCACACAATTCACAGGGTTCAACAAGCAATCATTATTTCATGATCAAGGGTGTAATATTCTTTGGAGTAGTGGGTCCTTACATATCGTCTTAACAACCAAAATATGGTCGAAAGAATAAAATCTTTATTTGATAAGATTTCTTCCTATACATATGATTTCCATTGGACCTAGAAATGATAAACTGGAAAAATCATGTGGTCCTTCCAATATCAATAGGTTGATTGTTTTGCTCATGTGTAATGTCCGAATTTTAAAAGAAATCAACAAGTTTCTTACCCGTGAAAATTCTTTCACAGTCGGGGATTAAAGGTTACAACTTTAAAAAAGTTTGGGGGTATGATGGGGCGCACGCGACCTATGCCTATATATGCGACCCTAGGTTGCGTTCATTGCATCATATCGGCCCTGGTCTTCTAATCTGATTTCTTTTATCCAATCCCTCATCCCACTAACTCTCTCTCTCTCTCACACACACACACATTTTTTTGTTGACCCATTATATATATATATCATTTATTTATTTATTTTTTATCCATTATATATATATATATATATATATATATATATCTCACATTTACAATTGGGCGTATTCTTTCTTTCTCCCGCTCACTTAATTATTTGACCAATTTTTTGTCTCTCACTCTCTCACATTTTATTCCTTCTGGACCGAGTCCAATCTCTCTCTCTCTCTCTCTCTCTCTCTCTTTATTTCTTCGGTTTCCACCCATTCATCTATCTCTCAAATATATTCGATCCAAAATTTAAATACTTCACCAAAAGCAAAATCATATAACAACATTTAATTGTAGCATATCTTAGATCATTATAGGGCTCAAACTATAGATGGATGGTTGAACTTGATGATCAATGTTCCATAATAGAAACTCTAGAACATGGATTTGTGCCTACTTTTTTGTTCTGCCATAATCAGAGGAAATCGGGTCTCCCCCAATGCGTGTTGGACCTTATGACCCTTACTTGAAATAAATGAACTTTGCAATCTGTCCAAGTATATAAAGTGTTATTGCCAATTGTTTCTTGCTTTATTTTTAAACTGTTTGGACTCACTAAGCCTTAATCCTAATACTTTTTCTTAAAATGACATGTATATCAGGTTCACTTAGCGGTGGATCCGAAGTCTTGAGCGAAGTGTTTGGATGCCGATAGAGGCACTTTTGGGATTGATAACTTTTGGCCAATTTGGCGTTATACTTTGACAAGATTATTACCCGTTCATAATCTAAACTTAGAATAGTTTAGATTAGTAGATTGTTATTTATCCTCTATACCTTTGGGTTGTAAACACTATACAACTTCTCCTTCTTGGGTGATTTTATTTATATATGTATTGATTTCGTATCAAGTTTTCGATTTAAATTTACTCTTATTTTAGAGATTTTACATCATGTATCTTTCAAAAGGAAAAAATATCTATGAGAGTTCTTTTATGAACCTGAAAGAGGGTCTTTGGGTTCTCCCAATAACTAAAAAGTGAAGCATGCCTAAATCTAACTATGATTTGCGATGGTGGAGGGACTAGATCGGATAAAATAGGGATTCTAGTTATAATATATCTAATGAAACCATCGTTGGAATTGAGATCTTATTCAAAGAGAAAGATCTAAAAATAGAGTTTTTCTTTGTATATTATTAGGGTGATTGATCTGCAAGGACCATGATTGAGAATTATTTGATAGTCTTTATTTGAGGAAAAGGCAAAATAGAATCAACTTGAATTCTGGACTACTATTCGAAATCTTGGTGAAACACTGGATTTGTTATCTCATGTATGCTTTTCTTGAAAAAAAAAAAATACTAATTGAAGTGGACGGTTTTTTCAACAAGTGGTTGGGTCAACTATTTCAATCAAATTATATTGAGCATGTTTCCCTAATCTTCTCGAGAAACAAGTGGGCTATTTCTTCGTAAAATTGTACTCAAATTCATATGTGGAAATTCTGCCAAGATCTCTTTGTTAGTTGGGAGAAGAATCCACGTCGATCATGGTTTTAGGAACGTATCGACATAGAATTTAATTTGGTTAGACAATGTGTGGTTGGTGAACAATCGCTTTTTAGCAAGGTAAGGAATGTATCATCAAATATTCAATATGATTCCACAAGGTCTAGTTTCATTCAAGTAAGGGATTCTAGCCAATTGAAAGGATCTTCTGATTAATCCACGAATCATTTTGATTTCATTAGTAATGAGGATTTAAAATATCACATATTGATCAATCAAAGAGAGATTCAACAACTAAAACAAAGATCAATTCTTTGGGATCCTTCCTTTCTACAAACAAAAGGAATAAAGATAGAATCAAAATTATTCTCTAAATGTCTTTCACCTCAATATCTTTGAGTGAACTAATTATAGAACTTCGTGCTTCGAACATAGGATTTACTAAGAGTCAAATTAAAAAACGATTGTATGAGAAATACTTCATAGAATTCTAGATGATCGTCCTGTATTGTTGAATAGAGCACCTACTTTGTGTAGATTATGCATATATGCATTCCTCATCAATTTAGTAGAAGTGCATGCTATTTGTTTTCTTCTATTAGTTTGTTAACAATTTCCACCATCAAACATCGGTTTTTGTCTTAACTTCACCCCACACCACCCACACCAAGCTAAGGTTGTCAGTCGATCATTGTTTAGGATCCTCGTAATTTTAATGTAGTGAAAATAAACATTTATGACTAGTAAATATAAAAGATGATAAAAATAAAGATTACAGTAAGTTAAAACTATATTACAAAAACCAAAATGGCTAGGGAGAGCAAAGGTTCCTTTTTTTGAGGGTACTCCTAGGAATGAAAATGAAGGTAAAAAATAAAGATTACGAGAAACATAAAGTCTAGACTAGAATAATTACGAGAATGTAAATACATAAATTAAAGTGCAAGAATTAAATGAGGATAATACTGAAATAAAGTAAAGTAGAAGAAAAACGAATATATATATGTATATGTATGTATAGGGGAACGTTCAAATAAAAACCATTCAATTTGTAAAAACCGTGAAAACCTCATTCAACCAATCATAATTTTTCATTTTGTTTATTTTTTTGTAATTATGATAGGTTGATTAATCATTTTTATTGTGGAGGGTATTAATCATGGATATTATCATCTTCATTATTTTAATTTTAGAGAAATACATGAAACAGTTTCATTAAAATTTCATAAAATATTATATGAAACAATTTCATAATCATATATGAAACAAATTCATCAAAAAAGTATTATATGAAACAATTTCACAAGATTAAACAATTTCATGAAAATATTTCATAAGATTAAACAATGAAATCGATGTATGAGGGTGGTTTTTACGGTTTTTACAAATGAGGGTGGTTTTCATTTGATCGCTCCTCTGTATGTATATGTATATATATGTATGTATATGTATATATATATATATATATATATATATATATGTGATCAGGCTGTATTCACACACCCACATACTTAACAAGCAGGACTAATATCGTCTTTCAAGTAATAAAGTGGTACAAGTACCGGATATCATCCACAAGGATTGTAGTAAAATTTCAGTAAAAGTAATATTCTGAAAATGATTTCAGAAGACGAATTTGAAGACTTTGATCTGAATAGAGTTAACACTACTAAATTAACAAGAAATAACATAGAATAAAAGAAAGCCAGGGTGTAAGACTAAAGGTGAGATGTAAATACTATTTCCAGTAGACCAATGCCATCAAAATGCTACGGCATAAGACCATGCTGACAAATTACTACAACATGCAATTAGTAAGAACTATTTTCACCATTTATTTTGAAGGTATTCCTCTCGGACTTCACCATTGCACTAATATTATAGCTTTCAAACCATATCTCTATGAGGTATCCGGACCAGTGAAAGTGACAAATGGTATCCTCAAAATATACGGATAAATAAATCTCTTTGTTAAAAATCACTCTCCAGAGTGGATTCCCATATCATTCAAGTTGACGTGTTCTGAATGACCCATCTCTGAGTCCATTCCACTTTAACACTTTAAAGTGATCAACTTGTCGAGAATTAACAATTTAGAAAATAGGGATAACAAATCTCTTTGTTAGCAATTTTCTCAAGTCTACTTCCTATATCATTCAAATTGACGTGTAATCAATAGCTCAACTTAGAGTCCTTGGCACTTTAACACTTTTCAGTAATCAACTCGTCAAGAAGTGTCATTGATTTTATAAGACTTGAAATGAAACAATGAAACATTGTTGTTACATAAAAGGGTCTACTTTATTTGATTTACAAACTCACCCCTTCCGTTTTACACCCGAGCTAAGAAATTTAGCTACTCATAACGGAAAGAAAATTATAAGAAATATAAATTGCAATAAGTAAAGACATAAAAATAAATAATGGAAAGTAAATGACGGAATATAGATAGCGAATGTAAAAAACGGAAAACGTAATAAATAAATGACGTAAATTAAATTGTAAAAAAGCGTAATAAATAAATGACTAAATTTAAAGAGCGAGAAATAAAGAACAATTAAAGGAAAGCTTGAAAGAGAAATTCACCAAAAGTTTACTTCTATTTCTAGAGAGAGAAATTACTAAAAGTAGTGAGATGATGGATTAGGAAAGGAATGAAAGGATTTTAGGTCAAAAGGATGATCAAAACACTAACCTCAACCCCTCTATTTATACTAAAATAGAGGTGAGGGCAAAATAGACATTTAACACTAATCTAGAGTTAAAGTAGCTAAAAGTACAACTAAAGCAAATAGTTACAGTCTAATTATATCAAACTTAGCCAACAAGTTTCTAGATAATTAAAATAATACAACTGGTAATACACAAATGTCATTCAAAAAGTCAGCTCTTGTCACGTCAATAAGCTCTATGTTCTCTCACCTCCCTTTCTTCACAGTCAGGTCATGCTGCAACAATCCCATCAAACAACTTCAATCTGTCCAAAACAAGTTCATATTAGCCCACTATATATTAAAAACAAGTACATCATTTATTCTAGATACATAATAAAGAAGTGGAAAATAAGGGCATAAAGTGACTTAAAGTTGGAATATAAATGAAAAATGTCCTATCTAAAAGAGAAGAAAAGAGTGTTTAAGCACAATATAATTAGTACGTATCACAGCCCCAAACTAGCACTATTACTTGTCCCCAAGCAACCAAAAGACAACTAAAAATGACAGCATTTTTGAATTTTTTTTGCAAGAAATGGCAATAAGTGTACATCACATGTTGATCATACCAAAGTTGCAATATATAGCTTTCATAAATCCTAAGTAAGCATATCCTACCCTAACCATGAGTATGAACCATAAGCTAGCATCATTTGCTTTTTGTTATGCTCAACACATCCTATATCTAAGATCAATAGGGCTTGGAAGTTACTGGTTCACTCTTGTTTGACATATTTTTCCTTTTCTCTCCTATTGCATCAACATTGATTTTTTTTCAACTTTTGGCACTTTGTGCACTTTTATTGAATGCATACACACCTCTCCCTATGGGACATTTTTGATGTTCAGGATCTCAAACATGACATCTAAGATTTTTGGCACTTTATGCACTTTTGTGTTGTTTTGATCATTTTAGCCATGATGGTATCCTCTTCCAAACTCAAAGTTTTTGATGTACTCATTGGAAGTGTAGATAAAGCATTTATGTTTTGGCTGCAATTGGCTAAATATGGAGAAAAGAACAAAGGCCTATATCTTTTCTTAGATGAGCATATAATGTGGATCAAAATGTTTTCCCAAGCAAGATAAGGCTAGTCTAGCAATTACTATATGATTAGAAGACTAGCTAGACTACATGAATTATTGTGGCTATTTATGAATATGATAATTATCAACATAAGTGATTCTTGTAAGAAAATAAGCTAAAAAGTGTGTAAAAACAATCCTAGGCTCAACAAATTAAAAATAAACAAACAAAAGAGCTAAAAGGAAATGATGGAACCTGTCCTACTCCTTAAGAGTAGGTGAAGTAGAACATCCATCCTTCATTCTCTTGCATTCATATCTCAGCCTTGCATTCTCATAAAACAACCTTGAGTTCTCCTCCTTGAGAGCTCTCATCCTCTTTCCCATCTTCTTGATCTATGCACTTGTCTTAGCCTCCAACTCAACCTTGATCACCTTAATGTCACCCCTTGTTTTCTTCTCTGTTGCCCTCACTTTTTCAGCCAAACCAGCCTTTAGGCTGTCAATTTTGTCAAGGAACTCATTTCTTTGTTCCAAGAGGCTGTCCATAAGGCTGCTGTTCTAGGCCAACAAATCTTGCATCAAGCACAACATGTCATTGGCTCTTGTCCTCTTTTCCTTCTTGTCTCTCCACCTTGACATTGTTGTCATGTCAATCTTCCACTTCTCCCTATTTTTTCCACCACATGTTCTTATGCTCTTCTCCATAATCCTCTAAATATTGATTGTCTTCCTTGTAATCAAGCAATACAACAGAAACATCCTATCTACAGAAATGAAACTGTCATAAGTGGTAGGTGCAATGGAATGTCTCAAAAAGTTGATCCATACATTGGCATAAGCAGTGAGGTTGTAAGCTCTAAAAGTCCTAAGCATGAAATTGGAATGTTCTTCCCACTCAGCCCCATGTTTGCCTAAGGGTGGCATATCAAGGAGAGGTGTACCTTTGGATATAAGGGTGGCATTTGTGTGTGGAATTAATATAGCTTTTGCTATTATGTCTTTTAAGATTACAATAGATTTGAGTTCTTACTTCTTTGTGATTTGAGGACTCAGAGATGTTGTTCTTATTAGAAATGATAGTATTGATGTTATTGAGAAGGGGAAAACTTGGCTTGTGGCCAATGGTTTTAGATAAACTTGGTTTTGGAAAAGTGTTTGATTTATGAGGAACCAGAGAGGCTCTGGTTGTTCCTTGAAAGGAACCAGAGGGACTCTGGTTGGTCCTCATAGTAGAACCAGAGGATTCTGGTCAATGTTTCGATATTGATACAAGTCTTGCTAAAGTTTTATTTAAACCAGAGGCTCTGTATTATTAGATAGGAGCTCTGTGTCTAAATCATATTTTAAAAGTTATTTTAAGATTTATACTTAGAACTTCTCTTACAAAGGAAGACAGACTAGAGGGGCTCTGGTTGGTCTTGCATTTTGAACCAGAAGCTCTGGCTAGTAGAACCAGAGCTCTGGTCATACAAAATCTCTCTTTAAAATACATTTCTATAATTGGGAAAACTATCTTACTAACTTTAGTGTTGGTCTATGAACGTTTTGAGGATTCATTTGAGTAAGAGGCTCTGGTTGGCTTAACCAAAAGCTCTGGTAGAGGAAGTAGAGGGGCTATGGTCCTGTTACTTGTTAAAATATTTTCTAAGTCTAATCTTTGGAACCAGAAGTTCGATGGACACAAACAGATTATGAATTTACATTTCATTATGTGAAATGACTTTAATTGAATAATGTTTTGATGATTTTCACCCTGTAACTACATGGAAAAAGGGATCTCACTAGATCCATAGGTCTAACCCTCATTTTGTGTTTTCAAATATGTATTGCAGGTAATGGAGAATATAATGATAGTAAAGAAAAAGGCAAAATGTGATTCGTTTCCCTATGAGCATAGCTATATGCAGATCCATGGATGTGTTTTCGAGATTAGATGTTATATAGTACAAGCGCATGTATTTTGGAATTGTGTATTTTGTATTATAGCTTCTTGTACTTTGGACCTTTGTGGGGTTTAAACATGTATTTTCTCTATGAAATATGTGTTATATGCAATGTGGGAGTTGGGATGTTACATTGAACCTCTGAGGGAGCAAGATCAATCGATGGACGAGCTGAAATCTCTACTATATGCCAAGCTAATTACAAGTCAAAATCCTGATGCGGCGGATGCAGATCTCGTTGGTCTTTTGAGGCAACAAGTGAAAGAGAATCCGACTGTGAAGGCCTCAGAGTTCCTTGCTTTCTAAAGCGTTGTAGCTACTAACTTTTCCAAGCTTAGTTCTACAATCGCTTCTAACACCGAAGCACTCACTCACATCTAGAATTCCATCGATGCCCACTCCAAACGGGTATCAACATTAGAGAGTACTTGCCGAGCTCAGTCCACCACTTTGAAACGAAGACATGATGATCAGGATGATCCTGATCACCATGAGGGGGAAAGGAAAAGACAAAGGCTGGCTCGGTCATCTACGGATGTTGAGGGTGTTGCTGGAGGATCGGAGCCTGAACACGTTAGAGAAGAAAGTCCAGTTCCATTTGGTACCAGTGAACGAACATCAGGCCAGGAAACAACTGAACATGTGATAGCTATAGCGGCAGATCCAGTGATCGAGTCATTGGTTGAAATGCCGGTGGTCTCCACTGTAGAAACAAGGATGCTTCTGGATCTATCTGCGAATGTTGGTTTTAATGAGGTATTTTCTAGAGAACTGGGAGGAGTTCAAGATTATGGCGTTGACATTGAGAACATTGATGATTCAGGGGACATCTGCTTTTACTTTGAAGCTGATATCAATGAAGATGATCCAATCTTCCCATTCCAGACTGAACATGAATCTACATCTAAACTTTCTATCGCAGTGTCTCAAGACGCTTTCAATACCACCAGGGAGGTATTTGATCCTACAGAGATATTTTCCAAAAATTATGTACCGTTTGCTATACGTGCAATTGTTCCAGGGTTTGACCGAGTGCGGATCAGAGAACCATACCTTGAGGACATCTATTTTGTTGTATTCACTCGTCATCAGAAAGCTTTAAGCAGTGATTAAATTCTCGGGATTCACAAGGAAACACGTGAATACCGCACCGAGTACAAGCACTTCTTGAAAGCAAAGCGCCAACTTATAAGTCAAGTACGAACCAAGCACCATATTGTTTCAATCAAGAATATTGATGCCAATAAACTCATAAGAGTTTGGTATCTAGTATTCACCGTAACGAGCAAGATGGTCAAATTTGGACATTTAGCTTAGTTGATTTCCTGAACCTCTATCTTGAAGACTTGGAACATCTTTATCATTAAATTCGTGATCTGACAGTTAGAAAAGAAGGAGTGGTTCTTGGCCTATAAGCGATAAAGAGATATTTGAAGAGCCACGTCAAATTATCTTTGGTTATTGACGTTCAAATGGGCTTCGAGAGCAATCAGAAGATTGTCATTCTGAAGAGACCGAATCAAGACATTGATGACATTGAAGGCTATCCTCATTTTCTAATACTTGAATATCCGGAGTTCGGTGTGATTTATGATGGAGCTGATAGGGCCAAGAGGTTTATGAGATTCAACAAGCTTACTAAGTACTGTAATGGGACAATCAAGATTTTGCGCAGAGCTCTTGAGAAGATTAAAGCTACCGATGATAAAACAACGGAGTGTGACAGAATGAGTCCAAGAGAAAGGTTCCTGCTGATCAGTGCTTTAGAACTCTTGGATGAAAAACTGCAATATCGGAATGCGTTAAAGAGGTGCAAGACAAATCTGGGCTTTCAAGGATCAAGATTTACTATGTCTCGAGCTTGAATCCAAAGGGGGAGAACGTTGGGTTCAAATCTGTGCTTTAAACGTTGTATTCAAGCAAGTTTCTCTTAATTTTGAAATAGTTCTGCTTTATTGCTTTATAGTATAAATAGTGTTCTTTGCCTTGTAATTAGTCTAGATTTTTCATTAGGGCTAATCATTGAAGATTTGAATACAAATCATTTGGCTTAATGTAACACCCCATTCCACACATTGCATGTAACATAAACTTCATACACAAGAAATACATGTTTATACATCACATACGTCCCTTAGTACAAGAATCTACCATTACAGAATACATGGTCCAAAAATTCAAAATACAATTCTCATACTATCAAGTTTTATCTACCAAAACTATATATATCATCGGCAAATCTCCATGCAGATATACACATAGGGAATTTTCATATTTTTCCTTTTCCCTTACCGTCTACACCTCCTGCAATACATATTTAAAATCACAAAACGAGGGTTAGACCGAAAGGTCTAGTGAGCTTCCCTTTTTATGTTATTGCAGGGTGATAATCACCAAAACTTTTATGTAAAACAACTTTTCACATATATATATATATATAAAACACAAATATACGAACAAGTAAGAACATATTACCAGTACCTTTCACTTTTCAAGCCAAATTCCCTGCTTGCAAATAACACATCAAAACCCCAAATAGGTATGTATTAACCAGGTATATCGTAATTATAATATCCGTGTTTCGTTAACTCGTACAAATTGGGTTAAGAAAATTTTGGTAGAATTATGCATAATATATTTGTACCCTATGCTTAACCAATTTGTACCCTAGACTAGTTTTACGTCAAAATATGTTTATACCTATATTGATGTAAAGTTGGGAATTTAACTTGAAGGGTAAAAACCATCAAATAGTTAAACTATATATATATATATATATATATATTATATATTATTTATATATATACTAGAAAGGTACTCGCGCAATGCAGCGAGATGCATCTTGATTTTAATATTTCATTCTATTATTTATCTCAGTCGATGTTATAATATGCTCGTATGTGATTTTGAGAAAGCGATGATGTTTTTATTTTTGAATAAAATATAAGTTTGAAGATATCATAAAATTTTGACAAAAACTTATCAATATTCGTATCAAATTAACTATTTAAAATTCTTATTTTTTGTGTAATTTTTTTAATTTAATTTTTTATTATAATTTGATTTATGTACAATAACGAATTAATTTATATTTGGTTTAAAAATATAATTTTCTTATAAAGATAATAATTATTTATTTTGTTAGAATTCGATAATTATTCTAATTATATTTTAGATTTCATTTTATTATTTATCTCAGTCGATGTTATAATATGRCTTTATGTGATTTTGAGAAAACGATGATGTTTTTATTTTTGAATAAAATATATGTTTGACGATATCATAAAAATTTGACAAAAATATATCGATATTAGTATCAAATTAACTATTT
>NC_037530.1:17919834-17931102 GCF_001531365.2 Cynara cardunculus var. scolymus
CTCATGCATGCCTTCACATGCATATATGCATATACCACACATACATTATGCATGCCATCATCCATTTACATGTATAATTATGCACACATGCATGCTCACAAAATCATATATATATATATATATATATGCATCTATATTATGCATATAATTCCACATACTAACATGATCAAATATAGCAATTTATCATGTTGTCACACAATCATATAACAAATAATCACGTCTTAATTACCTCAGGTGATAACCAAGATTCGGTTATCACATTATCCACCCCTCAAAAGAATTCTGTCCCGGAATTCGTTTAATTAAAGAGCCATGGATATTCTGATCTCATTTTTTATTCCAATTCCCAAGTTGCCTCTGGTCCTTTGTGAAACTTCCACTGTACTTTAACCAAACTGATCTCTTTGTTTCTCAACACCCTGATCTTTTGGTCAATCACAGCTTCTGGTGTATCTACAAAGTTCAGTTTACTGTCTAGTTTAACCTCTGGCAATGGCACAGCTAGACTCGGATCAGATAAGCATTTCCGCAAGTTTGATACATGAAAAGTGTTATGAATCAGACTTAGTTCTTCTGGTAGCTC
Source organism: Cynara cardunculus var. scolymus (assembly GCF_001531365.2). NCBI lineage: Eukaryota > Viridiplantae > Streptophyta > Magnoliopsida > Asterales > Asteraceae > Cynara > Cynara cardunculus. Next base: position 17,920,418 of record NC_037530.1, read on the forward strand.
TAACTGATATGCTACTGGCCTGATTCGTTTGTATATTCTGAATGGCCCAACATTCCTCAGATTGAGCTTACCTTTCTTTCCAAATCTAATAACACCCTTCCAGGTGAAACTTTCAACATCACAAAATCACCTATGCAAAACTCAATCGGCTTTCGACGATTATCAGCATAACTTTTCTAGCGATCTTGTGTTGTTCTGATTCTTTCACAGATCTGTTCAATCTTCTCAGAAGTCTCTTGAACAATTTCAGAACCCGTCATCTGTCTTTCCCTACCTCGTTCCAACACAACGGCATTCGGCATTAACATCCATACAATACTTCTTATGGTGCCGCTTGGTAACTGTTATTGTATGCAAACTCTATCAATGGCAAATGATCTTCCCACGATCCCCCGAAGTCAATGATACAACTTCTTAACATGTCTTCGAGAGTCTAGATAGTTCTTTCACTTTTCCCGTTGGTTTGCGGATGATAGGTTGTGCTTAACCGACTTTCAGATCCTAGAGCTTTCTGCAAACTCCCCCAAAACCTTGATGTGAAACGGCTATCTCTATCAGAGATAATAGATAATAGAACACCGTGCCTGGTTTAATTTCTTTGATGTAAATCTGTGCCAGCTTTTCTAAAGAGTAATTCTCTCTTATGGCTAGAAAATGCGCAAATTTAGATATGCGATCAATAATTACCTAGATCGCGTCATACCCCTTTGGAGTTCGAGGTAACTTCATGACGAAATCCATTGTAATGTGATCCCATTTCCACACAGGAATCTCCAAAGATTGAAGATTTCTATATGGCTTTTGATGCTTAATCTGAACCTGCAGGCACGTTATACACTATTCCACATATCTGGCTATGTCTCACTTTAATCCGAGCCACCAATAAAAAGGTTTCAAATCCCTATACATCTTATTGGTACCTAGATGCATAGAGTATTATGGATTTCATTTAGTATAGTGCTCCGGATATCTCCAAAACACGGTACCCAGATTTGCCCTTGAAAGTACGTAATTCCTTCTTTGTTCGGTTCTAGAGTTGAAATCATCTTACCCAACCTTTATGTTTTGACAAAATCTTCTTTCATGGCTTCTTTCTGACATCTCAGAATCACTTTATGAATATCAGGGACCAAATTCATTCTCATCGCTATAGCTTTGATAGTTCTGCTCTTTTCTTTCCTGCTCAGAGCATCAACTACCACATTGGCTTTTCCCCGATGGTAGAGGATTTCACAATCATAATCATTTACATGTTCAATCCAGTGACGTTGCCGCATATTCAGTTCTTTCTGGCTGAACAAATGCTGCAGACTCTTATGATCAATATAAATCTGGCACTTTGTCCCCAAAAGATAATGCCTCCAGATATTTAAAGCAAACACTACCGCAACTAATTTCATATCATGAGTTGGATATTGCTTCTCATGATCTTTCAATTGCCTTGACGCATAAGAAATCACCTTTCCTCTCTGCATCACAACACATCCCAATCCTAGCTTCGAAGCATCACTGTATACCACAAAATCCTCGGACCTATCAAGTAGGGTCAACACTGGTGGATTGCAAAGATGATCTTTTAATAGTTGGAAAGTTTTTTGTTGTTCTTCCTCACACTAAAATTTGATGTTCTTCCGAGTTAATTTGGTCAATGGCACGGCTATCTTAGAAAAGTCCTGAATGAACTTACGATAATAGCCTGCCAATCCCAAAAAGCTTCAGACTTCAGAAGGAGTTTTTGGGGCTTCCCACTTTTCAACTGCTTCTATTTTAGCTGGATCTACCTTTACCCCTTCCTCTGATATGACATGACCCAGAAACTGAACTTCTCTTAACAAGAACTCACACTTGAATAATTTTGCGTACAACTTTTCTCTTTTCAACAATTCCAATATCAGACGAAGATGTTCTGCATGTTCTTTTTCAGTCTTAGAGTATATAAGAATATCATCGATAAATGCGATAACAAATTTATCAAGATATTCCTTACATACTTTATTCATCAAATCCATAAAGGCTGCGAGCGCATTAGTAAAACTGAAAGGCATAACTAAGAATTTGTGATGCCCGTACCTAGTTCGAAAAGCTGTTGTAGCAATGTCCTCCTTTCTGACTTTTAACTGATGATATCCTGACCTTAACTCAATTCTGGAGAAATAACTTGCTCCCACCAATTGATCGAACAAATCATCAATCCTTGGTAAAGGATATTTGTTCTTGATTGTCAATTTGTTCAATTCACGATAGTCTATACACATTCGCATAGACCCATCCTTCTTCTTGACAAATAAGATTGGGGCACCCCAAGGTGAAGTGTTGGGTATAATGAATCCTTTATCAGTCAGATCTTTCAACTATGCAACCAATTCCTTCAATTCTATGGAGCTAACTGGTATGGTGCCTTTGCTACTACTGCAGCCCCTGGTATGAGATCAATTCGAAATTCAATAACTCGATCCGGCGGTAATCCTGATAAGTCCTCTGGAAAGACTTTTGGATATTCATTAACAATCGGAATCGATTCCTCTTTTCCTTTCTCTTTCTTTACATCAATCACGTATGCCAAACATCGTTGACACTTCTTCCGGATACTTTTCTAAGCTTTCATCACGGTTAAAATACTAGTATGGTGATTCTGATGACCACCATAAATAATAATTGTTCCTTGGTCTGGCATAGTGATTCTGATCATTTTCTTATTGCAAACAATACTAGCCTGATACTTTGCCAACCAATCCATATCCACTACTACATCAAATTCCTTCATTGGCATAGGGAATAACCGAATCGGTAACTCACAACCCTCGATAACAATAATACAATTATTGAATACTCTAGTAACAGTTTCCTGACTATTAGCAGTATCAACTACTAATTCGTCATCAAGTAACACAGAATTCAAACATGCAATTTGAGCAAACAATGATGATACAAACGAAAAGTTTGCACCAGAGTCAAATAACACCTTAGCATGTATAGAATTCAGGAGAAAGGTACCTGTCACTACATCTGGCGCAGCCTTTGCCTCATTCTTGGTCATCTGGAAGGACCGTCCCCGTGCCCCTCCTTGCCCTCCTCTGGCTACTGTAGGTCTTCCTCGTGTACCCGATACGTTACTTCCTATAGTCAATTGTGGAGTTCTTAACAACGGACAGTTTGGTCGTATATGGTCCGGATAATTGCAATTGAAACATCTTCGATTAGCTGGGCAACTTCTGGACAGATGGCCTGCTTCACCACACTTATAACACTTCGTTGGGTCCATCTTGCATCTCACCCTAGTGAACCTGTCGGCATTGTACACAGACTTTCTCACCGACCTTCTGATCGGCTCTATTATCATATCTCACGGTTTTTGGCCCTCGAAAGGTTGATGAAGGCCCCTCCCATTTTCTTTTGTCCATGACTTTTCCTTCTGGTTGCCTATTTTTATTCTGTTCTGTTACTTCGGCAGCATCTATAGTTAGTGAAAAGGTATTGGGATTCCTGGCAATTACAAATTCTCGAGTTGAAGGTTTCAATCCCCAAATATACCTTTCCACCTTCCTGGATTCTGATGAAATATAATGTTCAGCGAATCGAGAGTATTCAATAAACTTCTCGGTATACTCTCGAACTGTTCCATTTCCCTATTCTAATTTCAGAAAATCTTCTTCCATTTGTCGTATAGCAGTTTTAGGGCAAAACTGATCCTTGAACCAATCCACAAATCCTGTCCAGGATAATGTTTGTAAAACATCTGTTCTGGCCAATGATTCAACTTCCCACCAAAACAAAGCATTTTTCAATACTGAAACAGCAAATTTGACTTTATCAGATTCTGGACATCTGATAGTGTTGAACACATATTCAATCTCCTTGATCCAGCACATAGCTTTCACTGGATCTCTTTCCCCATAAAAGGTTGGTGGCTTGCATGCTAAGAACATCTTGATGTCTCCTTCTTTGTTATAGGTAACCGGTACAGAGGGATGAACTTCTAGGTATTATGCTGTTAAATACCTAAATCCCTTAAACTCAGGCTCTGATACCATTTTCTGTAATACCCCATTCCACACATTGCATGTAACATACACTTCATAAACAAGAAATACATGTTTATACACCACATACGTCCCTTAGTACACGAATCTACCATTACAGAATACATGGTCCAAAAATTCAAAATACAATTCTCATACTATCAAGGTTTATCTACCAAAACTATACATATCATCAGCAAATCTCCATGCAGATATACACATAGGGAATTTTTATATTTTTCCTTTTCCCTTACCGTCTGCACCTCCTGCAATGCATATTTAAAATCACAAAACGAGAGTTAGACCGAAAGGTCTAGTGAGCTTCCCTTTTTATGTTATTGCAGGGTGATAATCACCAAAACTTTTATGTAAAACAACTTTCACACACACACACACACACACACACACACATATATATATATATATAACACAAATATACGAACAAGTAAGAACATATTACCAGTACCTTTCACTTTTCAAGCCAAATTCTCTGCTTGCAAATAACACATCAAAACCCCAAATAGGTATGTATTAACCAGGTATATCGTAATGCCATTTTTAAACCTTTCCAATTGAACAAGGTTTATTCAAAGTTTTAGGCCAAACTTGTTATTTCCTTCTCAATAACATCCAGACTATGAGAACCCTGATGCTAAACCTTTAAATCACAAAGAAATAAAGATTTCAGACCACAGTAATCTTAAAGGATATAATAGTAAGAGTTATATCATATCACACATATACAAATGCCACCCTTATATCCAAAGGTACACCTCTCCTTGATATGCCACCCTTATGCCATGGTACACCTCTCCTTGATATGCCACCCTTATTTCCTCATCAAAACTTTTCACAAAATCATTCCATATAGCACAGACCACAGTCAATGTAATATTATTAATTCAAAATCATCTTTATTTTAAAATTCTCATTTTATGATAAAAATAACAATTTTTATTATACAAGTCAAAGTCCAAATCCGGTCAACTTAATCTTGGCTGGACTTCATCTCCGGTCAAAACTTGGTCGATTTACCAAATTCGAACAACACTTTATCTTGTCCGGATTACTAATTCGGACACTACATCGCTTGACATAATTTCAAAGTCATAAATCGCTCAATACCTAAACCGGCTAATACATCAGTCGGATTATCCTTAAACCGGTCGAGACTATGTCCGGTTTATTTCTAATCTGGTTAGCCTTTGTCCGATTTAAGGCTACATCGGTTAACCCTTAGGCGATTTATCCTTAAACCGCTCATAGCTTGTCTAATTTAAGCCTAAACTGAATAACAAGTTTTCAAAATACATATCAATTAGACAAAAAAGAATTACTTTACAATTTGAAATAAAATAGTAAACCACTCACCTTTGAATCCCTTTTGAAACTAGTTACTTGAAATCCAATTCGAACTCCGGTCAACAATCAATCCGGTCAACACTCTTCTTTTAAATTGCACAATTTTTCCAAAATAGCCAGAAGAGTGTAAAGGAGGTTTAACCTCCCTTTTATACCTTTCTATAAAGGGATATGGCGGCTAAACCGCCCTACTCATGCATGCCTTCACATGCATATATGCATATACCACACATACATTATGCATGCCATCATCCATTTNACCCTTATATCCAAAGGTACACCTCTCCTTGATATGCCACCCTTATCCCATGGTACACCTCTCCTTGATATGCCACCCTTATTTCCTCATCAAAACTTTTCACAAAATCATTCCATATAGCATAGACCGCAGTCAATGGAATATTATTAATTCAAAATCATCTTTATCAAAAATTCTCATTTTATGATGAAAATAACAATTTTTATTACACAAGTCAAAGTCCAAATCCGGTCAACTTAATCTTGGTCGGACTTCTTCTCCGGTCAAGACTTGGCCGATTTACCAAATCCGGACAACACTTTATCTTGTCCGGATTACTAATTAGGACACTACATCGCTCATGCCGTGTCCGATATACCACTAAACCAATCACCTTTTGGTTGTATTCATACTTCTTCGTTCAAAACACTTGACATAATTTCGAAGTCATAAATCGCTCAATACCTAAACCGGCTAATACATCAGTCGAATTATCCTTAAACCGGTCGAGACTATGTCCGGTTTATTTCTAATCCGGTCAGCCTTTGTCCGATTTAAGGCTACACCGGTTAACCCTTAGGCGATTTATCCTTAAATCGCTCATACCTTGTCCAATTTACGCCTAAACCGGATAACAAGTTTTCAAAATACATATCAATTAGAACAAAAGGAATTACTTTATAATTTAAAAGAAAATAGTAAACCACTCACCTTTGAATCCCTTTTGAAACCAGTTACTTGAAATCCAATTTGAACTCCGGTCAACAATCAATCCGGTCAATACTCTTCTTTTAAATCGCACAAATTTTCCAAAATAGCCAGAAAAATGTAAAGGAGGTTTAACCTCCCTTTTATACCTCTCTAAAAAGGGATATGGCGGCTAAACCGCCCTACTCATGCATGCCTTCACATGCATATATGCATATACCACACATACATTATGCATGCCATCATCCATTTACATGTATAATTATGCACACATGCATGCACACAAAATCATATATATATATATATATATATATATATATATGCATCTATATTATGCATATAGTTCCACATACTAACATGATCAAATATAGCAATTTATCGTGTTGTCAGATAATCATATAACAAATAATCACATATTAATTACCTCAGGTGATAACCAAGATCCGGTTATCACAGTTAATTTCTCTCTAATTGTTCATCCTTTTCTATCAAGATTTTATCTGATTTGGTGATTTATTGGGACAAACAAAAGGGGTTTTCTTGAAGTTTAGAGTTTAGATAAAAAAAGAGGTGTTTTGGGGATTAATAAAGGAACTTAGATGATGGCTTATGATGTAAGCCTTGGGATTAAGCAAATGGATGTGTACATGGATGGAACCTCTACTTGGTTAATAACCATCAAGTAAAAGGGTTTTTAGGGGACTCCAAACTTTTGATAAGGACCTTTGGGATGTTTGAAAAGTAAGTTGCAAGGGGTCCCATCATAACCAAAGGTACCATAAAAAAGATAGACTACCATCATAGCTTTATAAAAGTAGAAGAGATGTCTACTTTTTCAGGTTTTTCAAGGATGACATCATGTGTACCTATCTTTCCCATATTTAAATATTTTCATCATCAAAAATTCGAATTTCTTGATCATGGACTAGGGTTTCCATTGCTCCAACAAGACTTCAGTATTATCTCTTTTCATTGAATAGGGTTGTAAAATCACAACTAACAAACACGTCAAAAATAACTTTTTGTTCTTATTAAGCAAAAATTTAAATTACGCATATAAATTATTTAGAAAAAATTTTGGACTACAAAAAGTCCAAAAGAACTTTTTGAAGCTTTTTAGCAGCTGGTAATCAAATTCATAGAGCTATGCTCTGGAATTTCTACCACATCATGAAACAACTTTACTCTCTGACCATTGACTTTAAACACAAAATTTTCCTCTGGATTAACTAGATCAATTGCTCCATATGGATGGACATTATGAATGAGGAATGGTCCAGACTATCGGGACTTGAACTTTCCTGCGAACAATTTTAACCTTGAGTTAAACAAGAGGGCTTGTTGGCCTACTTTCAGTTCCCTTTGCTGAATTCTTTTATCATACCATTTCTTTGTTTTCTATTTATAGATCTTGGCATTTCATAGGACAGGTTCCTATGATTTTCTAACTCACAAAGTTGGAACTTTCTTCTACTGTCAGCAATAATTGGAACATATTTAATTCTTTGACGGCCCAAAATGCTTTGTGTTCTAGCTCTAAAGGGAGGTGGCAAGCCTTACCAAAGACCAACTTATATGGGGACATACCAATTGGTATTTTAAAAGCACACCTGTATGTCCATAAAGCATCATCTAATTTGAAAGCCCAATCTTTTTTGTTTGGCTTGACAACCTTTTCTAAGATTCCCTTTATTTCTCTGTTTGAGATTTCAGCTAATCCATTTGTTTATGGGTGGTAGGCATTTGCAATCTTGTGGTTAATGTTGTATTTTGCAAGGACTCCACTTAACAGGTTATTTACAAAGTGGGTACCCTCATCACTAATTACTTCCCTAGGGGTGGCCAACTCTGCAATAAGACAAACCATGACGGACCTTCTCGACTTCAGATGCAAGTTTGACTTTCAACTAGCTCTGGACCTGGGAGTAGATCAATTGAGCGTCACTGCACCAAACAAAGATCTGCAAGGCATCAAATAGCATTCCCTCATGGACAGTCTTGGTCGAACCAGAGGTAGGGGTGGTCTTCCGAAACGAACAAGGAAGAAAAATATTTTTTCGAGAAGACCAGCGCTTCAAGTACGCAAATGCTACTCTGCGCTACATTAGAGATCATTTAAGAAGCAGAGATACCACCCCTGGAGCGAAGGAAAGAGCTAAAATTATTTTGAGGTCAATCCATAACTTGCTGGAGTTTCGAGAAGTTCATAGGAGGTTCATGAAACTTCAACACATCTAGACCTTCTTTTGTAAGCAATTTTTTTTTATCTTTCAAGCAATGTACTTTCATTTCATCGTATTGTACTTTCTAGATAGATAATGTAAAACAGAGGTCTCTTTTAACCTTTGGTTTCGATTAGACTTATGTTTTTCAATTCAAGTAAGAGACTACCTTATTTACACTTAGGGGGAGATTGTTAGACCCCAACTTGTGAAAGTGTAAGTAAGAAGTCTCTTACACTAGTCAATAGGACTTAGTCTATAGAAGTAGTCTGGACTAAGAGCTCTCATGTAGAAGAGGTCGAGAACCAAAGCTCTTACTCAAAGAGTGAAGGTTTCCTACATACAGAACCCACACTCAATCTCCGTGGATGATCAAGCCTTATGCGCCAAAAAGCATAAGCGCTTGATGCAATGCTACAAATCCAGACACAGAGCCTCTGCATAGTACATGCAGAGCTTCTGTATAGTACATGCAGAGCTTCTGGTCTCCTTACTCCATGGAACGCGCATGTAGTCCAGACATTCTCGCAAGCGTCAAACAGAATCAAGGCGGCTTGATTTGGTCCGTTCCACTTTTCAAGGGAAGTCAAAGATAAGGACGCGAACTTGGCAACTTAGAGTTTCAAGCCATTTTTATAGCATAGTTGTTTGACTTAGGCGTATATAAGGAGGCTTCCTCTTCAGGTTCAAATTACCTGAGAGTGCCGACTTATACTATACTTATTTTCTGTAGGAATACATTTTAGATTGAAAGTTCTTATTTTCATCTAATAAAAGCATCCGATTTATTCAAGTCTTTCATTGTTCTTATATATTATGAATACTTCATTTGATCATACTCAGTTCACTATTTATACTTCAATCTTATTTTTTATCAATTGTGATTTTCTGAGAATTAAGAGTATCTGGGTTCCAACAATTAGCAACACAAGCCATAGCCTCTACCTATTTTGACATATAATCAACAACAACTAGAATGTATTTACAATTGTTTGATGGGGGAAATGGTCCCATGAAATCTATTCCCCAGACATCAAACAACTTTAATTCTAAGATCACATTTAGTGGCATTTCATTCTTTTTGAAGATGGAACCACTTTTTTGACACTCACTGCATCTTTGTGAAAAATTGTGGGCATCTTTGAAGAGAACTAGCATATAAAAACCAGATTGTAAGACTTTAGCAGCTGTTCTTTGGCCTCCAAAATGTGCTCCATATGCTGCTTAGTGGTAATGCTGCAGAATTGCTGCCACTCCAGTTTCTGGGATGCACCTTATTAAAATTTGAACTGCACTTATTTAAACAAGTAAGGATCATCCCAAAGATAAAAATTTAGTATCATGCAGAAACTTCTTAAACATATGGCCAGTATAATCAGAAGGTTTTATGTCACAAGCCAAATAATTTGCTATGTCAGCAAACCATGGTGACTTTGATTGTAGCAAACAAATTCTTTCATCAGGGAAGATTTCAATGATGTCTCCTCCTCCTTTGTCCTCACTAGGATTCTCTAGTCTAGACAAATGATCTGTAAATTAATTGTCCACTTCTTTGCTGTCTATTATCTCTAGGTCAAATTTTTGCAACAACAAAACTCATTTTATCAGCCTAGGTTTAACATCTTTTTTGGAGATCTAGTACTTGATGGTAGCATAGTCAGTGTGTACAATGACTTTTGTTCCATCAAATATGATCTATACCTCTTAAAGGCAAAAACCACAACTAATAACTCTTTTTCGGTTGTTGTGTAGTTAATTTGTGCTTCATTCAAAGTTTTACTTGCATAATAAATTGAATGAAGACTTTCTCTTTTCTTTGACCTACGACAACTCCTACAACCCAATCACTGGTATCACACCTAATTTCAAAAGGTTTGTTCCAGTTAGGAGCGACAACCACCGGTGCAGTTACCAAAGCTTTCTTCAAAGTGTTGAATGTATTTCCACATTCATCAGTGAAATCAAATTTTTGGTCATGCTAGAAAAGTAAACATAAAGGTTTTGAGATTTTTGAGAAGTCTTTGATAAATCTTCTATACAATTCAGTATGACTGTTAAACCCCACAATGCAAAATGTAAAAAGTAATGAAAAACAATAAGTGATGAAGAACCAGAAGACCAATGAAGACATCAAGG
>NC_037530.1:17931542-17932976 GCF_001531365.2 Cynara cardunculus var. scolymus
TTTTACTCTTTGTTTTACGTTTATGAATCTATAAAGTAAAACCTTTGAAGCTCAAAATTGTTATTAAACTTTCTTATTTTATTCTTGAGACTTCATAACTTTCTTCATTAAATCACTATAATTTGGTTATTCATAACTAGATTATTAGTGTTATTGAGAGATCTGGGATCAACAATAACCAAGAAAGCTTCTTATTCCTTTGACAGTGGTTGGTTTAGTTAGTTTTTTAATAATTTCAAGTTTAGCTTTGTCTACCTCAACCCCTCTCTTAGAAATTAAATGTCCCAAAACAATCCCTTCTTTAACTATAAAATGACATTTTTCCCAGTTGAGAACCAAGTCAATCTCTTCACACCTTTCAAGACTCCTTTTTCGAGTTTCCAAACAATTATCAAAAGATGAGCCATAAACTGAAAAATCATCCATAAAGATTTCTATGGATTTTTCAAGCATGTCAGAGAATATGGACGTCATGCATTTTTGAAAAGTTACAGGAGCATTGCAAAGTACCATAAGGACAAGTGAAGGTGGTCTTTTCCTGGTCCTTGGGTGATATGGCTATCTGATTATATCTTGAGTATCCATCCCAGAAACAGTAATATTCCTTTCCGGCTAACCTGTCCAACATTTGATCAATAAAAAGTAATGGAAAATGGTCCTTTTGGGTAGCTTTGTTTAGCCTATGGTAGTCCATGCATATTCTCCATCAGGATACTATTCTAGTGGGGATGAGTTCATTTTTGTCACTAGTGACAACTGCAAATCCTCTCTTCTTCGGGACACACTGGATTGGACTAACCAAGAACTATCGACTATCAGGAAAATTATTCCCGCATCTAACCATTTCAAAACTTCCTATTTCTCTTTCTCTCCTTCTCTCTCTCTCTCTCTCTCTCTCTCTCTCTTCTTCTTCTTCTTCTTTTTCTTCTTCTTTCTCTTCTCCCCCTCTTCCCTTCTTCTCTTTCCCTTCGGGGAGCCTTGGTTTATTATGGTGGATGTGGTTCGCCCCCACCCGAGCGCGTATTTGGCTAGCTTTTAGCATTTAGTGTTTTTGTCTTGATAAGAGGGGCCTCCCCCTTTTCTATCAAATTTTTTTTCCGATTTCACTACCTCTTTCATGACAGGGTTTAGCCTTCTTTGAGGCTGTATATGTCACACCCCGCTAAAGCGAAAACTCGAGGTATGGCAGGTAGAGTCTCATAGCAATAGTGTATAAACAACACAACCATACAATTTAAAACATAGTTACATCAAAACTAAAGTTTACAGTCCCAAATACAAATTTACAAAATAAACATAAAGGTAGTTTTGAAATCGATAAATGTGACACGACTTCAAACAAGTGTCACCATGAGTCTTTCTTACCCTGAAAAGCAGGTCAAACAAGTGTCAACTACAAGAGTTGGTGAGTTCACAGGTTTTATATGCATAAAA
>NC_037530.1:17934134-17935788 GCF_001531365.2 Cynara cardunculus var. scolymus
GATTTCGAATTTGACTGCTGTCACAGTCTCCCCTTGTTAGAGAAATTTCGTCCCTAAATTTACTTGCTCATAACAACTCAAAATTTGTTAAGGAAGAGATGTGGGTACTTGCTTCTCATAGAATCTTCTCTTTCCCATGTATATTCCGGTCCATGCCGTGATGTCCAATGAACGTTTACAATCGGGATTCGTTTGCGCCTCAACTGCTTAACCTTACGATCGAGAATTTTGATCGGCTCCTCTATAAAATATAATCGTTCATTAACTTGAATATCTTCCAGAGGTAGAACTAAAGACTCGTCGGCTAAGCACTTCTTAAGATTCGACACATGAAACGTGTCATGGATGGCACTAAGCTTCGAGGGTAAACTAGGCTTGTATGCAACTGGTCCTATTCTTTCGAGTATTTCGATTGGACCGATATACCTTAGGCTAAGCTTTCCTTTCTTTCCAAAGCATACAACTCCTTTCCATGGTGATACTTTTATAAGAATTTTATCACCCACTTGAAATTCCAAAGGTTTCCTTCAATTATCGGCATAGCTCTTCTGGCGATTCCTTGCAGCTTTAAGTTTTTCTTAGATGATCGGTTGTCTCCTGGATAATATCAGGCCTGATCAGTTTCCTATCACCTATTTCCTATCAACTGAGTGGGGATCTACATTTTTGGCCATACAAGGCTTCGAAAGGTGCACATTGAATACTAGTGTGATAGCTGTTATTGTAAGAAAATTTGACCAATGGCAGATGGGTATCCCAACTACCTCCGAAGTCTATCACACAGTCTCGCAACATATCCTCTAATGTTTGAATCGATTGCCATAACCTGGAAGTAAAGCGACTGTCTCTATCTGAAATGATAGAAACAGATACTCCATGCCGCGATACAATCCCATTGATATACAACTGCACTAGTCTTTCTGTACTGAAATCATATCGAATAGGCAAAAAGTGTGCGGATTTCGTAAGTCGATCCACTATGCCCCAAACTGAGTCATATCCCTTCCTTGTTTTTGGTAACTGTGTAACGAAATCCATTGATATCTGATCCCATTTCCATTGGGGAATCTCAAGTTGCTGGAGTAGACCAGACGGTTTTTGGTGTTTTGTCTTGACCATTGCACAGGTTAGACACTTACTCACATATAAGGCAATGTCTCTCTTCATGTCAGGCCAAAAATAATGATTCCTAAGACCCATGTACATCTTATCTGCTCCCTGGTGGATTGGGTATCTTGATCTATGGGCTTCATCCAAAATTATTGATCGAAGATTACCAACCTTAGGTATCCAAACCTTATTTCCCCAAATAATGCACTCCATCTTGTGGGATTCGGATAATCTTTTCTGAACAACCTATCTTAACTCGATATTTGGATAGCTAATCCATACCTACAACTACGTCAAAGCTTCCTGCTTTGGTTGAACTAAGATCTATGCTAAAGTCCTTTTTGGCTAAACTTAAAGTGCAGTTCTTAATTATGTCCCCAACCTTTATTTCTTGGCCCTTGGAAAATTCGATAGTGTAAGCATCTTTTAACTTCCTCGATTTCATATTTATCAACGGCCTAAATTCTAGGGAAACAAAACTTCTATCTGCTCCAGAGTCAAATATTACTGAGGCATAGATGTTGTTTAAAAGAAACGTACCTGC
>NC_037530.1:17939103-17953815 GCF_001531365.2 Cynara cardunculus var. scolymus
ATTATCCATAGTCCAAATATACATAATGTCCATATGCTCATTAAAGAGTTAATTTATACCGGAAATGATGCTATAATCCAATAGAAGATCAATCTTACAAAATTTATCCAAATCCAGAATTTCAGATTCTGGACAGAAACTTAAGTTACAAAAGATGATAAAATAAAGAGACTTCAAGAATGAGATAAATTCTCAGCTTTTTATATGGTTTATAGTACTGAGTTATAGTCATCATGACCAAATTTCATGAAGATTGGGTAAGAGATGATGCTTCAAATAATTCATGCAATGCAACTTATCACAACTGAAATGGCAGATTGCACCATGTTAGTAAAACACTCATAAAAAGCGTTCTACTTGGTGTTCTGCAAAGATTCAAGTTGGATTAGAAACCTAACACTTATAAGAAACTTTTAAACTAATAATAACTCATTTTGGATGAGTTGAGAGGAAAATATGACACCTTAAAGTCACATGCACACATCTGCCATCAATTGACAGATTGCACACCTAACTTATAAAAATCGGTTCATGTCTCAAAACATCGTATTTTTGAGTGAGACTGGATTCAAATGAATCCTAACTCATAAAATAAAGTTTTAGAAGAATAATCATACATTAAGGACAAACAAGGAAAAAKATACTAGCATACAAATTAGAAGTTACCTACTGGTGGTYTCACAGTTTACACACCTATAGAGTTTTAGGTGTTTGGAGATCAAAACTCCATACTTTTATGTTATTCCACTTTCTTGTAGGATACAATCCATAAATTTAACTCTCAAAAGAAGAATCATCCTTTTTCATTGAGTTATGAGAGAGATATGATCGATGGAACACACATATACAAATCTGTCAGAATCGGACAGATTGCATGTTCATCGTATTTTAAGTAAATAAAACCTCAAATCACCACCATATCGAGTGAAATCGGTGGCATTTGAAAGGTATCTCATTAAAATAACATCCAGAAGAAAAATAAACAATTTTGGATGATTATCCAGAAAGTTATGACCATTCAAAGTAGGGTTTACCTACTGGAAAATCTCATATGCATAGATATAACGTTTTGAGCATTTGGGGGGGTCAAAACTCAATGATTTTGAGTGAGACCAAATGCATTGAAACCCCAACTCAGTAAATAAACTTTTAAAAGAAACCTCATAACATTTGAACAAGCCATGTAAAAGATATGGACGATTTTGTGCACATACACAAAATCTGTCAGCACCAAATATGAAGTTTTTATGAAATAAACCACATAAAATCATGATTTCTTCCTATCTATTTGAGTTATAACGTTTGGGTCATGGATTACCACCATCAAATAAACACTTTTACATATTTTTGGTGTATAATCTCACCTTGAAACTCAAGATTTTCGAAACTTATAAAATAGGAGATGAAGAATGCATAAAAATGGGTTTTTCTCCCCAAAACTTTCAAGAAAAGTAAAAGGGATGAAGGTATTACCTTGATATTGTATGAAAGAATTGTTGTAGCTTCAAGAACTTGCCAAAATGTTGATGATGGAAGGAGAAATCGGCTGGAATGAGGTGGAAAGGAAAGAGACAACTCAAAGTGTCTCTTGAGTTTTTAGGGAGAGAAAAGTGTGGGAGTTTTGGGAATTTGAATGAGAGTTATGAGGATTAATGATAATTGTTGTTATTATAAATGGAAAATGAGAGGGAATTGAGGGAGAGAGGGGCCGGCCATATGGCCCAACCCAAACCTCAAAATAATTTTTTTTTTATAAAAACCAAACCCATAATGCACAAAAGCCCAATTTCTCAATTTTGACATTTTTTTCACTTTAAAAGCCCACGATGACTAAATTTATTTAAATAGAAAGGTTTTATATTTAAACCACTAAAACTTAGTGTTTTATATATATTGGGTATAATTTAAAGCATTTGGTACTGTATACGATGTTTCAGATAATTTCGGGTCGGAACTGGACTTTCTAAACAACTGCCGGAAATTCTTAAAAATTTTCAACTTAACTAACCTAACTAACTTCTAATCTTATAAATTACCTTCAATAATACTAATATAACCTTAATAAAAGCTAACCTGGGATTTCGAATTTGACTGCTGTCACATTATAGACTTAGGGCCTGTTTACTAAGGGCTTAACGAGCTCAGTGCATAAATCAGCTTATTCGGACAGACAAAGATGACTGTTTACATTGGGTTGATTCGCCCAGATGAGAAACCTACGTTGTCCAGGTTAAGCCAAGGTAAAAGACACGCCCTACCCTTACACAATAGTCACGCCTCTCTCAACATCTCTTCTCTATCGATCCAATACCCTGTTATCGCGCCTCTCTCAACGCAAGACTGTTGCTCTCGATCGATTATTGTTGCTCTCTTCTCCATCCTCTCAATCGATTAAGGGACTGTTGCTCTCTTCTCCATCCTCTCGATCAATTAAGGGACTGTTGCTCTCGTCTCTATCCTCTCGATCGATTAAGGGACTGTTGGTCTATTCTCCATTGGTTGACGGTTGTTGCTCTCAATCGATTAAGGTATTTTTAGGGTTAATTTTTTATGTTTCCTTAACGTATTTGCTGTTTGCTTAATATATTGCTGCTGTAAATCATTGTTTTGTTGCTGTAAATCACTGTTTACTGCTGTAAATTGTTGTTTACTTACCATAGCTGTTGGCTTAAGGTATTTCGTTAAGGTATTTGCTGTTTCCCTAAAGTGTTTGCTGTTTCCCTAAAGTATTTGCTGTGTTAATACATAGCTGTTAATATTTTGCTGTTAATGGGGACTGTGTAAATACATAGCTGCTAATATTTTGCTGTTGTAAATCACCATCCAGACCTGTTAATGTTTCTGTTTCCTTAAGGTATTTGCTTACACAATGGGGACTGTTGTTTTAGGATATTGTTTTACACAATGGGGACTGTGTAAATACATAGCTGTTAATATTTTGCTACTATAAATCACCATCCAGACCTGTTAAATTTTAAAAAATCACCAGACCTGTTAATACATAGCTGATGTTTTAGGTTTCACCTTGCTTTTGTAGGATATTGTTTTACACAATGGGGACTGTTAATATTTGCTTACCTGTTAATATTTGTTGCTACCATAGCTGTTGGGTTATCATTTTTGGGTTATCATTTTTTGTTCTGAAAATACATAGCTGCTCCATTTTGTGTTTGCGGCTGCTGTTGATTCAGCAATTGTTTAATACATAGCTCGAATGTTCGTTATAGGTATGGAACAAACGGGTGAAACCCAACAACAAAAAAGGTTTAGGATTAGTTGGAAGGATCCCAACATTGTCAAAACCTTTTTAGAAAGTTGTATTCTAGAGGTTGGGATAAATGGAAAAGAGGGTGCTAGCTTGAAGGCACTTTCGTGGAAGAAAGTTGCTGATACTTTGAAAAGCACACATAATTTTATGGTCGATCAAAAGCAAATGTGGAACCATTTTGACTACTTGAAAGGAAAATATGGTGCTTGGTTGAAATTAAAAAACAAAACCGGCAATGTTTATGACCCTTCAACAAACACGTTTAACTTGACGCCCGAGGAATGGGAGTTGGAGATAGAGGTCGTTTTCTAACTTTAGATCTTCTTTTATTTTGATTTTTTTATTTTATTTGTATATTTATATATGTTTCTTTAACACAGACCAATAGGTATTTTTAATCATTGAGGACTACAAGTTTTCCATATCCCGACCTGTGTGCGCGACTATTTAAGGGTGGTATGTCCACGGGTATTGGAGGCCATGGACCGTCGTCAAAAGACCCTTTGCCAACTACCAAGCCTTTTGTTGTCATTGAGGAAGAGATCAATGTCTCAAGTGATCAAGCTCCTGTGTCTTCAACACCCGTTTCATCCCGTGCTCCGGTTGAGAAACAAAAGCGTAAAAAGACTATGGCAACGACTTCGGAGCTTGATGAAAAGCTTATAAAGTTTTTAGATACTATGACATAGAAATATAGGAACCCTGGACTTTTTAGTTATGAGTCATGCCTAAAAAAATTGAACGAGCTTGGTTGGGCAAAAGATGATCTGTTGTACCGTATTGCCTTTTCACTTCTTACGGACAACCGTAACAGAGAAGCTTGGATGACAATACCGTCTAAAATTGCAAGAGAATGGGTGAGAACAGTTGGGGCAAAGCAAGGATATCAGTAAAGATTGGTGCCACATTTTTAGAACTTTTGTGAAGTATAACATTTTTAGAACTTTTGTGTGCTAACTTGTGAGTTTTTTTGGATGACAATTTGGTGCCACGTTTTTGTTGGACATATGATGTTTTTTGGATTTATGATATGTATGTGGCTATTGATTTATGATAAATGTTGGTTTTGGATTTATGATAAGCATGRTTATTTTATGCATTTCTTTTTAGATTTATAATGTTYTGTTTGGATTTATAATGCCTTTTTATTTGAATAGATATGTTGACTTTTGAGGAAGAAATGATGATCGTAGTCCTAATATATATATATATATATATATATATATATATGTGTGTGTGTTTGTGTGTGTGTGTGTAAAACGGCGAAGAAATGCTTCGAAAAGAATAGAAAGAATGCCTGATAATACTTCAGCATTGAGCGGATATGCGTACACCCAAGAGCTATTAACTGGACCTAGTACACAATGTCAAGAGTTGATGCGCCTCTCACGTGAAGCGTATATACTGTTATGCAATCATTTTAGACAAGGAAATTGGATGAAAGACAGTAGACATGTTAGTGTAGAAGAGAAAATGGCAATATTTTTGACGATGATTGGCCATAACGAGCGTTACAGAGTGATTAAACGTAGATTTCAACGCTCCACAAGAACTGTTCATGTTTGTTTCCATGAAGTTTTACTGGGTATGATGGAATTCACAAGAGAAATAGTGGTGCCAACAACTTCTGATACAACTTTAAATACGTCTAGTCATCAAAGACGTTTGAGAGAAATATTTCCGGTAAGACTTATTATTGACATTTTAAAGTTTTATATAAACACACACACACATATATTGTATTTAATCTTTTTTCTGTTAATGAAGGGTGCAATAGGTGCTCTAAACGGTACCCTTATACATGCAATTGTGCCAGCTAGTCATCAAACTGCTTACAGGGGAAGAGGAGGCGGTCGATGCTATCAAAATGTTCTAGGAATTTGTGATTTCAACATGATATTCACTTTTGTTTGGGCTGGATGAGAAGATATAGCATGATTCTAGAATACTTAGGGAAGTTGCTTTTAACCCAAGATCCGGTTTTCCCTTTCCACCACAAGGTATAAACCATTCTCAATTTGTAATTTGTTTTTTTATTTGTATATTATACGATTGATGTGAGTGGTTTTTCAGATAAATATTATCTTTGTGATGTTGCGTACGCCAATGCTCGTGGATTTTTGCCTCCATATCGTAACACAAGGTATTGGTTGGCAGATTTTCGACGTCGACGTGCTTTGACTAAAGAAGAAAGGTTTAATCATGCACATGCCCAACTCAGAAATGTTATTGAACGTGCTTACGGTGTCTTGAAAGCGAGGTTTCCGATCTTAAAGCAGATGGCTCCCTTTCCATTTACAACACAAAGAAATGTGGTAATTGCTTGTATTACGATACATAATTTCATCAGAAAATATAATATTCAAGACCAGTTGTTTATGGAGTGCAATGAGGATAGTATATTTAACAACGAAGAAGAAGAAGAAGTCGAAGAAAATGGAGAAGAAGAACTGGACATTCCCGAATGGGGTGCTAATAGCACTCAATATATGGCTACTTTGAGAGATGGAATTGCAAATAGTTTGGTCAAAAATGTTTGAACTTGCATTTTTGTGTTTGAACTTGTATTTGAACTTGGATTTTTAAGTATTTTATGAATTTATGTTTTAATTTTGGATGATATAAATGAATTTATAAATTTATGTTTTGATATTTAAATAATTTATTTTTCAGAAATATCATTTGCCTTAAAAAATGAATAACAGTTTACTAAACTGCCCATAGTTAATCCTCAGGGGTAAATTGGTCATTTCTGTTATTCAGACTGTTGATTCAGATAGAAAAGTAAACAACAATATAAATTTATCCAGACAGCCAAATTTATCCAGACAGACAAATTTATCCATACAGGACTTAATAGAAAATTTGGTAAACAGCCCCTTAAAGTTCTTGTCATCTAGAATGATCTTATGTTGACAAATAGAAGGACTAATCCCTTTAAGGTCAACAATGGTCCATCCTATGGCTTTTGTTTGCAACTTTAACATATCTACAAGCTTCTTTTCTTGATGTAAGTCTAGGGTAGATGATATGATGACAAGCAATTGCCTTCTTCTCCTAGAAATGCATACTTCAAATGAGATGGGAGTTGCTTCAACTCCAGGTCAAGTGGTGATATTATGGAACGGGTAAAATTATTTTGCTCACTGTTTTCCAACAACTCAAAAGCTATAACATCAAATGGAATACTCTCATCCCCTCTCAAATCTAACTCCTCAACAATCTCTTCATCTATTTCAGCATTATCCTCCTCCTCTAATTTACAAGTCTTTCTAATTCCTTTCTCATGACATATTGCCTCTATCTCAGTTATGCCTGAGCACTCTTTCAAGTAATCAGGGTACTTTAAGGAGTTAAATACATTGAATGTGACATTCTGGTATTGAAGCCTCATAGTTAGTTCTCCTTTTTGGATATCAATCAAAGTTCTACTGGTTTCTAAGAATGGTTTTCCTAAAATGATAGGAATATCTTTATCTGCCTCAAAATCTAGAATGATGAAATCAGGTGGAAATATGAGCTTGTTAACTTGAAATAAGACATTTTCAATCTTACCTTTTAGATAGGCAATGGTTTTGTTGGCTAATTGCAGTGTGATAGTGGTGGCTCTAGCCTCTCATATGCCTAAGGTATTGAAAACAGACAAGGGCAACAGGTTAATACTAGCACCTAAATCACATAAAGTTTTTCCAATCTTCTTTCCACCTATAGAACAGGGAATAGTGAAACTTCTCGGGTCTTTAAGCTTAGGAGGTATCCTGTTAGTCAGAAGCGCACTACATCCTTTAGTAAGAGCTACAGTTTCATATACGATCAACTTTTTCTTCTTACTTAAGATGTCTTTGAGGAACTTGGCATAACTGGGCATTTGCTCAAATGCTTCTACAAGAGGTATGTTGATATGCAATGTTTTAAACACTTCCAAAAATTTCTTAAATTGTAGTTCTTCCTTGTGATTCCTTAAATTTTGGGGAAAAGGCACATAAGGGGGAACTGGTTTTATGACAATTTTATTGGACTGTGTTGAGCAAGATGGGTCCCGAATGCCTTGAGCCTTGGTCTTACTTTCTTAAGGTTCAGATAGGGTCACAGCTTTGGTCTTAGGATCTTCTATAACCTCATCTTCAATTGACTTTTTCCTAGAAACCTCTTCCAAAAATAACAGAGGATAGTCCAACTTAGGGGGGAATAGAGGTAGGGACCTCCGAAGATTGGTTCTCTAATGGTTTTGGTGGATTTTCAGTAACCGAGACCACTGGTGTATTCTCAGGTTTAGACACAACCTGTTCACCTTCTTTTGGTATGGTCTCTATATTCCTTCCCACTTTTAAGGGTCGCTACCTTCACATGTTCTTTTCCTAAATCTCTAGAGACTTTTGTGTTAGTAGGCAAAGTACCAAGGGCTTTATTGGTCTGATTGAGCACAAGTTCACTGACTTGATTTTCTAGATTTCTTATAGCGGCACTTTGCTGATTAAAAAGAGATTGATTTTGAGTCACCATGCCTTTTATCATAGCTTCCAAAGAAGATGTTGATTCAGCTTGTGGTTTGTTTTGAACAGATGGTTGAGCAGCTTGAAAATTTTGATGATGATGATTTTAAGAGTTAGAGCTTTTTGCATGCTGTTGAGGTTGAAAGTTAGAGGTTATTTGTTGCTTATGAACGGGTGGATTCAAACTTGGACTGTTCCAAGAAAAATTTGGGTGCTATCTCGAACAGGCATTGTATGTGTTAGAATAGGGATTTGATCTATTATGAACATAATTGACAGATTCAGAATTATGATGACAAAGTTCATAAGAATGTTCCCCTCCACAATAAACACAGTGCACTGAGAGGACTGTTGGAATAGGTGTAGTAACAGTTGGCTGCATCCTTGGCCAGAAGTTAGGTTTTTATGCATGTTGGCTATGGAAGTGAATTGTGTGGTTAATACAATGTATGCATCTACATCATGAATTCCAACTATCTTCTTTTGCGGTTGGGCACATGGACCTGCCCAATGTCCATTGTTTGCATAAATCTGTCTCACATCAAGCAGATTTAACCCATTGTAGGTACTAGCTGTAAAGTCCCCTCCTGCAGTCGCATCGAGCATCTGTTTCACCATGGGACTTAACCCATTGTAGAATGTCCCAAGTTGAATACAGTAAGGAATGCCATGATGAGGGAATTTTCTTAACAACTCTTTAAACCTCTCCCATGCATCAGGAACAGCTTCATCGTTCATTTGCTTAAGAAGACATATTTCATTTCTAGACTTAACGTTCCTGGTGGGTGGAAAATATTTTTGCAAAAACTTTTCGACCATATTTCCCCATGATGGTACAAGACCTAGTGGTAGTGAATTAAACCAAGACTTTGCCCGATCCCTTAAAAAAATGGAAACAAAGTAAGTCTTATAACATCGTCAGACACTCCTGGGATCAAGAAGGCATCAGTAATTTCCATGAAAGATTTTAGATGTGAGTGAGGATCTTTTGATGGTAATACTATAAATTGTTCATTTGTTCGCAACATATGGAACATGATCGGTTTAATCTTAAAATGGAGGGCAGTCATATAAGGTCTAATTATCCCTAAGTTCAATTGCTCAAAATCAGGAATAATTAGTCCATGATTTTTCCATTTTTAGAATTTGCAAGATTAATTATAATTGGAGTTTGAGCTTTGGATGGTTATTATTTTTAAATTTCATGTCATTATGTGCATTTTCATGATTTGGTGGCCCTTGTTGAAAAGGATATCCTGATGGGTTTTGAAAAACTGGTGCATTTTGGCAGAAAAGTCTGAAATTGTGGTATTTGATCAAAGGATGGTGGATTTTGAGTTGGTATTTCTTCGCCAATAAGGGGAGGTATCGCCACATTAGGAGGGAGTAGAGCAGAAAATACACTTTGAGCCCTTCTTCTTTGGCGTAACATTCTCTCAATATCTGGATCGAATTTGAAAGACTTTGACTTGAATAGAGTTAACACTACTAGATTAACAAGAAATAACAAAGAATAAAAGAAATCCAGGGTGTAAGACTTATGGTGAGATGTAAATACTATTTCCAGTAGATCAATGGTGTCAAAATGCTACAACATAAGACTATGCTGACAAATTGCTACCACATGCAATTAGTAACAACTATTTTCACCATTTATTTTAAACGTTTTCCTCTCGGACTTCACCGTTGCATTGATATTATATCTTTCAACCCATATCTCTATGAGGTATGCGGACCAATGAAAGTGACAAATGATGTCCTCAAATATACGGATAAACAAATCTCTTTGTTAAAAATCACTCTCTCGAGTGGATTCCCATATCATTCAAGTTGACGTGTTCTGAATGACTCATATCTGAGTCCATTCCACTTTAACACTTCAAAGTGATCAAGCTGTCGAGAATTAACAATTTAGAAGATACGGCTAACAAATTTCTTTGTTAGAAACTTTCTCAAGTCTACTTCCCATATCATCCAAATTGACGTGTAATCAATGGCTCAGCTTAGAGTCCATGACACTTTAACGCTTTTCAGTTATCAACTCGTCAAAAAGTGTCATTGATTTTATAAAACTTGAAATGAAACAATGAAACATTGTTATTACATAATAGGGTCTACCTTATTTGATTTAAAAACTCACCATTTCCGTCTTACACTCCAGCTAAGAAATTTAGCTACTCATAATGGAAAGAAAATTGTAAGAAATATAAATTGCAATAAGTAAAGACATAAAATAAATAAAGGAAAGTAAATGATGGAATATAGATTATGGAATGTAAAGAGCGGAAAGCGTAATAAATAAATGACGTAAAATAAATTGCAAGAAAGTGCAATAAATAAATGACAGAATTTAAAGAGCGAGAAATAAACAACAATCAAAGGAAAGCTTGAAAGAGAAATCACCAAAAGTTTACTTCTATTTCTAGAGAGAGAAATTACTAAAAGTAGTGAGATGATCGATTAGGAAAGGAATGAAAGGATTGAGGGATAAAAGAATGATCAAAACACTAACCCCAACCCCTCTATTTATACTAAAATAGAGGTAAGGGCAAAATAGACATTTAACGCTAATCTAGAAGTTAAAGTAGCTAAAAGTACAACTAAAGCAAATAGTTAGAGTCTAATTGTATCAAACTTAGCCAACAATTTTTCAGCTAATTAAAATAATACAGCTGGTAATACACACATGTCATTCAAAAAGTCAGCTCTTGTCATGTCAATAAGCTCCATGTTCTCTCTCTCTCTTCTCTTTCTTCACAGTCAGGTCATGCTGCAGCAATCCCGCGACATCAAACAACTTTAATCTGTCCAGAACATGTTCATATTAGCCCACTATATATTAAAGATAGGTAAATCATTTATTCTAGCTCCATAATAAAGAAGTGGAAAATAAGGGAATAAAGTGAATCAAAGTTATGATATAAATAGAAAATGTCCTATCTAAAAGAGAAAAAAAAGAGTGTTTAAGTACTAAATAATTAGTGCGTATCAATATGTATGTATGTATGTATGTATGTATGTATGTATGTATGTATGTATGTATGTATGTATGTATGTACGTATGTACGTACGTACGTATGTATGTATGTATGTATGTATGTATGTATGTATGTATGTATGTACTACATACATGCATGCGTACATACATGCATGCATACATACATACATACATACATACATACATACATACATACATACATACATACATACATACATACATACGTACGTACATACGTACGAATGCATGCATTCATGCATGGATGCATGTATGTATGTATATATATATATAGGAGTGAGTTCATTTGTTAACCCAGTATATGGTGTTAACTTTGTGAACCAATCCTAGTCTTTAATCTTTGTAATCTATGGATAAAATTCATCATGACATTTTTGTAACAAATTAAAGAATGATGTTTAATAAACATAGGTGAACAATCATGAATAAAGGGTAATTTTAGAAAAAAGTAAGGAGATTTCTTTTAACCTTAATTACTTTTCCGGTAATTACTCCATCATTTTGAAACTGACATCAAGCTCTAAATTATTCATTCATATATTAATATGTAATGT
Source organism: Cynara cardunculus var. scolymus (assembly GCF_001531365.2). Classification (NCBI taxonomy): domain Eukaryota; kingdom Viridiplantae; phylum Streptophyta; class Magnoliopsida; order Asterales; family Asteraceae; genus Cynara; species Cynara cardunculus. Next base: position 17,950,435 of record NC_037530.1, read on the forward strand.
TTAACTTATGAATGGTGTGAATTAAAGAACAATTGTTATATTTGAGTAGCTTATGAACATTGTTCAGCAATAAATAAATAAATAAATATATATATATATATATATATATATATGAAAATGTTCATTAGTAAATACATACTTGAATGTGTATGTATGTGTGACTAGTGAACAGTGTCTACCAATGAACAAGTTGTCAATGTAAATAGTGTTCATTATTAAACATTGAGTGCACGTTCATTCATGTTGACTGCTACTATGTTCATATTGATCATCTATATTATACAATACAATAGACACAACGAAGTCGTTCGATTAAGAATGTTGACTGTTGAAATGCTATTGATTATTTCTCAAAACGCATTTGTTTATAAACAATCACAAACAATATAGCTTACAACACATTGATAATTTCAAAATGTCTAAATTCAAGGAGTAATGTAACTCCCATTTAAATATATTAAAGTAATACAAAACATAACCTTACTATTTTGGCCTCAATCATTAATTACATACGAATCTATGAACTATGGTACTAGATTGATTCATATTGGTCTAGAGAATTTGTATAGTTAACACAAATGAATTGGTTAACAAAATATCATACCCCCTCTCTCTCTCTCTCTCTATATATATATATATATATATATATATAGAGAGAGAGAGAGAGAGAGATCTTGGTTCAAATGTTAACCCAAAGTATTGTGTTAACTTTGTTAACCATTTTCAACCAATCACAATACATCTTAGTATTAGATTCATATCCATCTTAGAGTTTAATGACAATGGTACATACATAATTTTCTTTTTTTTTATGTAACTCCTATGTTATTAACTGGGAGTTACAAAATTATAAAATCTCATGATTTGTGTTAACTTATTATTAATCTTGTTATTTTTTTAATATTGATTTTTTTATCTCCAATGTTTATGAATTTGTGATTGGTGGAGGAGATCCGGTAGTAAAGTTTTTGGTATCGTTCAAATTGACATATACGAAACATGATAAACATGTGTGACCATATGAACACAAATTCACATATGAGAACATTCGTACAACCATATAAATACAACTTGACATATATAAACCATTGTGTAAATTGCGAACACAAATTGACATATATGAACACCTGTGTCAATTACGAAAACAGATTGACCTATATGTACAGTTGGTATAAATATGAACACATATTGACCCAAATGAACATACGAAAAATGATGAACATGTGTGACCATATGAACACAAATTCACATATATGAACATTCGTACAACCATACACAACTCGACATATGTGAACCCTTGTGTCAATTACAAACACAAATTGACATATATGAACCATTGTATCAATTACGAACACAGATTGACATATATGTACAGTTGGTATATATGAACACATATTGACACAAATGAACATACGAAAGATGATGAAAATGTTTGACCATATGAACACAAATTCACATATATGAACATTCGTACAACCATATTAACACAACTCGACATATATGAACCCTTGTGTCAATTACGAACACAAATTGACATATATGAACCCTTGTGTCAAATACAAACACAGATTGACATATATGCACACTTGTGTCGTTTACGACTTCTTTTCATATACACCCCTGTTCACACATGAACAATTCCCATAAATATCAAATACTTGTTCACATATGAACCATTAACAAAAAAAAACTGTAGAAGAATCTGGTGTCGGGGATCTTGTTGTTGGTTTTGATTCGATAACGACATTAATTCCCGGATAGTTACATTGTTATTATTGGGCAGTTACAAATATCTCATTGTCATTAATGGGCGGTTACAAAACATATCATTGTCATTAATGGACAACTAAAATCTTTTCCCAAAATACCCGTTGTAAATATTGTTCACTTATGTTACCTTGTCTATGTATGCAATTAATTACACTTTATGTCATGAATGATCTTAGCCACAAATTTCAAAGATCAGTGGATAAGATTGGTTAACAAAGTTAACACAATATATAGAGGTAATATCAAATGTTAACCAAAGTTTTTGTGTTAACTTTACAAACCATTTCAACCAATCACAATCCATGTAGGTTTTTATCTAGCTTACAATTTAATGCCAAGGGTAGTTGAATAATTTCATTTTTTATGTAACTCCCATATCATTAATTGGGAGTTACAAAATCATAAAATCACTAAAAATGTGCATTTTTAATATTGATATATTTTTTAAAAATTGATCTTCCATTTTTATTGTTTTAAGAGTTTGTGATTCGTGGAGGAAAGACGGTAGTAAAATCTTTGGTATCGTTCAAGCTATTATGGATAAACGCATTGGAAAAAAGTTCGACAACATTGAGAAGATTAAAATGGTTTATGGTAACAATCGGAGTTCGAGTTCGGGAAGTGAAGAAAATAACCAAAGTGAATGTCTTGGTAATGGATTAATACGTACCTAATTCACATGTTCAAATAGAATTCCATGCATGACTCATTTTCTTATTGTCATATAAACGACTTTTATGAATCATGAACCATTATATTCATGTTACTACTCTCATTTGAGTATATATAACACTTCATGAACGAAATTTTGTGTCATATGAACACAAGTGTCATTTTTTAAGTTTGATCCCAAATCTTTATAGTTGTGTAAGTGCTTCCACCTGGTGTTCATATATGTCAATTTGTGTAAGTGATTGACCTGATGTTCATATGATGGGGGTTATGTGTTCATATATTTTCTACGATATTCTCTTCCTATGTGGCTTCATCATGTTCACAGTTGTATACGTTCATGTTAATAACCCCATCATATGAATATCGGTTTCTGTTAGTGATCTCACCTTTTGTTCATATATGTTCATGTCAACTTACCGAGTTTTTGGTTAAAAATTTGCTCCCAAATCTTTATATAAGCACCGTTCTTGCACCTGGTGTTCATATATGTCAACGTGTGTAAGTGATTGCACCCGATGTTCATATTGGGTTCATAAATGATATGCAGTCCAAGTTCATATATATGTCAATTTTTTTTTCGTATTTGACACAATGGTTCATATATATATATAATTGTGTTCATATGGTTCTTATATTAATAAAAATAAATTAACAAAAATCATGAGATATTTTTATTTTGTAACTTCAAATTAATGATATGTGAGTTACATAAAAAAGAAATTTATCTAAATATCCTATTCAACTTTGTTCACTTATTTTTATGAAATTTTAAATTTAAAAAAAATAAATTTTTATCATGATTAATCACAAACGTTTATTGAAAGATTCAATTGCCAAAATCAGTTAACAAAGTTAACACAAAAACTTTGATTAACATTTGAACCTAACCCTATATATATATATATATATATATATATATATATATATATATATATA
>NC_037530.1:17954825-17959059 GCF_001531365.2 Cynara cardunculus var. scolymus
TTTTTTTTGAATCTTTTTAAATTTTAATTTTAATTTTAAAAATCTTTTAATTTTATTTTTTATCACAATATGTGGTTACTGAGTTGTTCTCGCGTTTTCGTAAAATCACAGGGGTTCTCGTTTGAACCCTTCCCTATATATATATATATATATATATATATATATATATATATGCACGCATTACTAGGTTTTAGTTGTATAAAATAAGATGATCTAATATGAATAAGAGAGAGAGATGATGGCTTATATAGTTTCTTGAAGCAATGTATATAACATATAAACTGTTATGAGATTGTCGATTAGAAAGAATTAAAGGAAAAGAATGAAAAGAATATATATAACCTTGTTTGAGTAACCATGGAGTGTCAATGATGGAAATGGATAACTGGGATGTAAGAAGGTGAAAATGGAAATTATGTGGAAATTGATTAAAATAGTTATGTTTTTAGGTTATCAAAGAGTAATCATATAATGCCCTCTTTGCTAGTGGAATGAAATAGTCGGGTCTAGGGAAACGTATAAATGATAAGAATTAGAGATTCAACTAACGATCAAAATTTGTCACTAATTTCTTCATACAAGGCCACCACCAATAGTTCTCTATTAGGTTTTTATACATCTTGTTGCCGGGATGTATGACATATCTAGACTTATGTGCCTCATCCAATACAATCTTCCTTAGGCTATACAGTCCTTGGAACCCATTTTCTATTATGGAACCTCCAAATTCCATATGTTCATATTGCCTAAAACAAGGTTTGAGCAGCCATCCATTCCTTCTTCATTTTCTCTCTACGAAAGGTATTTTGTTGCAACTTTCGGATATGATCTATCAGATCAATTCAAACATGTGTTCTCGTGGTTCACACTCTAATTTGTTATGCCCTCTCTTTCCTACTAAACACATCATATTTGTCCTTTCGAGATGGTAGTGTATCTCGCAGTCAAAATCTATTAACAACTCCATCCATATACTTTACCTCATGTTCAAATTTTTCTAGTTGAACAAATACTCCAGGATCCTATGGTATGTGTAAATCATACACTTAATACTATACAAATAATGCCTCAATATATTAAGTGTAAATACCATAATCATTAACTCCAAGTCATGATTTGGTACTATGCCTTTGTTTTGTATTGTCAAAAGCAATATTATTAACACATACCTCAACATTTTGGTTACCAATGTTTGATAATCACGTCCATTAGAGCAAATTGCGTATTTTTATCACATGGATAAAAAATAATTGACATTATGGTATATTTACAACTTGCATATTAACTTTTGGTCATTTTCACTATGTAAGAAAACATATGCGGAACAATGGGAGATATCTATTATTTAGTTCTAAAATGTAATGACTTTCATAGGATGTGTTTGTAGAAGGGGGACTAAATACAAATACAACAAATTTTCACTTTTATTTCTATATTTTGTATTAAAACCAAGAATTACAGATTTGTTGTGAAAGCTAGGAATGTAAGACCTGATCCTAACCAATTTGACTGGTGACAACCAACTAAAATAAAATAACCAAAATTAAATAACTAAAATACATGACCGTAACAACCAACTAAAATTAAAACAACCAAAGGTCGAGTCAAGGTAAACCATAACTGGATCCATGCATAAACACATCAATTTTCGTGATAGCACAAAAGCATCGCAAAAAACAGCAACAATAAAGATTAAAATAGATTTTGACAGCTTTTAGCGACAATTTTAAAAACAACTTTGTAAAACCGTCGCAAACAACACTATTTTACTCTTTAAATAAAACTTTCTGCTTTCGCGACAGTTTTATTAATTGTTGCAAACATGATTATGTCAAAACATGTTTCTTGTTGTGATTAAGATTATCAACAAAATTAAATAAACACATAAAAAATGATCTTTTTTTATAACTTTTATATCATTAAAATCCTTTAATAACCATAAAGTTTTATAAACATATTGTATCAATTTCTTGCATAATTTTTATGCCAAAATTATCCAAAGAACCCATACAATGAACCAACAGGGAAAACAAAAAAACATAATTGATTGATCTTTATCACTTTAAAACTCATATATATAAATTCGAAAAATTCATATATATATATATATATATATATAAATCGCAAGTTTCCCGTTGTTGTTCCCGGACTATCCATTCCTTCCTTCCTAAAAGATAAAAAGAGAAAGAGCTATCAGTTCAAAAATCTTGCCTTCCTCTGCTGCCCCGGGAGAGTAAAAAACCCCTCCCTAAAGGAGAGCATAAGCTGATCGAATATTTGTGTTTGATCCGACTTCGATCGAACATAATGAACCCCAAATAGAGAAAGCGGACCCCTCATACAGTGGCCTCTTTTATAAGACAAAAATTGCAGAGAAGCAGGATCCGAAGCGATGGCGTCTGTCTTCGTAGTATAATTGACAAAGCGGGAGGAAAATAAAGAAAGAGATTGAGTTAGAGAAATTCTCTATTATGGTTTACCTGCTTTCCTTTCGGACAGCTTTATGAGAAAGATAGATACGAAATTCGGATCAAAAAGAGATAGCTTCAATAGTTCCCTTAAAATTTTCATATATATAAAAAAAACCAACAAATCTTTGTGTTTCCCATTCAAGTGTACAACATACCACAAACAAATTTGTTTAGTGATCAAAAATCAATCAAAATGTGCTAAGAAACATAAATGTTGGCTCTGATACCACTTTTAGTTATTACGTAAGATAAAAATCGGATCTTTATATGAAAAACGCGGAAGTATGAAATGTAATAACGAAACCGAGGAACACGTGTATGTAATCAAAGCAACAAATAAAATCTACAAATGTACCTCGATTGTAGATCAAAACAATTAAGAATCAACGTAGAATCCCTCTATCAGTCCACACATGAAGCCGTACACCAAAACAAGAAACCTTATCGCTTGGAGCACCAAAATCGACCTGAAGAACCCCTTGGGGTTGAGTTCAGCCGTAGATGGGGGGAGAGAGAGAGAAAGAGAGAGAGAGGAGGGAGAGGCGATTGTTGCTTAGGGTTTGATTATGTTCTTATCTCTAAGTTAGTTAGGTTTAAATACTCATGATTTGGGCTTAAATCCCTAACAGGCTTCTAAAGCCTCTTTATGCATATTTAAAACCCATTAGCAATTAACTAATCATTTAGTTAATTAATAATTAATAATTTATCAAAATAAATTATTAAATTATTATTTACTAATTAATTATTAACTATTAACAATTAACAAAATCAGTCCCCAAGGTTTCTTACTTTCCAATTTAGGCCAAGTGTGTAGCCTCGATAGACTTATGAAATTTATTTACTAAATTCACTTGTAACATTGGACATTATTTCCAACAGTTAGCAGTACCCGACAACATTCAGGGATGGATGTTTGACCTATCAGGCAGGGATAATCATTTCGGTACTGGGAGAGGTGGCGACCATTCTCAAGAACCAAAAAGACTAAGCTGAGGGGAAGCCCTATGACTCACTGAAAAGACGGTAGGAGGGCCCTTGATCTGTCAATATAGAGAGAAAAAATGGGCTTTGTATTCATGTATGTATGTATGAATGTATGTACATACATACATACATACATACATGCATGTATATACATACATACATGTATATACATACATACATACATACATGTATGTACATACATACATACATACATACATACATACATACATACATGTATGTACATACATACATGTATGTACATACATACATGTATGTACATACATACATGTATTTACATACATATGTATAGATATATACATATATGTATATAGAGAAAAGTTCATTTGAGAAGTGGTAAATATTTGAGAAGTAAAGAAGTGATCCTAACCCTTCATCTGGTCAACATTTGGGTCTTTGACACGAGTTATTTAGTGAATCAACTAATTAGTTAATATGTGAATCACACGAGTTAATATGTGAATCAGTTAATTAGTTCATATGTGAATCACAAGGATTCATATATGAATCACAAATGTTTTTATGTGAATCAGTTAAGTAGTTCATATGTGAATCGCACGAGTTCATATGTGAGTCAGTTAAAATACTTCATATATGAATTAAACAGGTTGTTGATCCTCTCTCTCAGTGATTTGATGATAATCCCTTTTTCCTTTCGATGTATTTACGTTTTCTGTTTTTTCAGTTCCAGCGATCAATACACTGAGTATGTTCAGTGATCGCTGAAGAACTCGCTTTGTAAATCATTCAGAGACAAC
>NC_037530.1:17959159-17965053 GCF_001531365.2 Cynara cardunculus var. scolymus
TTTGTTCATTCAAGAATTTCAAGTTTTGTAACGAGCTCTGAGTAGATGGTTTCAGAAATCCGATATATATGCAATTTTCTTTTCATTTGATCTTGCTAACAAACAAAATTGACCTTCAACTTTATATATTAGTTGACTTGTAAAATAACCACATAAACTCATGATTCAAAGCCAAACTAATGTTTTCGAATTGTGATTTACCGCGCTACATCGTGCGGGTATACCACTAATGTGTATATATATATATATATATATATATGTATATTATCTTATTAAGCAAATTTGCTAAATGTTTTAGCACTCTTGAAATCTTAAAAATGTACAAACCCTAAAACCCAAAGTACTAGTTTTTAAAGCTGGGTTTTAAAACCTAAAAAAGTACAAGCACAAAGTACTCCCGGCAACGACTTTTACATCCCTGCAGACCCTCTTTGCCCAAGAAGACGATTCAGGCAATTTCGCTCCCCAAGATGCGATTCATCGCTCTCTATACTCAAATCATCCATGTATTAACCTTCAATCCACCGCTCTCGTTCTCACCCTTCAATCCATTGCTCCATCGTCTTCAATCTTCAACCTTCAATCTTCAACAATCTGCCCAAGACGACGATTACCAATTCTGTTTAGGGTTCTGCCTCCATCGTCGTCTTCTTCAATCTTCAACCTTCCAGGTAATTATGTTCAGTAATCAGTCCCCCATACTTGAACAATCGTCGTCTTCCACTTCCTACACACTTGAGAAGCAACCAAATATTCTTGTAACTTAGAAATATGAAATGTCCGATTGTAACTGAGATTCTTTCAACAGATAAGAAATTAAATCGTCAAAGGATTCCATAAGAGTAACATATCATATTTCCCTTTTCTGCTGTCGTCTTGTTGCTGCAAAGTTCTAGAGTTATTTTTGGATACTTGGATTGTTTGGATTTTAATTGATCAGCTAGCTCATAATTTACCGGCTAATTGCATTTTATAGAGCAACTTTGGTTTTGTTATGCAATTTACAAGTTCCCTGAGATTTCTTTATAGAAAAAATGAAACTAAAAGACTAAGCATGTTATCTATAATCTAAGTCCCTCTTTTAAACTGTCCTGAAAATGTAGGCACAGTACTGTTGTAGTTTTTTCTTAATATTGAGAAAATCTTGAGCCCGTAATTTGTGTTTAGATTGTACTCCATTGGCAAGAATTTATCACAATTGGTTTTCTCTCTTTAGTGTTAAATATATACGCTTCCTGTTTAAAATGAAGACCTATGTATTTCAAAAACATATCATATTTCCCTTTTCTGCTGCCGTATTATTGCTGCAAAGTTCTAGTTCTAGAGTCTGTCTTATATTTTTGGCTCACTTAGTCAGAGGCGAGTAGAGACTTTTGGTTCATTGTTGTAGATTTTGATGGTGAGCAATATGGCAATGATGTACACCTTCTGGTTCATCAAAAGTTTGCATTTTTTCTTCAAATATTTACTAATTAGCTGGATCAAGTTTTGGGGTTTTGATCCATCTGATGTGTTTTATTTTGGTCATTTTGTGTTTTTTGCTTGTTGATTGATTCATGATGGCTCCTGTAAATTGAAGTTCACTGGAACAATGTAGCTTCCCATGCTACAGGCCCTATCTAAGTAATAAAGTTCAACAACAACAAAGAGAATGCCTGTGACCCTGCTTCAAAATTTTCAAAAACAGGCACAAAAGGGGAACAAAGAAAAAAATGAAAGCTATTTGGCAAGTCTGGCTCACAACTCTCTTTTCCCTCTTAAAAATGGAAATAAGACTCCATCTATGTAACTAATGTGAATCTATGGTACTATTAATCTATTATAAAACAGCATGTTGTTAATATTGTTTTTCCTCAGTTGTTACTTGATTCAGCCAGATTGTACATACTTGTTGGGTTTCATCATTCAATACTGTAATTTTTAGTATATTATGTTTCTACACTTGAGATCAAGCCATGGCTCACTAGAGTTCCAAAGACATCAAGATTAAAGCACCCTTATTGTTGGTTCTTTTTTGTATTTTTTGTCCTTAGATTTTTGTCCCTCTTTTAAATTGTCCTGGAAATGTAGGCACAATACTGTTGTAGGTTTTTCTTAATATTGAGAAAATCTTGAGCCCGTAATTTTTAATAGATTGTACTCCATTGGCAATAATTTATCACTATTGGTTTTCTCTCTTTAGTGTTAAATATATACGCTGCCTGTTTAAAATGAAGACCTATATATTTAAAAAACATATCATATTTCCCTTTTCTTCTTTTTTGTCCTTAGTTTTTAGGTCTTGGACTCTTTTTTGGAGTTGCGTGCAATGTGTTGTATGATTGGGTTATTAGTAATGCATTATGTGTTCTCAAATTGTTTTGTAGGTCTGAGCATATAATCCTAATCAATCCATCGCTTCCATTGTCATCTTCCTTCAAGCTTCAATCAAGGTTCTAGGTAATTATTTCTATACTACCTGTTGTAGAAGCAATAGATTTTTTTTAATAGATATGTAGTTGAGTTATGTGCTTCATAGAGTCCTGTCAAACGCATAAGAAGTGTATTTTTACCTGACTAATTTCCGTAATATTTCTACCATTACGCCCAACAACAATCCCTATATGTGTATGGTTGCCAAGGTGTGTATGGTTGTTTGCTTATTTTTGTTTTTATTTTATGATTCATATTATCTTAAAAGGATCCTGATTTAACCTAGCATGGCAAGGGTACTTTGTACATATATTTTGTTAAAATGTTGAGATGTTCCCTAGATTGCTTTTTGATTCTTGATATTTTTGCATTTGAAAACATCTTGATCCTTAGGACTATGAATGATGCTGAAATTATTTGATAAGTATCTTGTTACAATGGGTTTGTTCTACTTGAATCTTTTGGTTTTCTCACCAACAGATTACTTTTATGTTTCTTAGACATGTAATCTGTTTTTAGAAGGGTGCTTTTGCGGACTGTAAGGAAGACTGGTTGAGACCCAAAAAACTGAGATGTAAAGACATCAATCTTTTATGATCCAGCTTATATACATGTACCTCTAAGCCATTTACATAATCCAGCTTATACCTATGTACCTCTTAGCATTAAAAGTCGTTAGTACAAGGAGTACTATAATAAGTTCAGATTTTTAGTATTCAACTTATTAGCATTTTAAAGTTCCACTTAGAAATCTTCAAAAAATAAAAGAATGTATGTTGGTTCTGTTCTTATGAGAAACTCTCATTAATGGTTGCTGGTCCTCCACTGTTTCCTTGATTTATGGCTGCATCAATCTGTATTTCCAAGACCTGAGTGTACTTGAACTTGATGCTTTTGTAGGGTGGAGATTCTAGCATTAAGAGGGTAAAGGTTGAGCAAGAGGTAGAATCACATGCTATTGGTGGACCACAATCAGTAGATCAGAGAACTGATGATGTAGAGCAGCATATGGATGCTATATTCAAAATCTTCACAAAGATCAGTTCTATGGTGCAAAATTCCAACTCTTTTTCTTTGAAATATATTTGTTTTATGTTAAAGTTCATTATAGCTGGTTCAACAAGCTCTAACCTTTCATGTTTAATTAGTTTTTTATAGAACCACGTAAGATTACGGGTAAAATTCCATGCTTTTACGTAACTTACCGGGTAAGATTTTAATCTATTAAAATGATATCATATGCAACATTTTTTTTTAGTAAGGGGACGTTTACCAAACGCTTATCTGGGTAAGTGCTTACCAAGTAACATTACCTCACTGTGTGAATATGGTAAAGACCAAGTATCTTACCCGGTAAGAGCGAGACAAGGACCAAGAGTCTTATCCGGTAAGTGATGCGATAACTCTTACCACGGTAAGCGCTTACCGGGTAAATTGTTGCATACGATGTCGTTTTGGTGAATTGAAATCTTACCCGGTAAGTAAATAATAATGTTAAATTTTACCGGTAAGCACTTACCGGGTAAGTGTTTGGTAAACGGCCCCTAAGTGTTTACATGGTAAAAGTCATTGCTTTCACTTATGGGTAAGACTCTCGATCCTTCTCATCACTCTTACCGGGTAAGTTTTTTAATCCTTGTTATGTTCATCCGATCAAGTAAAGTGACCTGGTAAGCATGTACTAGGTAAGTGATTAGTAAACGGCTCCATGGACCACATGATTTGCTTTAACAACTGATCGTGTGTAATGTGATTTCTACTTGTCTATAACCACAAATTTTTAATAAGTTTCAAGTTTATCATAGACACTATGGGTTTGTTTACTAAATGCTTATTGGATATGCCTACGACTAAGAATCTTACCTGGTTAGAAGCAATGCAATGATCGATAATCTTACGCGGTAATTGAGAAAAAATGTTGACTCTTAACGGTAAGTACTTACCGGGTAAGCATCTTGTAAACGGCCCCTTACTGTTAAAAATATTTTCAAGTTTATGATGGACACTATGGGTTTGTTTACTAAATGCTTATTGGATATGCCTAGGACTAAGAATCTTACCTAGTTAGAAGCAATGCAATGATCGAAAATCTTATGCGGTAATTGAGGGAAAATGTTGACTCTTAAAGGTAAGTACTTACCGGGTAAGCATCTGATAAAGTGTAATAACCCAAAAGAAGAAAAAAGAAAAAGAAAAAAGAAAATGATTGCTAGATAATAAATTATAGAGATTGGTTATGTAAATGTAGGGAAAGTGAATGGTTTATAACTAACATTGATGGTAATTCAATGTCATGCTAACCAATGGGCTTGAAACCCCCAAGACTTATCGTTTCCTTTTCCATAACTACCGATAGCTTAGCATAAAAAGGGGATTTTCTAACCTTATATGAATTTTGGTCGATAAGGAGAACTATTACGGACAAAGGCAACGGTAGACACTGAAACAAAAGTCGACGGTATTGTACATCGCAGCTAATTCGACGCCAATCGGTAAGTGTTTCATACCCATTGTCGAAATTATGTTTACTAGATAATCATTCTAGTCGCTCGATCGTTCAGGTGGGTTCCTGAAGGGGCAACGGTGGCCAACGGTCACCGAAAGCACCCCCACTGTTCTTCACAACGGTAATCACGGTGAGATCGGGTTGATAAACGGTGACCCTCGTGTCGGTTTTAGGAGATAGAACTTATGTTTAGTGTGTGTAAGTCGATATACTTATATAATGGATGGACGACGTTTCGTTGCTACGATGAATTGAAGGGTTAAAAAACTCGTTATGATGAGAGATTTATCGAGTCTCATTAATTCTATGTGTTGATTCACCGGAGTTTAACAAATTAGGACACAAGTACTGCTCGTCGGAAACTGCTTGGGATTATTTGCAGAAGTGACACACACACACACATATATATATATATATATATATATATATATATACATAAATCAAATTGTAAACAAATAGCTAAGCATGGGTTATAAAAATAAAAATAAAAAAATAAATAAAAGGTGTCAAGAGTACTAGTCGATCATCTCTAAGGAAAGTCGTATGTTACAATCAGCATTATGGTCTTTGATCTGTAGGGAGACACTAACCACTTAAAAGAGCGCTTGAGACAATAACTACTACGGTGAGTTATACGTGACTTTCCTAAAAATGGTTGCACATTTTATTTACAATTATATGCAAGGTTGCTGGAATTTTTCTCGATATATTTGAATATCATTCATGTATGCGTAAATCGTGCCTTATTTTATAAAAAATGTGGTGTGGCAATGTGGGCTGTACTACGGTATGATTCCATAAAGACAAGCATGCTTTGTGAGCTTGTCTAAGTCGTAAGTGCGGATTTGCTGTGTGAGTTCGCCAGGTAATGCTGTGTGAGGTAGTCATCTCCCGTAACGCCACTAGCTTTGTGAAGTGTGTTGTTTAACTATATGCATGATAAATTATGACGCTTTGTGAAATCTATTTTTTACGT
>NC_037530.1:17967028-17999634 GCF_001531365.2 Cynara cardunculus var. scolymus
ATTTTCAAAATCAGTAAGTGTGCGGAGGAAGATAAGGTGACATATGCGACATCCATGCTAAAATCAGAAGCCCTTTTCTGGTGGGAAATAATTACRAACTTAAGGSGCGAAGAGGCTGTRGCAAGAATGACATGGGGTGAGTTTAAGGTGTTATTTAATGAGAAGTTTTGTCCTCGAACTGCGATAAAGCAATTGGAAAAGGAATTTTTGAGGTTGGAACAAGGAATCATGACAGTCCGGGAGTATATAACAAGTTTTACAAAAAAACAAGGTTTGCCGAACACTATGTCTCGACCGAGGAAATACGGGTAGAGCGATACATCTTGGGACTAAAAGCATCTATTCGGGAATTTGTTCTCACTATGAGTCCAACCACATTTCAGGAGGCAGTAAACGCTGCGGAAATTCAAGAGAAAGAGATGAATCGTCAAGATGCTGAGCGGGGCCAAATAAAAAGAAAATGGGAATGTCCGAACAATGAAAGCAGGAAGCCAAAGTTTCTGGGTTCAGAAAAGAAGACATGGCAAGAGCAAGCTGCTAAACCATGTCCTAAATGCAACCGTGTGCATAAAGGAGAATGCATGGTTAAGCCGAGGATGTGTTACCGATGTGGGAAGCCAGGACATCTGTCTTAGGATTGCAAAGTTGAGCGAAGGGAGCGACTATGCTTCATTTGTAAGTCACCCAACCATATACAAACAAATTGCCTTCAGCAGAAGAATGAGCATACTACAGGTCAAGGTGGAAGTCAAAATGGAAAAAGGGAGGAAAGGCGAGCTGAAGTAACTAAGTCAAAAGGAAGAGTCTTCCACATGACAGCAACAGAAGCCGAGGAGACACCAGACGTGGTGACATGTACCTTTCTGGTCAACTCTGTACGTGCTAGAGTACTCTTTGATTCTGGAGCAAACCGTTCTTTTGTGTCTACAACTTTATATGATTATCTGCATAGAGTACCAAAGCCTTTAAGTTCAGCCGTAGAGGTAGAAACTGCCGATGATAATAGGGTCATAATTAGAGAGGAGTATGATGACTGCAATATTCAAATAGACGGTTGTTCGATTCCATTAAAACTACTCCCTATGACTCTCGGGGAATTTGATATAATAATTGGAATGGACTGGTTAGCTGAAAACCAGGCAAGAATTATGTGTAACAAAAAGATAATTCAGATTGAATTACCCGATAATGGAACCATAGTAATTTATGGAGATAGAAGAAATAAGAAATCTAAGCATGATCTCCCTAGTTAAAGCGAGGCGGTGTGTAAGAAAGGGATGTCAAAGTTATTTGGCATATGTGATAGATGCTAGGAAAGAGAAAATGAGTATGGAAGACATTGTTGTTGTGTGGGAGTTTCCTGAAGTCTTTCCGGATGACCTGACAAGTCTACCACCCGAGAGATGGGTAGAGTTTCAGATTGATATTGTACCGGGAGCTGCACCTGTAGCTCGAACACCCTATCGTCTTGCATCGTCAGAAATGAAAGAGCTAATGACTCAGTTGTAGGAGTTGTTAGACAAGGGTTTTATACGCCCTAACACCTCGCCCTGGGGAGCGCCGGTGTTATTCGTTAAGAAGAAGGATGGCACAATGCGGATGTGCATCGACTACCACAAGCTTAACAAAGTAACCATAAAGAATAGGTACCCACATCCAAGGATTGATGATCTTTTCGATCAACTTCAGGGTGCCAGTTATTTCTCAAAGATCAACCTACGCATCAGCTGAAGGTCCGGGAGGAGAATGTGCCTAAAAGAGCTTTTAGGACTAGGTATGGGCATTATAAATTCATAGTAATGCCATTTGAGTTGATAAATGCACCTGTAGCTTTCATGGATTTGATGAACAGAATATGCAAACCCTACCTAGATAAGTTTGTCATTGTTTTCATAGATGATATTTTAATTTATTCTCGCACTGAGAATGAGCATGAGGAACATCTTCGCATGGTTTTGAGGTTGCTGAAACAGGAAAAATAATACACGAAGTTTTCGAAGTGTGAGTTCTGTCTCTGAGAAGTTCAATTTCTAGGGCATGTGGTGACCCAAGAAGGAATAAAAGTAGATTCGGCCAAGGTAGACGCTATAAAGAAGTGGGAGCCACCAAGGACCCCTTCTGAGATACGAAGCTTCTTGGGATTAGCTTGTTATTATCGAAGGTTTATTCAGGACTTTTCACGAATAGCGACGCCCTTGACAGCACTAACAAAGAAATGTGTGAATTTTGATTGGAAATAATCTCATGAAGAGGCATTTAGAGTCTTAAAGGAAAAGTTGAACACCACACCAATATTGAACTTACCAGAAGGAGCTGAAGGGTTCGAAGTCTACAGTGATGCTTCCAAGCTAGGACTTGGTTGTGTGCTAATGCAACAAAGAAAAGTTATTGCATATGCTTCATGTCAACTGAAAGAACACGAGCAGCGATACCCAACTCACGACTTAGAGTTGGCAGCTGTGGTGTTTGCATTGAAGATCTGGAGGCACTACTTATATGGGGTGAAGTGTCAAATTTATATTGATCACAAGAGTCTAAAATACTTGTTTGATCAAAAGGACCTGAACATGAGACAACAAAGGTGGATGGACTTGCTGAAGGATTATGACTGTGAAATTTTATATCTAGGGTGGCAAATATGGTGGCCGACGCATTAAGTCGCAAAGAAAGGAGCAATCGGGTGAAGATTAAAGCAATGAGGATGGAGGTCACTTCTAGTTGGACCGATGAACTCAAGAAAATTCAAGAAGAAGCTTTATTAGAGGGAAACTTGAAAGGAGAGAGAATGGTAAGGGTTGGTCCGTTGTTTGAAGATAACAATCTGGGGTTAAAGTGCTATAAAGGCAGAATTTGGATTCCTTGCTTAGGCAACTTTCGTAACCAAGTGTTAGATGAAACCCATAAATTTCGATATTTTATCCATCCGGGTAACAATAAGATGTATCGAGATCTTCATCAATCTTACTGGTGGTGAGGGATGAAGAAAGACATAGCCCATTATGTCGAAAGGTGTTTGACATGTCTACAAGTCAAAGTTGAACATCAACGACCATATGGTAAGCTACAACCCCTAGAAATTCCGATGTGGAAGTGGGACCACATCACAATGGACTTTGTGACGAAACTCCCAAGAACACCAAAGGGTTATGATGCTATCTGGGTAATCGTTGATAGACTCACGAAGTCTGCACATTTTCTGCCAATTAAAGAAACGTACTCGATGGAAAGACTAGCTAAGTTGTATATAGACGAGATTGTGACTCGTCATGGTGTTCCATTTTCAATAGTCTCTGATAGGGACAGTCGGTTTACCTCTACATTTTGGCAAAGCTTTCAAAGAGAGTTGGGATCACGAGTAAAGTTAAGTATAGTCTATCACCCACAAACAGATGGTCAAAGCGAGAGAACCATTCAAACTCTAGAAGATATGTTGCGGGCATGTGCTATCGATTTTGCAGGATCATGGGAAAGCCATCTCCCATTGATAGAATTTTCCTATAACAATAGCTATCATGCTAGCATTCAAGTCGCACCATATGAAGCTTTGTATGGGAGAAAGTGTCGAACGCCATTATGTTGGAATGAGGTGGGTGAAAAACAATTAGTTGGCCTCGAAATAGTTCAGCAGACTACCAACACGATAAAACAAATAAGAGAAAGGTTAAAGGTAGCACAAGATAGACAGAAAAGCTACGCTGATAAAAAACGAAAGTCGATAAAATTTCAAGTTAGGGACAAAGTTATGCTTAAAATTTCACCGTGGAAAGGCGTAAGTTCGTTTTGGAAAGTTAGGGAAGCTAAGTCCTCGTTATATTGGTCCTTACAAGATAACTGAAAGGGTATGTGAGGTTCCCTATAAGTTGAAACTACCTGAAGAACTTCAATGCGTCCATAACACGTTTCACGTATCTAATTTAAGAAAGTGTTTGGCGGATGAGAGCGCCGAGGTAACTCTTAAGGATATAAAGGTGGACAAGACACTAAGTTATATTGAAGATCCAGAGGCAATTATCGATAGGAAAGTGAGGAAGCTAAGAAACAAAGAAATTGCTCTCGTGAAAGTCCAATGGAAACATCATAGGGGGCCGGAAGCAACTTGGGAACCCGAGAAGAATATGAGGTTGAAATACGCCCATTTATTTGCATAAGGCAAATTTTGAGGACGAAATTTTGTTAAAGAGGGGAAGTTTGTAATAACCCAAAAGAAAAAAAAAGAAAAAAAAGAAAATGATTGCTAGATAATAAATTATAGATATTGGTTGTGTAAATGCAGGGAAATTGAATGGTTTATAACTAACATTGATGGTAATTCAATGTCATGCTAACCAATGGGCATGAAACCCCCAAGACTTATCGTTTCCTTTTCCGTAACTACCGATAGCTTAGCATAAAAAGGGGATTTTGTAACCTTATGTGAATTTCGGTCGATAAGAACTATTACGGACAAAGGCAACGGTAGACACTGAAATGAAAGTCGACGGTATTGTACATCGCAGCTAATTCGACGCCAATCGGTAAGTGTTTCATACCAATTGTTTAAATTATGTTTACTAGATAATCACTCTAGTCGCTCGATCGTTTGGGTGGGTTCCGAAGGGGCAACGGTGGCCAACGGTCACCGGAAGCACCCCCACCGTTCTTCACAACGGTAATCAAGGTGAGATCGGGTTGATAAACGGTGACCCTCGTGTCGATTCTAGGAGATAGAACTTATGTTTAGTGTGTGTAAGTCAATATACTTATATAATGGATGGACGACGTTTCGTTGCTACGATGAATTGAAGGGTTAAAAAACTCGTTATGATGAGAGGTTTATTGAGTCTCGTTAATTCTATGTGTTGATTCACCGGAGTTTAACAAATTAGGACATAAGTATTGCTCGTCGGAAACTGCTTGGGATTATTTGCAGAAGTGACACACACACAAACACACACACACACACATATATATATATATATAAGCATTTCATGCATGCACCGTCATGCATATATATAATAATAATAAAAGAAACTACTGTTGGATGCTATATACCTATATATATGTATATATATACATAAATCAAATTGTAAACAAATAGCTAAGCATGGGTTATAAAAATAAAAATAAATAAATAAATAAAATGTGTCAAAAGTACTAGTCGATCATCTCTAAGGAAAGTCGTATGTTACAATCAACATTATGGTCTTTGATCTGTAGGGAGACTCTAACCACTTAAAAGAGCGCTTGAGACAATAACTACTACGGTGAGTTATACGTGACTTTCCTAAAAATGGTTGCACATTTTATTTACAATTATATGCAAGCTTGCTGAAATTTTTCTCGATATATTTGAATATCATGTATGCATAAATCGTGCCTTATTTTATAAAACATGTGTGGCAATGTGGGCTGTACTACGGTATGATTCCATAAAGACAAGCATGCTTTGTGAGCTTGTCTAAGCCGTAAGTGCGGACATGTTGTTTGAGTTCGCCAGGTAATGCTGTTTGAGTTCGTTAGGTAATGTTGTGTGAGGTAGTCATCTCTCATAATGCCACTAGCTTTGTGAAGTGTGTTGTTTAAACTGTATGCATGATAAATTATGACGTTTTGTGAAATCTATTTTTTACGTGGTGTATGCATTAAAACCGTTAAGTCACTAGGCCCTTGGCTCACCCAACTCCTTTCAAAAACAATTATGCAACCAGGTCGTCTCATACAAGAGAATAATAGCAAGGGAAAAGAGAGTTTAGAACCGGCTATTGCGGAATAAAGGTTTGGCGTGAAGACTATCTGGGATTTGATATGGATATCATTAGACATATGTTCCTTTTAAGTTTTATTAGTTTAAAAAAAATACTTCCGTTGCGTTGAACTATTTAGACTTTATGACTTATTTATACATGGACGTTTATTATATTAAAAAGAAAAAAATTTGGGTCTTTACATAAACGGCCCCTTACTGTTAAAAATGTAGTTAGTTTTGCTTTTTATTAGTTCCCAAACTCATTTATGGTTTGTTCCTGGTCAGATTCTACTTGATTCTACTTGGGGAGCAATTTGAATTCTTTTTTTTTAAGCCATTTGAATTCTTTTTTTTAAGCCATGGAGTTGTAAGATGGTTGTTGGCTGGGTGAATCATTTGTCTGTGCAGTTTCCGATCAGATATGGTGCTTGTGGTGCATTATGTTGTTTGTTGGATTTAAATGTTAGGGAATCAGATTTAGATAGTTGTGGTCAGACTTGTTTTGTTGTACCATAGTTGGATTGGAGGTTGGGGGCTATGTGTTTTTGTCTCTATCCTATGATGTCTTTTTGTTCAATTGTGGATTTCATTGCTATGAAATGCTTAGCTTTAATAGGTTGGTTGTAGTATATATTGTTTTAATTCATGCATATTTGACTTATTAGAAACGAGATTCTTCCATGAGCCTGTACACTCTGTAGAAATTGGTGATGCTGAGTTTCATAGTATTTTGTCCTCCTTAACGAATTGATATCTATTAAAACAATGCCAAACATGTTTTTTAAGGTGGTCAATTATCAATTCATTGATTTTAAGGATATAACAATTTGTGATGTTTTATGTCGATAAACGTTTACCCGATAAGCGCTTGGTAAACAAATGTGTTTGTTTTTACAAGTATTCACAAACAATTTGTTTTTTTACAAATGGTTGCAGTTGCAAAAGTAGACTAACATCTTAAGAGTTCTAAATTTCAATTTGAATGAATTTGACAAACTTTTATAACCTGCAAAAGTAAGTTTGAGTGACGAATCTTACCGGTAAACAGCTATCAGATAAGCGTTTGGGTAAATGGCCTGAAGTTAAGTCCCACATTAGGTGCGTGTATCCCTTACGTCGTAGGAGTATATGAATGTATGTGTACATCTTATCCACTTGGATCTTATTTTGAGTGAGATACACCGAGTATGTTTGAGGTGTCAATTTCTCTATTCATAATAAAATTTGACATCCCGTCGCATTGCGTAGACACACAACTCGTATATATATGTATATATATATACATATATATATACATATATATAAAATAATCATTAAATTAGTATATAATATATTATAATACGTAAAATAGAAAATTATGATAATCAATATATAAAATTAAAATTAGAATCAATATAGAACTAAAAATTTATTACAATCAATATATTAATATGTATAAAAGATAGAGACAGATTATAGTTTATATATATATATATATATATATATACTAGTGGTGTACCCGCGCGATGCAGCGCGGGTAAATCACAATTCGAAAATATTAGTTTGGCTTTGAATTATGAGTTTATGTGGTTATTTTACAAGTCAACTAATGTATAAAATCGAATGAAAAGAAAATTGCACATATGTAGGGTTTCTGAAACCATCTACTCAAATCTCATTACAAAACTTGAACTTTTGAATGAACAAAGAAATACAATCRTTTGTAAAATAATGTCCATCCGTAAAATAATTATACCTTATTCATCACGTAAAAYTTCTTGATAGACGACRTTTGARGTGTACAYTCCGGCAYGATTGATTTTTTTAACAGGCTTCACTAACACCTTCGTATATTATGCGTATATTATGATATCTTCGAATCATGCAAACAACTTGTATCTCTAGTGAATCAAGTAGAGAAAGCATATACAGAAGAAATGGATGCACACTGAAACCACTGGCTGATCAGAGAGCTTTAACATATCAAAAATTCATTTTGGAAAAATATACTTCTAMAGCCATAATCAGTAACTCAACCTTCTAAAATCGGTTATTTTAGACATAAAAGAGTGATTAGTAGCAGCCAAGTAACATTAGTTACGCTTTTAATCATGCCAGGTAACATCATAGCAGCCTTTTGATCTTTAACAAAAWGAGATTGCAAAAAGCATTGGTATTATGTCCACCACAATAGTACAAATACATATACACACACAGATTGYTGTTTTGGCAAAAAGTCCATGTAAAAAGAGCTCCCAAATCATAATAATACAGACTACTGGCAGCAGCAAAAAAAATAATCCAAAAACCAACATAGGTTACTGAAATCATTAAAAAGTTGGGGGGGGGGGGCTGTTTCTATTTGAAGAACAAAACACACATACGCACAAACTTTTGAAGTTCTGCTTTGTTTCACCTACATAGGTTACTGAAATCATTAAAAAGTGTGTTGTTATCCAAACTTCAATGTTGCTTATAATGATATTTTACTGTTGAATTATATGTTTCATTGATCTAATTTAGGGAAGAGATTGTTATATTTGCAGTAAGATCTTACCCACCAGAGAACTTGGTTGAAACTGAAAAGCAGATGAAGAAGTTGAAGCAGAAAAAGGAAACAACAACGGAAGATCTGCAGAGGGAAGAAGCATTCTTTGCACATGTCAAGTACAATTTCAAAGTTAAGAAGCAAGAGTTTGTTAGGTTCATGGCACAAAGCTCACYGTATGCCATGCAGGTAAAACATCTATGTGCCCATCCAAATTCAAGATTCTCTACTAATTGAAATATAAGACAAGTTGATTGAAACCCTTCAATAATGASAATATTAATGAAACTTTGCTTTGACTATTTTGTAGTACCCAATTCAAGMAACTCCAAGGAGAACGACTCCTAGATGATGATGGTTCGATGGAAGCAGATAATACATGAAAAGATGCTTTCTGAAGCAGGCATGTCAAAACAGTGAGAAAAAAGAACAAGTTGTGTGTGTATGTATAGGAGGATGCACAGATTAGCAGACATTTCTATGCTCTAAGTCATGCACAGATTAGCACCAACCTAACAGGTACAGGGGATACAAAAAAAATAAAATTTTAAAAAGTACACTTGGCAAACCAAGAAGCACGCAAGGTAACGGCCTCAGGAATTCTAATATAAGTGATAGTTAGGGCAGATTTAGAGCATATGGATGCTTAGCCTTTCACTAATGCTAAATATCAGTGCTTTAATGATAACAGACACTCAAATCAAACACACACACAAAAATTCTTARTTCCAGAAACCTCGATTAATTTCAAAACTTGCTGATAGAGCATCACATTGCGTAGAGACTGAGTGCAGAGCATGGCTTAAAGAAGTTTTAGACTGAGTGCAGAGACTGAGTGCAGACTGATTGTCATGCTGGGGGGGCTGTTTCTATTTGAAGAACAAAACAAACATACACACATCAAAACACACATACACACATTAAAACAATACATACACACACAAGACTTAACTGTTTGATTCTAGGTGACAGTTAGCTCTTATACATATTCAAGAAGATTTCTGTGTTAGAGCAGATTTAGAGCAGGTTCTAGGTGACAGTTAGCTCTTATACTGCTATATCTAAACACACATATAAATCCTCATGGATGATTGTCATGCCGGGGGGGGGGTGTTTCTATTTGAAGAACAAAACATCAAAACAGTGAGAAAAAAGAACAAGTTGTGTGTGTGTATGTATAAGAGGATGCAACCTGTTTACATGCTTGGGGGGGCTGTAGGTTGCTGCTTTGATTTAGAACAGCAGGTACAGGCCGTAACAATGTATTTATATGCTCTTGAAGAAGTTTTAGACATTTCATGTATTTATATGCTCTTGAAGAAGTTTTAGACATTTTCATGTATTTATATACTCTTGAAGAAGTTTTAGACATTTCTATGCTCTAAGCCATGCACAGATTAGCACCAACCTAACAGGTACAGGGGATACAAAAAATAAAATTTAAAAAGAACACTTGGAGGCTGTTAATGTATAAGACAGTAACAGGGGGCTGTTAATGTATAAGACAGTAACAGGGGGCTGTTAATGTATATGTATCAAATCATATGAAGTAACAGTCATGCATGATGACAGCAGGTATGAACTGTGAGGCTGTTTGGTTGTGCAGGTAGTAACAGTCATGCATGATGACAACAAAAGGGAGTAAATCAAATGGACATGAAAACTACATTTTTAAGTAGAAACTTAAATAAATACAYGTTAAACAACATGAGGACTTCGTTCCCCCTTGCCAAGTTATTAGAGAAAGTGTCATCTAAGTTCAATCACTTAAGATTAAAAATCACACTTCAACAGGCGGCGGATCAAACTTCTCCTCCGTCAATTTCTTCTTCTGTCCCCATTCCTTCCACGCCTCGTCCTCCTCGTCGTCCACCACATCATCTAGCTCATCAGGAATGTGAATCCGCGCATTTTTCCCGCCTAATACGCCGCTGTTTCCATAAACAATTAGAATCAGAGCTAAAAAATTAAATTATTAAACCCTAGCTTAACTGACCTTTGAAAACCTTCACAGAAATCGGTCGCTTGAAACCTCCACAGAAATGTATCGTGCTTGAATCGCTTGAAACCTCCACAAAATCGGTCGCTTGATGCAGTATTGTGAGCCTCTGGAGTTCTCATTAGATKCCTGTTTCTAGAACCTGAGTTTTGAAGAACATGTAAACCAAATCAATACCTCATAGAAATTGCTAGGGTTTTGAAGAACCTGTGGAGAAATCAAAGCCTCAAACTTCTGGTTATATGCACATATGAGATTGTCTTGGGAGCCGGCCATTTCTGCAAAGGTTGCARCAATTGAAGAAAGCAAAGGGCTGACCTTACTAATTGGGAAGAAGGCGCAGAGGAGGAATCATGAAAAGGAAGAGGAACAGAGGAGGAAGCTAGAAAAGAGGAGGAAGCTGGAAAAGGAATAAGAACAGAAAAAAGCTCATTTTGACCTTACCCATTTTTGGCGGAAGAGATTGTCACCGGAAAAGGAAGAGAGAAAAACAAGGTTAAACTCAATGCATAAAACACTTGTACATTGTGCTTTGTAACTTGTCTTTAAGAGTTTTTTGAAAATCATGCATAAAATGATTGTAACTTGTGTTTAAAAAGTTGTATTTAAGACTGTCTTAAATGCTTATATATGTAGTATAGATATAGGGTTTATTTCAAATACAACCTATCGCATTTGTACAACCAATGCAACCCAATAAATTGAAATATTTATGGAAATGATTAGAGTTCATTTATTATGATTTAAATATTTATGGAAGATGAATACGGTTCATTAATTATGATTAATACTTTATATTAGGAAATAATCAAAATCTCTATAAAATCACATATTAATCAAATGAAATGGACGGTTGAGATTGAGTTGTATTGGTTGCACAAATGACCAGGGTTGTATAATAACCAACATCTATATATATATATATATATATATATATATATTTAAATCAATTTTTTTTTTAAGTTAAAATCAAACTCTACATATAATTAACACTGGAATCAATGTATTCAAGTTTTTTCAAACTATGAACTGTCTAAAACAAATCTAAAAAACTTAAACAAGTCAAATTAAAAAATAACAAATCAATCAGACTTTTATATATTTCGAATGGTCATAATATTGGCTATTATTGTCACTTTATGCAATCCCATGTAGGGAAAAAAAAGGTTTCAATGAGGTTTTTGACCAATGTTGCAAATGAGTATAACATGAACTAATATAAGCAAATTGCAAAAATATTTAACAATTATATCAATATAAGTAACAACACAATGTTTGCTTGATGAATATAAGTATTTTATGAGAATATATGTAGAAGATAAATTGATATGTATTATGATAAAATAATTCTCTTAATACATCTCATGATTATAATCAATATTTTCACATATTTTTTTTATGATTCTGAACCAATTACAAAGTTTGATATAATAAAAGATTGATATATAAGACTTATTAATTATATATATATATATATATATTAAAAAAACAACCAATAATGATAAGTTAGTTTCATATATCAAAGGTAATATTGATTCTTATTAGTTTAATATATAAATGTGATCATCGACTCATTTAGCTAACTTCAATAAACTTTTAAAAGTTTTATCGTCATCGTGTAACGCACGATGTCAAACACTAGTTACAATATAAAACTAAATAGATATTCAAACATCATACAACTAAAATAATAATTTTAGACAAATAAACTAAACTTTTTTCGTGAGCTTTATTTGGGTTGTCGAGGTAAAGTGGATAAAAGTATTTTAAATTTTAATGGTATTATATATATATATATATATATCAATTAAAATTAATATATATATATATATATGTACATATCGGGCCGAGCCGGGCCGATGATCACCATCCCCGCCCCTGTTAAAATCCTCGAATTTGTCCCCGATCCCTGCCCCGTCCTCGATAAGATGTCCTTGAACCCGACTCGAAAGTTTCGATTCTCACCATCGGTTTCGGTTATTTTGCCATCCCTAAACCAAGATAAATTTTGAAGCTGATTGGATAGCAGGAAGGTTGTTAAAACGATCAAAATGTTGAAATTATCGTTTTCGGTAAAAGCGGAAACTTTGAAATGGAATATCTCCCTGAAAACTCGATGTTTTCGAGTGATTCTTATTTCTAGAAGATGAGAAATCGAAAACCTAAAATTTAGGAAAAAGAATCGTCGAAAACGGATGAAAAACGAAGCCACATGGCCCAAAACAAGGAGATCGCCAGAAAATCGACAAAGTCGCTGGAAAAATGGCTCCGACGACCTCCTCGAGCACACTCCGGTAGGGGATGGGTCCTAGGCTGATAAAGGTATTGGGCCTGATCTGATTGGGCTTTAGGATGGTCCAAATAATTATAAATTTATTCTTTTTGTCTTAAAAAACCCTTTAAACGTATTTCATCACTACAAAACTGAAGACTATCAGTAACGAAAAAATCTGTCACTAAAGGTAGAATTCGCCGTTCATAGTTCGTGGTAATGCAATCAACGGCGGGCATTAGCAACGGATCAGTGACGGTTAGCGACGGATTAACGACATTCAGTTATCAGCAACGGATTAGCGAGAGAAAGCTATTAACGAAGGGTTAATGATGGAGCTTTTAGCGACGAAATCTTTTTGTGACGTATCAATGATGTAACCCTTAGCGATGGATCAACGAGGGACTTTTAAAGTTAGATTAGCAAGGGTCCAAGAAACTTTTAACGATAGATTTTCGTTGCTAATCTATCGTTGCTTTTAGTAATTTTTCAAAAAATAAATCAAAATTATATATTTGTACTCTTATACAAAATCCACCCATAAAATAAAAATCCAGAACTACGTAACAAATTAAAATTATATAATTTAAAATACCAAATTCATACAATCTAATGTTCGGAAGTTAGTTAAGCAATAATCTAACTACCGAGAGGGCCGGTAGGTGGGGGAGGGGGGAAGTGTATCCTGCCTCCCACATAAATACAATGAAATGTGAAGATAACGTGATCTACTCGGGTAAGTGGACAAAGAACTAACCGCCCATCTCAGGTCGTGCCTCCTCTACATGTGACATGTCGAGCCGATATCCCATACTCTGGTTAACACACCATGTTAACCCACACCCCAAACCACATGCATGCGATTTATGTATAATAAATGTAACATAATTTAGCATGCATGCACCAAAATTTAAAAACCATATGCATGTAATTCACCAATTACAAATAACGTATAATTTACACCTTAACAAACATACATATAATACCACACCTCATACATGTAAAAATAGTTTGTACGTATGTATACATCCCAGTGAAATCTCGTGAAATACTCACATGATAGTGTTGATTCACTAGAACTTCTCTCCAAATAATAACCTACAATTATAGACGCAATAATATACCCATTAACGTCTATATTTTCTCCAAATGTCAACCTAAAAGTCAAATAACGATTAACCTCGGTCAACCCTTAATTATATTTCTTGTTGCTCACTAAAAATTAATAATTAACCAATCCAATTTATTTGCGGCAAATTATTAACGTCATGACATCTTGATGTCCCAATTAAATAAATTAGAAATCTCTTAATAATTTAGTGTTACCCCTTTTATAGTTAAACTAGAAGGTACTCGCACAATGTAGTGAGATACATATTCATTTCAATGTTTCGTTTAATTTTCATGTCTTTATTGATATAATACGGTTTATGTAGTTTTTAAGAAAAATAATGTTTTTACTTTTAAATGAAAATAAATTTGAAGACATCATAATTTTTTTTTAAATATATCGATATCAATACCAAATTAACTATTTAAAAGTCTTGTTTTTTATATAATTTTTTTATTATAATTTAATTTAGGTCACATAGTGAAGTAATTTATTTTTGGAACAATAAAAAATTTATAAAGATAATGATTCTGTTAGAACTCGATAATTATCCTAATTATATTTTAGATTTTTTATATTTTAAAATGAGATGTGTATTCTCCATTTAATTATGTTTATCCGCAGTTAGTTACATGAATTCAAACATGAAACTTTAATAAGTTGTACTTATGCATAATTTATTTGTAATCTTGAATTTTAAGTAATATGCATCAATATACAATACTTCATGCATAAAAAATAGTTTTTAAGAGTTTTTGTCAAATGCTTTATAATATAGTATAGATAATACTAAAAAGAATATATCTAATTAAATATATAAATTTCAGTAATTTATTTAATCAATAAACCCTCACTAAATTAAATTAATTATCAAAAACAATTATTTAATTTGAAATCAAACTTTGAAGTCAGACAAATTATATCAGAAAACAAACATTTTCATCTGTTTAATTTGACATCCATCATCCTCTAGTTTAATAGATATTTTTTTCGGAGATAGAATGTAACTTTTATTTTCCGTATTGAGATCTATGTTATAATTTGGTTTCATCTTCTGCACGTTATATCAACTTTAACCGACACCGCCAGATAAAGTATCACTTTCGTACTTATTGAAAAATAACTTTTGACTCTCCGGTTTCACATTGTTAAACCAAAAAAAGTATTCACATGAAAACACATCTTATCCCTATAATCTTATTTTCATTTTTACTAGTGCTCGGCACCGTGCGTTGCACGGTAATCATAACACATGTCAAGTAATATACAAAAAATTGTGAACCACAACAACATCCCTATACTTCATAATTGAAAATAGTAATTTTTCATATTGCATTTGTAACCCTTCCAATATTTCAAGGCATCTATTCTCGTTTCATATACTTAACTGTTTTCAATAATTTATTTTCTCATTAATATGGATTAAGATTCAAGTCAAATTCAACCACAATTCATGATTTAAAAATATTAAATTCTAATTTCTCACATCAATATCTTATAGCATTATATTAATTTAATTAATTAATTAATTTAACTTTTATACAGATTTGTTTTTGTAAGAAAGAGGATTAGCTAAAAATCCTATGTTAGAAGGGTCAGCCAAATAAGTTAAGCACCATGAGTTTAGAGAATCATTCAAGGGAGTCAAATCTATGAAATTGCCACAGAGACATATCAATATTCCTTTATCTATCATTCAGTATCAACCTTTTATCTAGCTATCAATATGGGATAGACAAAACTCAATCACAATTCAAAATTAAAGAAAACCGAATCTTAAGGTGTCACATTGATGGTTATGGTTCTTACTTTTAAATATAGAAAGAATAAAGATTATACATATAATTAATTTTTAATATTGATTAACTCTTCTTGCTAAAAGAGAGTTAGCCAAAATGAATCAACCCCATGTGTTTGGAGGGTCGGCCAAAATGCTCTAACCATAGGTGTTAAGAGGATCAACTAAAACGAATCAACCTCATCAGTTGTCACAAAGCATCTCGACCTCATTTTACATATCCAACATTTTTGTCAATCTTTCAACTCTCAATCAGTGTGGGATATATAAAACTCAATCACAATTCAAGATTGAAGAATATTCAATTATTAGGGTGTCGTATCAACGGTTCCGCTTCTTACTTTCAAAAACATATTAAAACTATCTCTTCAATTAATATTTAATATAAATTAATTTTTTCACAAAAAAAGGTTGGCCAAAATGAGTCAACCGCATATGTTTGGAAGTTCAGTCAAAATGATCCAACCACGTGAGTTTAGACAATTGCTCCAGATATTTAAAGATAAACTTGGCTTATATAGCCAAATGAACCTTTTAATTTTCAAAGGGATCTCATATTTCTCTTATATATTCATTTTCCTCATTGACAAATAAATTTTAATCAATGTGGATACCCAAAATCCAACGACAATGCAAAAATTTCAAAATATTTGTTTTAATAATGCCATCTTATTGTTTTCTAGCTTTCTTTTGTATTGATATATTGATTTTTTTATATAGACAACTTTTTTGCAAATAGAGGATTCGTCAAAATGAACAAACCCGATGAGTTTAGAGGGTTAGCCAACATGAACCAGTGATATGAGTTTATACGATTAGCGAAGAGAATCAAACCTCATGAGTTAAAACAAAGACATATCAACCTCATCTCATATACATACCATCAATTGTCAATTTTTCATCCCTTCATCAATGTGGGATACACAAAACTCAACCTCTATGCAAGAAATATATAATACTCAATTCTTAGGGTGCCACATTATTTTTTGTGGATCTTACTTTTATATATAAAGAAGATTGATATATATATATATATATATATATATATATATATATATTGGTGATTGTGAACACGGTTTATTTTTATATAATAAGATTTGTTTTTCAAAAGAGAGTCGTCCACATAAGTTAACTTTATGAGTTAAGCTTCTTGAGTTGACGCAATGAATTCCGTTCCTTTTTTCTTATACAAATTTTTTTATTTCAATCTTCAATCTTTCAAGAAAGTGGGATATCTCAAACTCAACCGCAAATTCACCGACACTTCAATACTTAATTCTCATGATGCATCTAATTACCTCTGTTATTTTTTTAATTTATATATATGTAAAATATAATAAGATTTAAGCCTCAGGAGTTGAAACAATGACTCTCATCATTTTTTCTTATACACACCTCTTTGTTTCAATCTTTCAATCTCTCAGCAATGTGGGATACCTCAAACTCAACCACAATTCATCAACACCTCAATACTCAATTCTCATGATGTCACCAAATAAGATAACCTTATAACTCAAGACTCATGAGTTGACACAATATAAGATTTGTTTTAAAAAAAATAGGGTCATTCAAATACGATAACCTTATGTGTCAAGCCTCATGAGTTGAAACAATGACTCTCATCATTCTTTCTTATACACTTCTTTATTTCAATCTCTCACCAATGTGGGATACCTTAAACTCAACCACAATTCATCAACACCTCAATACTCAATTCTCATGATGTCACCTCAATACTCTTGGTTCTTCCTTTAATATATATATATATATATATATATATATAGATTTTAATCAGTTAACTGTATAATAAATATTTTGTTTGATAAATGAGGTGTGACATCAACTAACAAAAACATAATGAATGATATTATAAATAATTGTCATTCGGTAAAAATGTTCATCTACAATTTGAGTGTGACCTAATTGTCATGGAGTTGAAACATTTTTCAGTATTTGAGCAAAAAGTTAATTACCAGTAATTTCAATCGATTTCGCATGGAAACTAACTTCAAGGACAACAACGTTGAACATCGTTTTTTAGCTCACGCAGTGATTGAGGCAAGTGGACCGAGATTGATCCCAAGACCTGTTATGTATTTGAACAAAGTCATCATCTCCTTTTATCAACTAAGCTATATGACCAAGGCAAAATATTTTTCAACATTAGTAAATCAATTTTGACAAATTAATCCAAAGTCCAAAAAAAAGTAGTCAATTGTTTAGAGATTTTAAGGGTAATTAATCAAATGTGGTGCACGTATATCTTTTTAACTAAATATATCTTTGATTATAAAACTATATTAACTACTTCAGCCTTGTTAAAATAAAAAATACACGAAGTATAATCAAAATTGAAACCAAACAAAATGTAACAAATAACTTATTCTATTTAATGTAACATTTAATAGAAATGCGTTTAGAAGGAAGGTATATGTTATAATTAGGGTTCCATCTTACGACAACTTTAACCGACACCGACACCGACACCGACGTGACTTGCTGAAAATACTTCGTGAATTTCCAGTTTCACCAAATTAAAGCATTATTCACATAAAAACTCAAATAACCCTTAGGTCACGTTTGCTTTGAAGGAATGGAATGGATTTGGGAGGATTTGCATTTCAAATCTATTCCAATTTTATGTTTGGTTTGTTGGATTGCCCGGATTTGAAATTCTTGGATTTAATTGAAATCCTTCAAATATAGGATTTTGAAATCCTTAGGAAGTAATAATTAATTAATGAAAATGTAATAAAGTTTTAAAATGTAAAAACATTTGTTTTGTAATAATTGATTAATAAAAATATAATTCAATTATTGTTATAATTATCTATAATTTTTTCTATAAATTAATTATAAATAATGAAATCCAATTTCATTCTAAATCCTACAAACCAAACACATCAATGATTTCAAATCCATTTCAAAAACAATCCTCAAAACCAACTTATAATTTCTTTTATAAATTAAGTTTATAACAAACATATTTTTGTTGATATGTAAGGATTGAAATCAATTAACAAAAACATAATGACAAAGTTTATATTGAGCAGAAATGTTCATCAACTTTTTGAGTTTGAATTAGAGGCCGTTTAGTTGGGTTTTCATTAAAATTTGTATGGATAAAGTTGTTTGTGTAGATTAATATGTCTATATAGATTATGAAGGTCTTTATATGGGAGGGTTTTTTCAAGACATAATAAGCGTATTTTTTTATGAGGAGCGACATGTTTGGAAAAAAACTTTTTCTGGATAAAGCCCCCTTGAGAAGCTTATTGAACAAGCCACTTTCTATATCATTAAACCATTACCAAACAGTCACATATGTCTGACCAAATAAGCTGTGAGTCCATCAAGTTACTAACAAACATGCCCTTAGTGTCATCGATCGTAACCAATTTTTCTAGATTATTAATATTATTCAAATGATTTAAATTGGGCATATATTAAAGGTTAGCTGCAAACATGTTTAACTATTGTGACCAAGGGATAAACGGGAGTGCGACACATATTTTCATTCTTCTCCATCAATAATTAACATTATGTTCTTGAGTTTTTAATGGAAAGGAAAGATAAGAAATTAATTTTACAATTATACCCTTATATTTAACAAGATCGAATATAGTGTGTAAACATGTAAATTCGTACTTTTTATTTTCACATGAAATAAGAGAAGCTTTACCGTGAAGGCCATTTTCTTTCTTGTGAAGGTAATTAATAAATATGAATTCAGAATCCTAATCAAAATCAAAATTTGGCTTTAAATATTGAAACATTTACATATTTTATTATAATTGTTTAATTATTTCATGTGAATATAATATTTATTTATTAAATATGAACCAAAATTCATAACATTCACAAAGAAGGTTTTGTTATTTTCTTTGTGGTATTACATTCTAGTTTATTAAAAAACTTAAAAATAACTTGTTAAGCATTAAATACGACTTATTAATTAATGTATAATATTTTAAAATTAACTGAGAAATACGTTTAGATTCTGGTTAATCAACTTATAATACTACACAATATTTAATTAATCATTAAAATGAAGGTAAATTACATCTTTATTTTTAACACAAACATATGTAAATTATAATACAAATAATAAGAAAATTATAATCTTTAATTGATAGACATATTACTATTATTTTACTACCTCTCTAAATTAGCTAAACATACTCAATCATCACTCCACTTGTAATATAAATTTTAGTGTTAAATGTATGAAATAGCAATCTATTTTTATAACATTTTTTACTATAACATTCTACTTTTGTTTTTCTTTATTACATATATGAAATAGCAACCTATATTCATAAAATTTCTTATTATAACATTCTACTTTTGTTTTTCTTTATTACAGCAATGTACTTTCAAATTATTTTTTATTAAGACATTGTACTTTAAAAAATCTACCCATAATGGCAATGAGTAACATGTTACATTTTAAACCAGTAAACCCTTTGACTTTTTTGCTTGTGTGGCTTTAATGAGGTGATGTGGATGACACATCATTTTGATGACTTAACTTAAAATAAAAACATATTTCAAATTATTATTAGTTATTTTCATTTTTCATTTTTCATTGCTACTATCTAAGAGAACATTACAATTTTTTTATTTTTTCTTATTAAGTTGCATTCAGATTAAATATTGTTAGAGTAAAATTTTAATTAAATAAAATATGAAACATTATTTTTGAGATATATTTTGTTTGTAAAAAAGGTAACTTTTTCTATTTTATGTTGTTCAAATAAGTACATATATTTTAAAGTTCTCTTTAAAATATTAACGAAGTAAATTATCTATAATTTTTTAATATTGTTATACTAATAAATAATTAAAAAACTAATTAATTTAATATATTTATACGTCAAGTAAAAAGTTTTTGAACAAATATAATATATTTTTTAAAAGATAATATTTTTTGATAAAAAAAGAAGAATTCTTATTTTCTTTTTTTTTTAAAAAAAATATTAGCGAGATAAGTTGTGTTCTACTAGTTTTATTAATATTCGTATATTAATGAATAATTTATAAATTTTTTTAATTCATTTAATACATTTATTAAATAACATGTACAAAAATATTAAAATTAAAAATACAGTGTTTAATAAGAACTAGTAGATGCTATAATAAAATAATTTTAAAAGTACAATAATGTAGTAAGAAAGTCACATCACTATAGTACATGTGGACAACCTACGTGGACAATGAGGTAGCATGGAAACCTAGTATAATGGGTAAATTTAAATCAAAAGGTTACCCAATGCTATAATGGGTAAATTTTTCAAAGTACAATGTCCTAATAAAAAATAGTTTGAAAGTACATTGTTGTAATAAGAAAAACTGAAAATACAATGTTATAATAAAAAAATTTATGAAAGTAGATTGCTATTTTGTGCATTTTGTCCTAAATTTTATTCAAGTAAAACTTTTTTTTCATTTTAATAAATAGTGCATTTATTTTTCATTTTTAAGTTACAATGTAATCTTATATCCTCCTAATTTATATATATATATATATATATATAGGGGTTGGGTTCACGTGAGACCAAAGGTTTTTCGTGAGACCCGTGAGACCAATTTATATTCATTGATCAACTTTATAAGCTAACGATCTAATGTTCTAAAATTGTACGGTGGCAATTTTGTAATTATTGAGATTTCTCGTGGCAATTTTATGATTATGAATATTGAGATTGTAGATCTAATCCAAGAGTTGAGAATTGGTCTTACGGGTCTCACGAAAAAGCTTTGGTCTCATATGATTCCAAGTCTATATATAGAGGTAAGATCAAATGTTAACTAAAGTTTTTGTGTTAACTTTACAAACCATTTTAACCAATCACAATCCATGTTTCTATTAGGTTTTTATCTAGCTTACAATTTAATGCAAGGGTAGTTGAGTAATTTCATTTTTTATGTAACTCCCATATCATTAATTGGGAGTTACAAAATCATAAAATCCCTAAAAATGTGCATTTTTAATATTGATCTTCCATTTTTATTGTTTTATGAGTTTGTGATTCGTGGAGGAAACACAGTAGTAAAATCTTCGGTATCGTTCAAGCTATTATGGATAAACGCATTAGAAAAGAACTTGACAACATTGAGAAGATTAAAATGGTTTATAATGGTCACAATCGGAGTTCGAGTGCGGGAAGTGAAGAAAATAACCAACGTGAATGTCTTGGTTTCAGATTAATATTTTATTGTACTCGTTTTAATCGAAATTATGTTCATTACAATGAGTTGTGTTTTTTGTAGTTCATATTGTGTTGGTAGCTTTTTTTTAAAATTATTAATACGTACCTAATTCACATGTTCAAATGGAATTCCATGCACGACCCATTTTCATATGGTTATATAACCGACTTTTATGAATCATGAACCATTGTGTTCATGTTACTACTTTCATTTGAGTATATGTAACACTTCATGCACGAATATTTGTGTCATATGAACATAAATGTCATTTTTTAAGCTTGATCTCAAATCTTTATATTTGTGTAAGTGCTTGCACCTGGTGTTCATATATGCCAAATTGTGTAAGTGATTGCACCCGGTGTTCATAGTATGGGGGTTATGTGTTCATATTTTCTACGATAGTCTCTTCCTATGTGGCTTGATCATGTTCATAATTTGTTCATATATGTTCATGTCAACTTACCGAGTCGTTGGTAACAAATTTGCTCCCAAATATTTATATTTGTGTAAGTACTTGACCTGGTGTTTATATATGTCAAATTGTATAAGTGATTGCACCAGATGTTCATATATGTCAAATTGGTCCTATAACCGACTTTTATGAATCATGAACCATTGTGTTCATGTTACTACTCTCATTTGAGTATATGTAACACTTCATAAACGAAATTTTGTGTCATATGAACAAAAATGTCATTTTTGAAGCTTGATCCCAAAATATTTGTGTAAGTGCTTGTACCTAGTGTTCATATATGCCAAATTGTGTAAGTGATTGCACCTGGTGTTCGTAGTATGGGGGTTATGTGTTCATATTTTTTTACGATATTCTCTTCCTATGTGGCTTCATCATGTTCACAGTTGTATTTGTTCATGCTAATGACCCCCATCATATGAAATCGGTTTTTGTTAGTGATCTCACCTGCTGTTCATATATGTTCATGTCAAATTACCGAGTCATTGGTTAAAATTTTGCTCCCAAATCTTTATATAAGCACCATTCTTGCACCTGGTGTTCATATATGTCAAATTATATAAGTGATTGCACCCGGTGTTCATAGTATGGGGGTTATGTGTTCATATATGAACATACGATGTTCTCTTCCTATGTGGATTGATCATGTTCACAATTTGTTCATATATGTTTATGTCAATTATTTTCATCTATGAACAGCTTGTGAACTCGAACCAAATAGATCTCACCTGCTGTTCATATATATTCACATTACTCATCCATAGTCATTAATGATTGATCTAACCCGCACCAAATAAATCTATACACAATTTGTTCATATATGTTCATGTCAATTATTTTAGTCTATGAACAATTTATGAACTTGAACCAAATAGATCTTACATGTTGTTCATATATGTTCATGTTCATATATGTTCACATTAATCATCTCATGGTCATTAATGATTGCTCTAATTCGCACCAAATAAATCTATTTTCTGGTTGTTGTAGTTGATTACTCCAGTTATGTAATATTAATGTTCATTGATTTTACTAACTATGATGGTATCAACAGGTGTTCACATACTTACATCCTCTGAACATGAAACGGAGTACGATGTCAGAGAGTGTTCAAATGAAAGCAAGTATTTTATCACAAATGTTGATGAAGAGCTTAAGCCAAAGATCAACGCACAATTCGTATCTATAAATGAAGCGAAAAAGATGTACAGGATGTACGCGGACAACGCCGGGTTTGATGTTCGTTTTCATGCCAAAAAACAAACAAGAACGGAGACATACAAACGGGATGGTTTGTATGTACTAGGGAGGAAATACTAAATAAAAAATATTTTGATTCTATGGCTCTTCAGTCCGGTGAGAGGAGATACCGTAATACGAACCTTAAACGGTGTGGATGCAATGCATGTATAAAACTCCATTTGACAAAGGATCGCTCCTGAACGTGTTCATAATGAAGGAACTATTGTTCACAAGCTGTTCATATTGTGTTCATACCTGTTTTTTTATTTATTTTCTTTCGTGTAGCAGCTATTCTTATTATGTTCATATTGTGTTCATAAATGTCATGCAGTCCAAGTTCATATATATATCAATTTTTTGTTCGTATTTGACACAATAGTTCATATATATATATATATATATATATATATATATATATATATATATAGTTGTGTTCATATGGTTCTTACATTAACAAAAATTAATTAACAAAAATCATGAGATTTTTGATTTTGCAACTCCCAATTAATGATAAGGGAGTTACATAATTTTTTTTACCTAAATACCCTTCTCAATTTTGTTCACTTATCTTTATGAAATTTTAAATTTAAAAAAACAAGTTTTTATCATGATTAATCACAACCGTTTATGAAAGATTCAATGGTCAAAATCGGTTAACAAAGTTAACACAAAAACTTGGGTTAACATTTGAACCTGACCCTATATAGATGTGTGTGTGTGTTCATATGGTTTTTACATTGCAAAAATAATAATATTTTTTGATTTTGTAACTCCCAATTAATGATATGAGAGTCACATAAAAAAAAGAAAATTACCTAAATACTCTTTTCCCCTTTGTTCACATATGTTTTATGAAATTGTAAATTTAAAAAATTAATTTTTTATCGTGATTAATCACAACCGTTTATTGTAAGAATTAATGGTCAAGATTGGTTAACAAAGTTAACACAATAATCTTTTATATATATATATAAATAAATTATGCATAAATATAATTGATTAAAGCTTCATGTTTGAATTGATGTAACTAACTACAGATAAACATAATCAAATAGAGGATAAACATCTCATTTTAAATATAAAAAATCTAAAATATAATTAGAATAATTATTGAGTTCTGACAAAATAGTTAATTATTAACCTTATAAAAATCTATATTATTAAAACATAAATAAGAAAAATGAATTAAAGAAATTATACAAAACTACGATAAATCTTAAATTGTTAATTTGATACTAATATCAGTATATATTTTTCAAAATTTTATGATATATTCGTATTTATATTTTATTCAAAAATAAAAAATTATAATTTTTCTGAAAACCACGTAAAACTGTATTATAGCATCGATGAACGAAAAATTAAAACTGAGATATATCTCGCTGCATTGCGTGAGTACCCTTCTAGTTTTAATAATGAGAGTATCAATCTCAACTACTAATTTTAATATTTTTATCTTTAAATCTCTTTTCACTAATTAAGATAACTATGCAAAAAAAAAAAAAAAAATCCTAATTTATTTTTTATTTTTTCTATAACATTTTTTTAATATTGACAATCATCGATTTTTATCCAATTTCTCGCCTTAAAATCATTGCCAATTTTACAATCTACAAATCAAATTAAATCTCACAATGCAAAATGAATGACTTTTACCTACAAAAATGACCTAGGAAAATTTCTGTTGGTGATTACTAACAGATAACCCAGAAAATATCAATGGGTCTAGTAGAATCTAATGTCTTTCTTGAAAACACCAACGGATCACCAAGAGAAAACCTGGATAATCTGTCACTAATTTGAATTACCATCCAACAATTTAACCACTAATTTTTGTGACGGTTTGTGACAAATCACCCTTTTAGCGACGAATTTCCTATTGAAAAGTATGTACATAAAGGTCTTCCATTTAATAGGTGTCATTTATCTAAATCTTATATATGAATACGAACATCCATATTTTTAATTGGTTCATATATGAACATGTGAATTCTTACATAGATTCAGTTGTAAACATTAATTACAACTTGGACGTGATTCTATTTAAAATATATAATTAAGATTTTGAATCACATGTAAATCTTAACTATAATTTGTATGTGAATCAATCTACAATTTATAATTGAGATTTTGAATCACTTTAAGATTCATATGTAAATCTTAAAAGATATATATTATCATGGATGTTAAATTAAAGATAATGAAATTCTTGTTTTTTTATATAATTTTTAAAATAAAATATTGAATATATTTTAGATAATTTAATTTTAGAGAGGATGAGTAATCTAATTGCTAAGATCTCTTCTCATATTCTTGAAGGCTTCTCAAGATCTTTTACAAATCAACCATACAAACCAATTACTTGAGATATTTATAGAAATGATGAGAGTGTATTAATTATTATGATTTGAATACATATAAAAGATCAGTAGAATTCATTTATTTTATGATCAAAACTTTATATTATGAAACAATCGAGATGTTCATTGAATTAGATGAACAATTGAGATTTATTTGTATGGTTCATACTAGTGGTTGAGTTTATAAATAGAGCCACACCTATATATATATATATATATATATATATATATAGGGTTGGGTTCCGGTGAGGAAAAATTATAGTGAGAAGCGTAAGAAAAGATCTTCACTCATGGATCATTCCTAATTGAATGTTAACACTACTGAGATGCATCAAGATGCATCGGATCAATTTTTCTTCTAAAGATCAATTTATGGGTGGACATGAAATTAAAAAGTGATCAAGAGTTAAGATATCTTATTACGTTTTTCACCATAACTTCCCTTCTCACATGATTATTTGCCTATATGTGTGTATGTGTGTGTGTTCAAATAAGAAAAATACAAGAACATCTATAATATATGTGATTTTACACTAAGATCAATTACATGTGAATATCGTAAAAACCTGTTTTCATTTGTTATTTTATAATGTTAAACAATGCATGCAAACATATATTTTTATTTCACAATGTTATTAATTTTAATAGTATTTTTCATTTCAAATTACAAAACAGTAATGTAATATCACAACATTTTTATGAAATATGAAGCTATCTTCTCAAAAAAAAAATTATGGTTCTAATTTAATTATTTCAATGCCATCTATATTTTTAATTTAATTATTTCAATGCCATCTATATTTTTTTTATTAACACGTATATTAATTCGTTGTACGAGCCGACTAATTTTAGAACGACCATTTGCTTTGCAGATAGTCTGGAGTCACCGCATTTGAACCTCTATGATCATAAGAGAA
This sequence comes from Cynara cardunculus var. scolymus, assembly GCF_001531365.2. NCBI lineage: Eukaryota > Viridiplantae > Streptophyta > Magnoliopsida > Asterales > Asteraceae > Cynara > Cynara cardunculus. The sequence goes on from NC_037530.1 coordinate 17,993,665, forward strand.
TTTTCATTCTTTATTGGATTTGAACTGGAACTTCCAGCTACTTTTGACCTTTGGAGCCAAACTCAAATTAATCAAGCACCACCTTTATGGTTTTATATTTTTACATAATATATAAATATATTTACACGTAATACTATTATATATATATATATATGTATATATATATAGATAGAGAGAGAGATGAGTAGTCCTTTTCGGTGGTCTCTTGAATCTTCTTTTTCTTATTTCTTTTATTTGTTTGTTTGTGTAAACAAGAATTTCTGTTGTTTAAAAGATCTATAAAAGGAAGGGAATGAAAGAAGATTTGCAGAGAAAACTTGAGCTATGAATTTTGGAGTGTTTTTAATTCCATAAAAGAACTTGATTCATGTCCACTCCCTCCTTCTCCCTCTTATCTTCAGTTCTTCCCTAAATTTCCCTTTTTAATCTGCTCTCTTCATTTCACTCTTTTCTTGATTTAATCCTTTTGAACTGAAAATGGAGTTTCATCGGCATACGGAGGACGACGACGAGGAGGAGGAAGAAGACGACGAGGAAACTGGGATTCAGCGGACGTCCGGGAGGATGAACGGGGGCATTGCAGGGTTTCGATACTTGGAGTGCTTGAAGAATCACGCAGTCGGCATTGGAAAACAAGCAGTGGACGGATGTCGAGAGTTTATGGCGGCCGGCGGTGAAGGCACCTTGGAGGCACTGAAATGCGCCGCCTGCAATTGTCACCGGAACTTCCACCGGAAGGAACCGGAACATCCCCAAGCTAGCTTTCAACACCACCAGATACCACCGCCTGCAACCTACTATTACCACCACAGGCCTGTTGGTTACCTCCATGTGACGACGCCATCGTCGTCTCACCCCCACCGTCCTCCGCTTGCTCTACCGTCAACCTCGAGGGACAATTTAGAAGAGATATCAAATCCTAACTCAGAAGGTTCAAAGAAACGATTTCGAACAAAATTCACAGAATCTCAGAAGGAACGGATGCTATCTTTTGCGGAGGGGTTAGGGTGGCGCATTCAGAAAGAAGAGGAGGCTGCTGTTCGACAATTCTGCGAGGAAATCGGCATCAAACGGAAAGTTCTCAAAGTCTGGATGCACAACAACAAGCACACACTCGGTAAAAAACCCTGAATATTAATTGTTCACATTTCTAGAAACAGGCCTGATCAATTTCTTAGATTTTTAGGGTTTTTGATTAGCTTGTTGAGAAGGTTTAATTCCCATCTTTTTTAGTAGATCTCTAATTGTAACATCGATTCAAACGATCATCAGATTTCAGAAGCTTGATTACCTTGGGTTTTCATGTTGAATTTAGTGTTAGTTTCAATTCATTCATCTGATTTCACAGACAGTACAGATAGAAATGTAATTAATGCAGAGAGAGAGAGAGAGGATGACGATGACGATGACGATGAGGATGAGGATGATGATGAAGAACTAGGAAGACGTGTGAGACATGCAAACCTGCCAAGATTCACATCTGTCACCTGATCCTTGTTTCTTCATCAGCAATTTCCTCCATTGTCAAACAAACATTAATGTGGGTGCTTCATGAATCAATGACCGAGTGTTCATATTGCATGGGGATTGTTGCAGGTGTCACCGTTTCATTAATACAAGGAGTTAATTAGCACCAACACACGGATAACATTTCAAACTTCCATATATATATCTCCGAAAAGCTTTTATATTTGAATTTCAACAAGCTATTAATTGTTTCTTTTAAAGTTATGTCTCCTTCATCAAAAAGTCCTTTACATTTGTTGGTCAATCCAAAAAATCCATATCATATCATGATTATGTATAAAACCAAATTTATTGAAACTTCTTTAGCTCTTTTCTCGATTTTTTTTTTTTTTTTTTTTTTATGAAAAAAAGTTTTTTTTTTTTTTTTTTTTTTTTTTTTTTTTTTTTTTTTTTTTTTAAGATCAGATCTGCATATATCTCAGAAATATATATACTTGATTGTTTAGATTTATGAAAATATGAAATTCAAGGAGCACTCTAGTGTATTAATTAACAGGGCTCCATACTTATTAATTATATATTTTAATCTTTTTATTTTTATTAACTAGAAGGGTAATCATGTAGCGAGATACGTCTTGATTTCAATTTTCATTTTATTTTTGTCTCTATCGATGTAATAATACGGTTTTATATGGTATTAAGAAAACAATAATGTTTTTTTAATAAAATATAAATTTAAAGATATCATACAACTTTGAAAAAAATATTGTATTAACTTAACTATTAAAAGTTATATTTTTTTTATGTAATTCTTTTAATTTAATATTCTTTATTATAACTTATTTTTGGTTTAATAATATAATTTTTATAAATGTAATAATTAAGTATTCTGTTAGAATGATTATCCTAATTGTAATTTAATTTTTTTATATTTAAAATAAGATGTTTATCCTGTTACGATTATGACTATCTGTTGTTAGTTACACAAATTCAAACATGGAACTTTAATAAATTGTATTTATGAACAGAAAGGAAATAGCATGTGGTAAAGTAACATTGATAGATGAACCAAGAGAATAGATGAAACGTCTGGATTCCACTATCATATGAGTACTAACTCCTGATCATTATGTCTGTAATCATAAAGAAGAACATTTTTCCATTGATGCATACGCTTCATCACAAAAATTAACCCTAGAAATTGAATCTTGAATGACAAACAAAAGATTGAAGAAAACAAGGAAACGAACCTTGAAATATGTTAACTCTGTTTGAATAAAAAAACAAAATATCATAGAGAACACGTATAGTGCAAAAAAACTGAAATCGAAAACAAATACAAAAGATTGAAGGAAACTAACCCTAGAAGCTTGGAATCTGTCTGTATCCTGAAGAAACTGCTTTGAGTATATGTGAGTAGGGCTGTAAACGAACCGAACGTTCAGTGAACCGTTCGGCGGGAAGTTCGTTTATGTTCGTTTATTTAATAAATGAACGAACATGAACAAAATTTTTTGTTCGTTTAGTTAAACGAACGAACATGAACAAGAGTCTCGTTCGTTCATTTATGTTCGTGAATGTGCGTTCATTTATGTTCGTGAACGTTCGTTCGTTTATGTTCGTTTACGTTCATTTATGTTCGTTTATGTTCGTTTATCTATTAATTTTAATATATAATGTTTATTTATTTAGTTTGAATTTAAAATTTAAAACCTTTTTAATTATTGGGCTTTTAAGAAGGTTTAGGCCTTTTTAATATTGGGCCTTTTTAATAAGGTTTTGTTGGGTTTCTTTTAGTTCTTCTAGGTCATCGCATCGACTGACTGGTGTGGAGTGTGGACGTCTTGAAGAGTGGTGTTGTGGTGGTCGTCGTGAAGGGCAGAGGCGAAGGGGATAACCATGAATCAATCGCCAATCGTGAAGGGTAGTATCTAGGTACGTTCTCTTAAATATTATAGTAGTATCCGAATTTCTTTTTGATTTTGATTTTAGGTTTTTATTCTAAATGATTGGAAAGAGTTTCCAAGCTTGTATAAGAGAAATCCCTATCTACGAACTACGATTCGTGGCTTACATTCTTACAATGCTGGTTCCACCATATGATTTGTGTTTTTTTATCTATTATTTTGTTGTGTTTTAGGTTTTGTGTATATATGGGCTAGAGGGAAGAACAATGAGCAAGAAAAGAACCCCTCTTGGACAAGTGACTAGCTGCATAGGAACTGTGAATTTTTCTTCACAAAGGAAGTGTGCTAGTAGATTACTGAAGGTGTTTAGGAGATTTAGTTTGTTTGGTAGAACAAAACCAAAGAGAAAACCAAGTGTAACTGGCCTACACCCAAAATCACTGTAAAATGTTTATTTACAATAAGCTTTTTAGCAATCTTTGCTTCAATAAAACGAAATACTCAGCCAAACATTAAGAAATCAAACCAAGAACATAGTTCTTCACTTGTTATATATACGTAAGAAAACCGGAACATAGTTACAATACATCAACCAACATTGGAATTTGGAAATCAAATGATTTCTAAAACTAGAGAGATGCGTAAAACCAAAGAACAAACATTGAGTTGTAACAACTAGTGGATGTTATTAAGTTACAGTTGTTAAGATTGCTTCTTGATCAGGTTCAGTCTGAAACTTATGAGATTCATCTAGCACAAGTCCAGCAGCTTTGATCACTTTTTGTCCATTAACATAATATGGTCAAACATATTTGTATTATTATAACCCCAAAACAAGGGTGGTTCATCAATATAAAATTGGGATTCAAGCAAGATTCTCTTAAAATGTTTGATTATTTAAAATGTTTGATTATTTAAAATGTTTCTTTTATTTAAAATGTTTTTTCTGCATTTTGTAGATGTCTGGTGTTTCTTGTAGCGGTCCATATTTCTTTCTTGATGATTTATATTTAGATCTGATGCAATTGCCTCAAGAACTTGAATCAACGGAAATTGAATCAAGTGCAAACACATCAAGAATGGAAAGTACTCCTGAAGTGGTTGTTATCGGATCGAATGATGGAGACGACGTTGTAGCAGCCGTTGATGGTGATAGAGAAAAGACCAACATAGTCAACAATGAATAATCTACTCCATATGCTAAAAGGAAAAGAAAGAAGACTTCAGGAGTTTGGGAACATTTTCGCTTGGTGAAATTGGCTAATGGAACTGAAGTTTGTGAGTGCATCCATTGTGGTGAGAAGATAAAGAAACTTAAAGATGGAACCACCACACCATTGCATAGGCATATTAGTGATTGCCCAAAGTTAAAAGCCGTCAACACCATTCATCCAGGTCAGTTAAAGTTAAAGGTTGTGCCGGGGAAATTAGATTCTTCTATGGTCCAAAACTGGAAATTTGACAATAGTAGGATTAGAGAGGTTGTTTCTCATATGATTATGGTTCATGAGTTGCCATTTAATTTTGTTGAGTAAGAACTATTTAATGTGGTTATGAAGAAAGCTAACCCCGGGTTTAACAAGATTTCACGTGCATCGGCTAAGCAAGATTGTGTTGCTAGTTATGAGATAGGCAAGAAAAGAATCAAGAAAATGTTAAGCGTTGTCAATCGTGTGAGTATAACAACTGATATGTGGACGTCGGTGCAAAATATTCATTATATGGTTGTTAGTTGTCATTTTGTAGATTCCGATTTCAAGCTTAACAAATGCATATTGAGTTTAGTTGATGTACCACCACCTTATTCTGGACTATGTATATATGATTCCCTCTTTAAGTGTTTAAAAGAGTGGAATATTGAGACAAAGGTTGCTACTTTGACGGTTGACAATGCTACAACTAATGATGTGGTGGCTACAAAGTTGATGGAAATTATGAACTTTCAGAAAAAGCTTATTGTTGGGGGGAAGTTATTCCATGTGCGGTGTTGTGCACACATTCTCAATTTGTTGGTTCAAGATGGTTTATCGGAAATTAAAGACATTATTCACAATGTTCGTGAGAGTGTGAAACATATGAATGCCTCTCCGGGTCGATTGCATATATTTAGCGAACTTTCCAAGCAAATGACCTTATCAAAGAAGCATTTGATCTTAGATGTTAGTACCCGATGGAATGCTACGTATGCTATGTTGTCTACGGCCTTGGAGTTTAAAGACGTGTTTGBAAATTATGCCGATCGAGAATCGACATACAAGACCTTGCCGACCTCGGAAGATTGGGACAAAGTTGAAGTTATTTGCTMATTCTTGGGGCTTTTCAACGAGGTTACAAAAATAATTTCAGGTWTTATTAATTTTCTTTATGGTTTTCATTATAAGTCATTTTTTCGAAGCTAATCACCTAATTCTCATAGAATTTTATTTACTTCTTTTATTTTATAGGCTCCGAATATCCCACCTCTAATTTGTTTCTTAGTGAGTTGTATGGAATTAAAGAAGCATTAGATGATTTGTCTTTAGATGAGAGTAAATATATGAGAGATATGGCTCTCAAGATGAAAAAGAAATTTGACAAATATTGGGGTACTTGTAAT
>NC_037530.1:18001601-18016714 GCF_001531365.2 Cynara cardunculus var. scolymus
GTATTCTGCTAGAACTTAATAATTATCCTAATTATATTTTAGAATTTTTATATTTAAAATGAAATGTTTATTCTGTATTTGATTATGTTTATCTACAGTTAGTTACACGAATTTAGATATGAAGCTTTAATAAGTTGTACTTACGCACAATTTACTTGTAATCTTGAGTTTTAAGTAACATGCATTAATAAACAGTACCATATGCATAAAAAGTGATTTGTAAGAGTTTTTTCAAATGCTTTATAATATAGTACAGATAGAAGGGTACTCGTGCAATGCATCGAGATACATTTCGATTTCAATGTTTCGTTTTATTTTTTTAACTATGTCGATATAATACAATTTTATGTGGTTTTGAGTAAATAAAATATAAATTTAAAAATATCATATAAAATTTGTAAAAAAATATATCAATATTAGTATCAAATTAACTATTTAAAAGTTTTTGTTTGTGTATTTTTTTAATTCAAAATTTTTATTATAATTTAATTTATCGTAACGAAGTAACTTAATTTAGGTTTAATAATTTTTTTATAAAGATAATAATTAAGTATTCGGTTAAAACTCAATAATTATCCTACTTATATTTTAGATTTTTGATATTTAAAATGAGATGTTTATCCTATATTTGATTATGTTTATCCGCAGTTAGTTACATGAGTTCAAGCATAGAGCTTTAATAAGTTGTACTTATGCAAAATTTACTTGTAGTCTTGAATTTCAAGTAATATACATCAATACACAGTACTTCATGCATAAAAATTGGTTTTTAATTTTTTTTTATCAAACACTTTATAATATAGTATAGATATTAAAATATTATAATAAGTTATCAAGATAAAAGTTGTTCATTTAATAAATTTTGTCCTTACAAAACAATTTTCTATTTTCTATTAAATTAAATTATAAATAGAAGTTAAAAAAACAAATCAATCATGTATATTTATATTATATTATAAATCATTTGACAAAAACTCTTAAAAATCATTTTTATGCATGAAGTACGGTATATTGATGTTTATTACTTAAAATTCAAGATCACAAGTAAATTATATACAAATACAACTTATTAAAGCTTTATTTTTGAATTCGTGTAACTAACTGCGGATAAATATAATCAAATAAAGAATAGACGTCTCATTTTAAAATATAAAAAATTTAAAATATAATTAGAATAATTATCGAATTCTAATAAAATAATTAATTATTATCTTTATAAGAAAATTATATTATTAAACCAAATATAAATTAATTTGTTATTGAACCTAAATTAAATTATAATAAAAAAAATTGAATTAAAAAATTACACAAAAATAAGGAATTTTTAAAGAGTTAATTTTATACTAATATCGATATATTTTTGTCAAAATTTTATAATATATTCAAATTTATATTTTATTGAAAAAATAAAAGCATCATCACGTTTTCAAAATCACATAAGGTCATATTATAAGATCGACTGAGATAAAAAATAAAATGAAACATTAAAATCGATATGTATCTCGCTGCATTATGCGAATACCCTTTTAGTTCGTATTGATGCTTTTATAAGATAATTTCTTGAAAAATATATAAAAGGATGCCAATTATCATTTTTTGTTGTAAGCTATGTTTGGTAAAATAACTGATAAATTAACTTTTGATTAAAGTTAGTTGTTGTCCAATAATGTCACCGTTTGCTATAAATTGAATACATTTGACAAAACCTAATCGATATACTAATTGACAAATATAAAATGAATAAAAATAACATGTTAAAAATGAATTTAATATTAGTATTATATGATAATTAAAATAATTCATTAATATATTTGTATTATATTAAAATGAGTAGCAAAAATATAAACAATTTTTGATTATTTTGAATTAATTATAAGGACGTTATTACATTCAATATCATGTTATAATTTTCGCATGATAATCTTATATATACATACGCCGCGATACCCTCATAAACCACCACTTAATAAGGTAAAATCCTATATTATTATATTCTATATTTTTGGGAGAGAAAAAATAAAGGGCAAATTACATGAAAAAATAACGTACTTTAACTTGATTCTTATTTTGGGTAAAATATTTTCAAAACTTTCATTTTGATATCTAAGATGTAAAGTTTTGAACATTTAAATACATGGGTAACCGGTTGAAAATTGATTTTAGATTAAAAAAAATTCATGTCACTAACCACGTCAGCAAATAATATTGAGTTGGATAGTAGAAGGCTTAGGTTCTTATTTGATCCAATRAAGTCAGAATACCTTTCTATCTAAAAGAAATGGTGTTCGATGAAACAACCTAGATTCCACACTATGCTCTGATATGGGGAGAGAGCTGCTCTGCGAAGCTGGGCGTTCGGTGTTCTTATGAAGGAACCATTCCCATAATGGTCGGCCTTACTATTGCCATCCATAATGGAAAGGAACATTTACCTATTTATATAATAGATCGTATGGTATGCCACAAATTGGGAGAATTTGGTCCTACTTTAAATTTTCGAGGACATGCAAAAAGTCGCTAATCGGATTAGTCTTACCATCATCTTCTCTAACCTAGTCAAATCAAGACTGRCATTCATCTCCATAGCCCTTTTAAACTAGAAGCTCTAATAACTATTCAAAATCAAGCAATTTCATGCCTTTATTCCTAATTGGGTAGGCTCGGTATTACTCAATCTGGCATGATTGATTGAAGAAAACTCCAAAACTAGGGTTCTAAACCTTTAGATATTTTACAATAAGGTAAGTGAGGACTTCTTCCAAGAACGGATTTTCTATGTTATATATGGCCGTGCCTAAGGGCATATCGGTTGAAGTAGATTCTTCTCATATCACTCGCCACATCAGCATGATAACCGGCTAATACTTCAATCAGTTACCAAAGTATTTAAATGTTTAAAACTTTACATCTTAGGTACCAAAATGGAATTTTTGAAAGTATGTTACCCAAAATAGGAATCAAGTTAAAGTATGTTACTTTTTCATGCAATTTGCCCAAAAATAAATATTATAAGCACAATCTATGGATGGTTTCATTTACAAACTAAATTATTAATATAAACCATGCAAACCACTCCTCTAATCTATTGAATATCTAAATCAATGAATATCTAGATTGTTTAATAATCTTTTTTAAATATCAAAATTATAATAAAAAAAACCACTTATTATTTTTATAAATATCTCGATTGATTGGTTTATATGATTTGTATTAATTGTTGTGTTTACAAAAGATATCCCATCTATAATATAAATATAATTGAATTAATAAATCTTATATTATTGTAATTGTAGTGATAAAACATAGCAAATTGTAACAGAATTAACTCATTTAATATGTCGATTAGATAATATCTTCTAAAAATATACATATTTACTTATATATTATTAATATATCGTATTATGTATTATAAAAAATCAATAATTACTTTTTTTACTAATCAACTAAATATTATAATTGTTATGTTATGATATAATAATAATGTAATAATATAAATATAACAATATTGAAATAATACTAATAATTGTAATTATTATAATAATAATAATTCTGATGAATAATAATAATTGTACTCTGACTTAAGCCAAGTAATTTTCACAATCTATCTCAATAGATCCGAATGCCTAACACATAGGCAGATTCACCCAAGTCTTTCATTGAAAAACATTTTCCTAACCAAGTCTTTACAAACTCAAGTGTCGGAATATCATTTCCAAGGAGTAGTATGTTATCTACATATAATAAAAGAAATGATACGATGCTCCCACTAACCTTTTTGTAGACACAAGGTTCATCCTCATTTTTTAATAAACCAAACTCTTTGATTGCTTCATTAAAAAATGATTTCAACTCCTTGAAGCTTGTTTCAATCAGTAAATAGATCGTTGCGACTTGCATACCTTACGAGATTTTTCAAGAGTGACAAAACCTTCAGATTCTATCATGTATACATCCTCATGTAACTTTCCATTAAGTAAAACTATTTTGACATTCATTTGCCAAATCTCATAATCATGATATGCTGTAATGACTAGTAAAGTTCTGATAGATTTAGTCATTGCAATTGGGGAGAAAGTTTCATCACAATCAACACCTTGAATTTGTTTGAAACTTTTTGCAACCAATCGTGCTTAATAGGTTGTTCTTACCATCCATGTTCGTTTTTTTCTTGAAAACCCATTTGCATCCTATAGGTCGTTCCTCGTCGGGTGGCTCAATTAAGTTCCAAACTTGGTTTTCATATATGGAGTCTATTTCTTTTCTCATAGCATTTAGCCATTTCTCAGAGCCAGTGCTTGCCATAGCATCTTGGTAACTAGTGGACCCATCATCCATGAGCATCACATCCTAATATTAGTGATGAGAAATCCATAACTCTCAGGCTCGTTCCATTTTCTACCAGATCTACGAGCAATTTGTGCTACAACATCATATTGCTTTTCCATAACACTTTGTGGATCCATAACTACTTATGGTGTCTGTGTTGACATATTTTGATCTTGAATAACTTCAAGTTCTACATCCCTCCCATTGATACCTTTGAAAATAAATTCCTTTTCCAAGAAGATACCAATAGGCCCAACAAACACCTTATTCTCGTGAAGATGATAGAAGTTGTATCTCATAGTTTCTTTAGGATAATATGCATATATCAAATTTTAGTTCTAATTTAGTTGTGATTAGACGACTAGGTCAACCTCACAACCTTAAATCCTCATAAAATATTATTTGGGACTCTTCCCAGTCCATATCTCGTATGGTGTCTTTTTCAATAGATATTGATGGAACACGATTCAGTATGAAAGACGTTGTCTCTAGAGCATATCCCCAAAAGGATGTTGGAAGGTCAACTTGACTCATCATAGATCATACCATGTCCAACAGTATATGATTCCTCCTTCTAGAGACACCATTCCACTATGGTATTCCTGGTGGAGTAAGTTGTGATACAATACCACAATTTCTAAGATGATCAAGAAAGGCAGGGTCTAAGTATTCGCCACCTCGATCAAATCGAATAAGCTTAATACTCTTTCGAAGTTAGTTTTGTACTTCATTTGAAATTCCTTAAACATTTCAAAGGAATCGAACTTATGTCGCATTAAATATACATAACAAAACCTAATGAGAGCATCAGTAAATGTAATGAAGTATATATAACCACCTCTAGCTTGTATGTTCATTGGATCACATACATCATTATGTGTGATTCCCAATACATCACTTGCTCTATCACTTTGTCCAAAAAAAGGAGTCTGTCATTTTTTTCAATTAAACAAGCTCCACATGTCTCATATGATTCAAAATCCAATTTTCCAATAATCAATCTTTATGGAGTTTGGAAGTGTGAGTTTCGTTTATATGGCTGAGACGACAATGCCAGGGATAGGTAAAATTCGAACAATTCGACTTGACCTCCTTTATTTATGTTATAAATCAGATTTATCCATATTAAGGACATAAATACCATTAATCGACTTGCATCACCATAATATATATTACCAAAGAGAATGAACAACATTTGTCCCTAATACTAAAGGTACTGTCCAAACAAGATATAAAAATCAAATTTCTCTAAATAGATTGTACATAATAACATTCATCAAGTTCTAATATTAATCCAGTCAGTAAATCTAACAAAGTCGATTCTACGGCTATAGCAACAACCTTTGCTCCATTTTCGACTCATAGATCAACTTCACCTTTGTTCAACCTTCTAGTATTTTTTAGTTCCTGCATGTTTCTACAAATATGAGAACCACATCTGGTATCTAATACTCATGATGTATAAGTAGTAGAAATATTAACTTCTATCACATAGATACACAGAGTAGAAATTACATTTCCTTTCTTCTTTTCCTGAAGGTAGAGAGAACAGTTCCTCCTCCAATGCCTGGGTTTGTTGTATTGAAAACACTCACCCTCCTTAGGTACAGTTAGTTACCTTGGGTTTCTTTGCAATGCTTCCTTTTGGCATCAAAGGTTTAGAAATGGGTTTGGCAATGGACTTTCCTTTGCCTTTCCCTTTCTTGTCCTTATGAACCATCAAAATGGTGGACTTGTTCTTTGCAAGCTTTTGTTTGGTTGTTCATAACATGTTAGCAATTCTTGAAGGGATTAGTCAAAGTCATACATGTTGTAGTTCATTATGAGTTGACTGTAGCTATTTGGCAAGGATTGCAAAACTACATCAATGGCTAACTCCTTTCGTAAAGGAAAACCTTGTCCTTCAAGGCGCTCAATATGCCCAATCATTTTGATCATATAAGTCCCAATGGGACTACCTTCGGCCGTTCTACAATGGAATAGTTCTTTGGATGTTTCGTATCTCTCATGTCTAGCTTGCTCTTAAAATAGCAATTTTAGGTATTCGACCATATCGAAACCCCTCCATGTTTTCATGTTGCTTCCGAAGCTCAGGTTCCATGTTTATTAGAATTAGACATGAGATGTCCAAAGAATCCTTATCATGTTTTTTAAAAGGGTCCATTTCAGTCCCTTTAGCATGACCCACCATCGATGATCAAAGTCTTGATAAGTGCCATGTTTAGAAGGCATCTTAAACTTAACATTTTTGTGAGGGATTATAGTTGGTTTGAATTAACCATTCTCTCTTTTGTAGTAGATCATTTCTCCATCGCTTCAGTCAATTGGAATCCAGATTGGAGGAGGATCACGAGGATCAGTTGAATATCTTCCTTTATTTGGTAGTTTAGACCATTGTGGCAAAAGCGGTTGAAATCTTGCTTCGATGTAATAAGACCTTATCACTCAAGATCAACTGTCCATTTTATATCTTTTATAAAAATAATTTTTTTATCAATAAAACTCATTTTGATTTGTAAAACTCCTTTTACTTATATATATATATATATATATAATTTTTTTTAAAATCATATATTTGTTTTAAAACGTTGTAACAAGTATTATATACATACAATCACGCATAATTATCACAATATACGTAAAATAAATGTGAGATAGTTATAGCCCCCTATGCGATATTCATAAAGCCAAGTATTAATATCATTACATAAAATAAAGTCCTATGATTCTAAGCTTTCTCATCTTCATCACTTCATAACGCCTCCATCTCTTGCTTTCTTTTACACAAAATATTTTACATTTGCAAATAAAGAAACCTCGAGTTACATTCGAGGGGATTGGATGAGAGGAGAATATACAAAAAGAGTATATAGAGAAAGGAACGAAATTCAAGTCGTATTTATCAAATACATATTTACATCCATGACTAAGGGCAATAACCATTCACCAAGCAAATCACATTATGCATATTCAATCATATTGAAAAATAATATAAAATTCATAAAGTTAATTCAAAGTTCTTTGGAGAATTAAAAAGAAGATCTACATATTTTATGTTTTAGGATTTCAAATATCTGGAACCCTTATGGACCGAAATCCAATTCAAACCCGTAGTGGGCTCCATTTTCGAACAGTATTGCGACACTGTCATAGAAAAATTATAAACAAATCATACGAAGTCGAATTGACGAAATTCAAAATTCTATGAAACGATAACAGACATATTTACATTTTTTATGATTTAAGTTTTCTAAAATTCAAAACATTTAGTGGACGAAAAAACCAAAATAGTTTCAAAACAAAACCATACAACAACAAAGCAGTTGATAAAGCATGCATGTCACAAAAACCGACTTATAGGTTCATAAGTAGCTCTGATACCACTGTTGGGTTACAAGATCTCAAGCATAATAGAAAATAAAACCATAATCCTCCAAGGAACCATACAAACGAGAATAAATCCGGTGTTTCGAAATTATACCTCTTAGTTAGAGAGACTTTGAATCACATCGGCAAAACAATCTGATTCCTTTGCCTTCTGGTGATACTAGTCATTTGGGGTGCTAAAAAACACAACCAACCCGATCAACCCAACCCAACCCAACGTAAAATAACTCAATCCGAAGCAACCTGATGTCTAATCGAGTTGTAAAATTTTCAAACTATAGGTATTAGATTGATATTGGTTACTATTATTTGAACCCAACCCAACTCGATGAACCCGATATCCTTTTATTTCTTGCATTTAATATGATTGTTGAATTTCTATTAATTTATACATTAGAAAATTACTCTATCACATATGCTCTTCATATACACATATTTTCAACTATTCACATCTCTATATAACTCATTCGTATATATGTTCAGTAATTGTGAATATATATATATGTAAATTAAGAAAATTAACTGAATGTGATATACATAAGAAATATGGATAAGTTGTATCAAATGGTTGATGATGAAAAAGAAATTATGAGTAGAGAAATAACATATTCAAGGTTAGAAGAATATTTTAATGTACCAAAGTATCAACCCGACCAACCCGTATGGTTTGGGTTGGTTGGGTTGGGTTGCACTTTGGTTTGGGTTGGGTTTGATTAAGAATTTTCAAACCGCAAGCATTGGGTTGGGCTGTTCAAATGTTTTCAACCTGATCAACCCAACCCATGAACACCCCTACTAGTCATGGTTTCAAAACTTAGAAAGAAATAGAGCATATGTTGTAGGTGATTTAGAGAGAATTGCTAGAAAAAGACTTGAATAAAATGTCATACATTTTATTGTTATGAGAGGTATAGCCTAAAATCACCACCGTCCCCCCCCCACCCCCACCCCCACCAACCTTAATTGAGTGTAAGATTTTTCATGCACCATCCCTCTCCTTTTTAGACCATACCTTGTCAATCTACCTTATGTCCAACATAAATAATATCTGCCTTTGATTTAATCCGATTAAATAAATATAAGTCAAATATAAGAATTAAACATTTTAATTATTGAAACTTCTTATTTAGTTATGTTCAAAGCGTGTGATCCAATGGGTTCGTGACATGTTGGTAATAAATATAAATATCATATTTATAGTTATAAACGATGAGCTTTATCTAGTAATACATCACCGTCACCAAATGACGAGAATCGGTAATACAACAAATTACCAGTTTATGGTCAATTTTAGTTTACACATTTAATTCTTTTGTCCTTCATGTCCAATTTGAACATGAGACATTGAATGTGTTATTCTCATTATGTCCAATCTCTATTGATTCCCTAATGTACTAATAAAACAGATCATGATATCTCATATCAATTATATGAGCTTGATGCATTTCCTCAGAATACTTATCAAGGGGCCCAAAGACATCATTGCTGTCATAAAGGAGGGTTAAATCCTATCTCAATATATGCTAGCATTACCATGTGATATATAACATACCCAATAATTATTTTATCACCCATTTACTGAATGATTATAACAAATATCAAAATACATCACTCACACATAGCAAACTCCAGGTTCCCAAGTCAAAGAATTACATGTACATTGATCACATGAGAAACACTTATGACACTCACATGACATTCACATGACATCCAATGCAGTATTCTTATAGCGAGTCATGTCCGGTACACAAAATCTCCATCTTGTTCCCATATGCGAATTTGATATCTGTATATGAATCCCTACATATGCTAGTCATCATCACATTACTTCAACCTTAAACTCGAAATAATATTTAATTAGGGACATTTTAAATACATTATTCTAAGGTTATTCATTATGAATAATTTAGAACACAAAATATAATATAATCAATTGGGCAATGCCTTTTATTTATTTATTAATTCCATGAAACAAAACTCAAAATTACAATCATCTTGTGATTGGTTTTTGGGCATTCACTAACATATGTTGAGCATGTTATAAAACAACCATGAACTATTGATCAGCTACAAAATACTAGTTGGCCAGGAAGAATGAGTTGTAATAGACAAAGTTTAGACAAAAAAGAAAAAAAAGGAAGGAACAAAGAGAATCCATACAACCTTGTAAGTGATCAATAGCAGTTGATCTAAAACCATATTGCGTGTAAAACCTTGTCTCCTTTTGAACACTTGTTGGTATCTAATACTCCTTCTATTTCTCTAACCCAATGTTAGAAAATCCATTTGCTCTGCATGAAAAAGTATATAAAAAGCTAAGTGTTGAAATCTAGAATCAGACTTCATGACAAACCGGAGATGCTCAACCAAAAGCTCACTTGGCAAGGCAGAGCCCCCAACCCTTCTCTGGAATCCCTTTTGGACTCAACTTTTTCTACAATGTTCCAAATATGAAGTTCCACATGTAATAACCATTCCTGCCTAAATTTGTTAGAGCACCTTTACACGTAGAGCTCTTCCATTGGTGTATGCTTTGACTTTCCTAATTTTGGCTTATAAATAGCAGTTCGTGCATAGTTCATTGTAAGTTTTTTAACTCACCTTTTTTACACTTTTGAATACACACAGTTTGTGAAGCCTTTGAAGATCATTCAAATTTAGTTCAATTTCCTGAATCAATACATATGACGATGACAGCTACATCCAACTGGTGATATATTTCATGTTTATTATTCATACATTGTTTTATTGATCTTGATTGCTTCCGCTCCTATTATTAGTTAGATCTAAATTGAGAAATTTGAAACCAACATCAACACATAGCTAACACCGGGTGATATGCATGACAAAAACATCTTGTAGTTGCATCTAGTTAATCCCTCAATAGGACCAATTACCACATAAGGAGTCTTTTAAGGATGAATACCTTGTTCATCCGAAGGTAGCTGGTTCTCCTTAGGTTACTCATTCGTCCCTTCTTCATCCACATTCGTCATTTAGGAAAACTGACGATTATCCATCGAGGCTTTAAGAGCAGCCTTCAATTTTCCCATTCAGGCCTCAAAATCTTCCTTCGTCATAAATACTTTCTCTTGGGCTCGACGTCTACGCCTGGTACGACCCCTACCACGTCCACTGACAGAAATTACTTGGTTTAACTCAGATGGCTCAACTCGTGGTTCAGGCATAATACTACTCCCATCCCCATGACCCCTTCCTCCAACCTTGAGCCCTAGTCTTAAGAGGCCGTACCAACACCGCAACCCTACAGAGTCCTCATCTCTTTCCTCTTCCACATCTATGGGTGTTGACAAAACCTTCGGGATCCAATGGTTCAGTTCATACAGCCCCAATAGAAGGATTTTCTACTTCGGGAGTCACGAAAGCAGACCTCCCAAATCGACGAGACATCTTTATCAATCATGTAATCACACGAAAACATAATTAATAATCAGTTAAATCACATAAGGTATGCAAGCACACACATGTACCTGTAAATTCACAATGACATTGCCATATGTGATTTTGAATTTACCGTATCATAACTACCACTAATTAAGTCTCTAGCCCTTCTCATTCTTAAATCTCCGCCCTAAACTCTTCTTAAGTGTAAGTCTAGATGATCCTTGAACACCTAAATCCCTTAAACTATGACTTTGATACCACTTATAACGACAAGAAACTCAAAATACGTAATTATAACCATCGCCCGAACTAGCAAGTACGGTACTAAAATAAGTCTACAGATTTAACAAGATCTCAAGAATTGCAGCAGAAATAAAGTAACATTGTTGAGATGTATGACAAACTAGAAATAAGTTAAAGGCAACTATGTAACTAGAAGAATGCTCCTTCACATCAAGTCTCTAGCTCACACATTTCGCTTGCCCTTACTTGAGCTCTTGACATGGTATTTCTATGAAAATATTTCACTTTTATAAAAGCAAGGGTTAGACCAAAGGTCTAGTAAGTTTCCTTTAACACATGTATACACGCTGAAACATTTCACTATAGAACATAATTAAAAATAACAACTTAAAACATAAAACACCAATACTCGTTGCAACTGTTAAATACGCTTATAGTCACGCAAACCTATGACCAATCATTGGGTTCACACCTGCTTTTAAAGTGAGCTACATGAAACGAATTCATGTGCTTCATTCTGGTACACATTATTATACACATCCACACCAAGAACTCACATTTTGCAAATAACCATTTCTCAAGTATATGAAACACAATATGTGAATTCAAGTCAAACGACAACTCCAACACAACTGATGAGTATATGTTTGTCAAATATAACAAGAGAAAACTTACCTGAAGTCCAAGACTAGACGTACACTCTTAGGCTAGAATCATACCAACCGAACACCTGAATTGAGGTTACCATAAGATGACTTAGAACCCCAAAGGACCTCTAAGTGAACCATAATAAACCCCTCAGGTAAGGACCCAAGCTACATCCCCAAATTGCTTTTAAAACAAAAACTAAAAATTGAAAAACAGTAGCTTAAGCGACTTTCATGCAACCAAACCCGCATGAAACTCGCATTCGTTACTCTTTTGCTTACACAATCTTGTTCAAGAATCTGAACCCCAAATCCAACACCGAACATGATTGAAACTTAATTAACGCTTAAACTCGCAGTAAACTCATATAAACTCATCCCTAAACAATATATAATCTAATCCAAATATGGGATTTATGGATTACATCCACAGTTAGTAAGATCATACACATCTATGGTGTTTTTTACTAAATCCTAACCCCAATTGTAACACCCCCAAACTCACATTGCATATAACACATATTTCATTCACACAATACATGTTCAAGCCCACAAAGGTCCAAAGTACAAGAAGCCATAATACAAAATACACAACTCAAAAATTCCAAAATACATGCTCTTGTACTACATATCATCTATTATCAAAATACATCCTTCCATCTTCATAACGCTAAGCACATAGAGAGATAATTCATAATTTGCCTTTCCCCTTACTATCATTATACTCAACATTTTCTGCAAATACATATTTGAAAACACAAAATGAGGGTTAGACCTATAGGTCTAGTGAGATCCTTTTTTCCATGTAGTTGCAGGGTGAAAATCACCAAAACATTGATCAAATAAAATCATTTCACAAAATGAAATATAGTTCCACATTCTGTTTGTGTCCATCGGACCTCTGGTTCCATAGACCAGACTTAGAAAATATTACCGCAAACAAGAGAAACAGAGCCCCTCTGGTTCCTCTACCAGAGCTTCTGGTTAAGCTAACCAGAGCCTCTTACTTAAACAAAACTCTCAAAACGTTCATAGACCAACACCTTATATGATAAAATAGCTTTACCAAGAATAAAACATGTCTTTAAAAGGATTTTGTGTGACCAGAGCTCTGGTTCTACTAGCCAGAGCTTCTAGCTCAAAATGCAAGACTAACCAGAGCTCTAGTCTAACACGATAGGCCAACCAGAGCACCTCTGGTCTATCTTTTCTTGTAAGAAATCTTCTAAGTATAAATCCCTTTTGAAAAATCTTTTAAAAATATAATTTTGACACAGAGCTCTTATCTATAGATACAGAGCCTCTGGTTTAGCTAAAAACTTTGTAAAAGACTTGCATTAATCTCTAATCATCGTCCAAAACCCTCTGGTTCTACTATGAAGATCAACCAGACCCCCTCTGGTTCCTTTCAAGAAACAACCAGAGCCTCTTTGGTTCCTCTTAAATGAAACACTTGTTCTAAAACAAAGTTTATCCAAAACCATTAGCCATAGGCCAAGTTTTCCCCTTCTCAATAACATCAATACTATCATTTCTAATAAGAACAACATCTTTGAGTCCTTAAATCACAAAGAAGTAAGAACTCAAATCTATTATAATCTTAAGAGACATAATAGCAAGAGCTATATTATTTCCACACATAAATGCGACCCTTATATACAAATGGACACCTCTCCTTGATATGCCACCCTTATAACCGAAGGTACACCTCTCCTTGATATGCCACCCTTATCCCATGGTACACCTCTCATTGATATGCCACCCTTATTTCCTCATCAAAATATTTGGATTAGTTCAAAACGAAGACAGACCGAAGTCACAACCGTCTTGATGAAACAACCTTCATAGTTTTATCCCCAAAATCTATAGATTAATCCCAAACGAAGACAGACCGAAGTCACAACCGTCTTGATGAGATGTCCTCTATAGCTTTCAACCAATAATGGTTTCAAAACATTTTTATCATCAAAACTTTTCAAACTCAATAACAATCTGTTCTTTCAATGATTTCCAAAACATCATATTTCCTTTAGATCCTCAAAACAAGATATCATTTCCAAAACTGTTTTAAAGAAGCAACCTCTTCTTAGCTTTCCAAAACAGTTTCCAATACTCAAATATATAACAATAATACCTTTAAATTGTCAAAAAACAGTTTTACCATCTTTTCCTCAAAACCCACATCGAAACCCAACAGTTCATATAACAACATATATAAAGGTTTTAGTTATCAAAAACTCACCCTATCAAACACAAATTCTGCAGATTTTAAACACGCAGTAGATGTTCAAACAACACAGAATCTTCAAACACTTTTGAGCAACAAATTCTCTTCAAGAACTCTCCCACCGCCGCAAACACACTTTTTCTCTCTAAAAGATTTCTTTCTCAAATAGAATGATAAGATAAGATCCTATTTCTTTTTCATTCTTTATATATTTTCACAAGGGCGATGGCGGATTTTATCATTATAAAATTCTTTGGGCGGTGGTGGGTTTTATTATTTTAAAACCACCTTTCTTCACCACGAAGATACTATCTATTTTAATAATAGATTTTACATAACCATGTGTAACATATACTTTTGCAAATACGTTGCAATTATCCCCTTTATACGTGTTTATGTGATCAAAACATAAAATTTGGAAGCAAACCCGAATGCAACAAACTATACATGAAATAGTCGGAATCATCGTACGAGGCCTGGGGCAAAACAATTGGAAAGAAACGGGTCAAAAGCATCAATATCTACGTTACGGATACATAAAAACTGACTTTTATTGGAAGATATTTTTGAGATATTTCTATTGTAAGTTGTAGATTATCTCTTTACAAATGCGTGAGCCAAAACCACGTCAAAAACAGAGGTCCGAGCGAAAAGTTATGCGATTTTTAGTGATTAGTGGTCAAACCGAGTTTTCAGCCGAGCCAACTCAGCCCCAACTCGTAAAAGTCGGTTATACATGTTATTTACCTTCTTTTTCACCCAAAACAGACTCTCATCTCCAAAACTTACTACCAAGGGTGATTTTGGCTTCATAGGGGTGAATCAAGGTTGTTTCAAGGGGTTTTACTTGATTTTTATGCCAAATTCATCCTCCAATT
>NC_037530.1:18016984-18128133 GCF_001531365.2 Cynara cardunculus var. scolymus
CTATTTAGTTGGTGAATTTGACAGCACCAAATCTATCCGAGATGCTGTTTTGAATGTACGATAACTTCTTAACCGTAGCTCAGATTTCTACGATTCTGGACATTTTAGAAAGCTTATATGTAGATCTAAACCTGTCCTTTAGACACCTTTTAGAAATAAGGCTTCTAGGTTGGTTATAATTGCGTCTAAAAACTGATAAAAAGTTGATTTAGAGCTGTGAATTATAATGCCTAAAATGAGTTTAAATTAAGTTTGGTTAAGTTTTTGTTGTCGGATCTTTATGAAACTTTGGGTACATATTACAGGTGTTAAATAAGCTCACTTGGTCCTTCCAGAGTGACCATTGGACGATGTTTAGACGTATATGGACATAGAGAGCCTAAGTTGGCTCGATTTTTGAGTATCGAAAAGCACTGTGAGTTTATGGGGCTACTTAACTTGCTATTTGCTAGACATGTGTTATCTATTTGCTACTTGCTTCCACACTCATCCATGTTATGTCTCCTTATCAATTCAAGAGATTATTGGCTATTGCACTCCGTCCTTCCAAACATGCTACTCGGTGGTTACTTTGTGTTTCACCCGGGGAGGCATGCTTAAGCCCATATCAGCTGAGATTACTTGAGTATGGTGCGTATTTGACGGTGTTAGAGTCCGGTCATTTTCCCTGCTGTCCGGGATAGCTCGGGTGGGAAGATCATTCCACTGGCCGGGATAGCTCGGATGGTATGATATCTATGATATATATTGTTGTGCTTGCCACGACCGGGATAGCTCGGTGGCAGTACATATCAATTATTGACTTTCACACAATCTATTTGTTGCATACTTTGATATTCAGATGTATGATTCTCGAATGATGATTACTTATTACATGATTTACATCCTTCGTGGTCATTGACTTCCATGTATTACATTTGTGAAGCTTTAGTAGTTAGTAGTTCCCGTTTACTCACTAAGCATTATGTGCTTACTCTTTTAGTTGTTCACATTTTTACAGGTCGTGTAGATAAGGCAAAGAACAAGCTCGAGTAGATTGAGATCTTTGCTTTTGGTGCTTCTTGTAGCACGACTCTTTTGGTATTATATAGTTAGTCGAATACAACTATGGATTGTAAATTATTAGTTGTCTTTTGGTTGTAATTAAAGTATCTAGATAACGGGTAGGTAATATCCTCCGTCTTTTATATAGTTTAAGCTTTATGCAAATCTATTAAGTTTATTTTGTCCATTTTAGGATATTTTGGAAAACAGGTGCTTACGGAAACGTCCTGTAAACCAAGCGGACATTTCGAATTAGAAACTCATAAATATTATATCCCGTTTGTTTTCTAAAGGTTTAAAAATGTAACTTTTGGTGGTTTGTTTATCATTTATAGAAATGAGGTATTACAAACATTTTATCATTTATGTAATCTGGGTCTTTCACCATGTTACCTCAGATGCACCTTCACATTTTCCATGTATGCACATTGTCATATACACATACGTATCATCTTCTCATATGCATGCATAGCATTATATTCACATGCATATATGATTCATGCATTTCTAAATTAATCACCCATATTTCACATAATTCACATAACTTCTACGTAAGGTTACCTCAAACGGTGTTGCCTGAAACATGGTTATAACACCAATGTCATAGAAACTGATTATAGAGTGAAATACACACTCAAAATCAACTCTCACATCACATTTAACACCATGAAGCCGATTTCTCCCATTATTTTTAAGTATATGACCAAATCATAGAACCCGAATCTCCAAATCACATTTCACCAAAGGAAAAAGAAACATTAAGAAAAGATATCTTTACCTGAGATTGAGCCCCAAATCTCCTTATCTGCTGCAAACCTTCAATTGGCTTTTTCTCCTCTCCCTTTCATTCCTTACGATCACACACTTGCTATAAGTATAACATCCCAAGATCACATTTGCATATAAACATATATTTCCATATATCAAGAAATATAATTTACAAATTCAGTCCCAATATCTTACATATCGCTATATTACAAAAAAGCTAACAACTTTTTTTAAAACAACACTATACAACACATGAATACATAACAAGTATTCAGATACAAAAGAAGAATATGCTAGCCCATTAACCCATGCAAGCATAATATATTACTTCACAATTTCCCCTTCCTCCTGTCTTCTGGTTGTGTCCGACTTGTAATGCACATTTTTAAAACACAAAATGAGGGTTAGACCTTGAGGTCTAGTGATAAATCCCTTTGATGCTATTATAGAGTGAATAATCACCAAATCACGTTTATGAAGTCATATTTGCAAATTAACAGATATACGTTAGTTTGCTATAATGAATCTCATTTATCACATCAAAATAATCAAATCACTTAATAAACTCGTCTTGAGTAAACTTGTTGCATCATATAACTCCTCCTATGACATGATGAGATAATCTCATTTGCTCGCAATACACTGGTTCAAGGACCACAACTCATCGCATCATATTGATGCGATAAACTCAATCTTGTCGCATCACAAGGTGCGATAAATTCATTCCTTGCATTACAGGGTGCGATAAACTCATTCCTCGCATCATATAGGTGTGATAACTACTTTTTATTGCATCAATAGGATGCAGTAACTCTAAGTTATCGTATCACACACATGCGACAACTCTGAGTTATGATGCGATAACATTGAATACTTTGATCAAAAATCCAGATTTTATAACTCATTAATTATGTCACCCTTATCCTGGTATACACCTCTCCTTGATATGCCACCATTATCCAAGTATACACGTCTCCTTGATATGCCACCCTTATAACCAAAATACACCTCTCCTTGATATTCCACCCTTATTTTAACACATGATATAACATAACCAAAAATGCATATTTATGCTAATTATAGCATTCAAAATAGTTTATATCAAGAGTTCACATACAGAACCATACGGTTCCACCTATAGTTTCCAAATAACCTAAGTTGGTAAAATTAAACTCACCATATGTAATTCACGTAGATAAAGATGAAATAACAACAATTTCCACGTAGACATCACAGAGTCAATTTGGTTGTTTCCTCCTTATGTTTCTGTTTGCTCGAGCGCCAAAACAAAACATACACACACACCCCAAATTTCTTATCAACTTGATCAAAACCCTTATGAGATGATTTAAAATATATCATAATATACCAATATTAAACAAGTAAGGTGGTGGGTGTTTTCAAACAGTTTAAGCACATATACCCAATTAACCCCTCAACTTACCACCACCTTCAAAAACAACCCCGAGCTTTATAACCGAAAAACCTAGTTAACACATTATCATTCCCTCAAAATAACTTCCATCCCGGAATTTATTCAATCAGTCAACTAAGGATATTTTGATCTCATTTCTGATTCCAGTTCCCAAGTAACTTCAGGACCCTTATGAAAACCACATTGTACTTTCACTAGAATGATTTCTTTATTTCTTAGAACTCTTGTCCTTCGGTTAGTGACGGCCTCAGGGGTTTCCACAAAATTCAACTTACTATCAAGCTGCACCAGGTAACGGTACTGCCAAATTCAGATCGACTAAACACTTTTGTAGGTTAGAGACATGGAAAGTGTTGTGAATGGCAATGAGTTCCTCCGAAAATTCCAACTGATATACTACTGAACCCACCCGTTTACAAATTCTGAATGGCCCAACGTACCTTGGACTAAGCTTACCTCTTTTATCGAATCATACAACACCCTTCCATGGAGAAACCTTTAACATTACGTAATCTTCTACCATAAATTCAATCAGTTTGCGGCGTTTATCGGCGTAACTTTATAGCCGGTCCTGAGCTATTTTAATTTGTTCTCGTATATGATCTATCATTTTAGAATTTATTTGAACAATTTATGAACCGGCCAATTGCTTCTCCCCTACTTCATTCCAACACAATGGCGTTCTTCACTTTTGTCCATACAAAACCTCAAATGATGCCGCTTGTATGCTGGAATGGTAACTATTGTAGTAAGCAAATTTGATCAGAGGCAGATGATTTTCCCAAGATCCCTCGAAGTCAATAATAAAAGCTCTCAACATGTCTTCAAGGGTCTGAATCGTACTTTCACTTTGCCCATTTATTTGAGGGTGATACGTCGTACTTAATCTGATCTGAGACCCCATAGCTCTTTGGAAGCTCTACCAAAACTTAGAGGTAAATATGTCGTCCCTATCTGAGATGATTGATAATGGAACACCATGACGAGTCATAACCTATTCAATGTAAATCATCGCCAACCGTTCTAAAGGATAACCCTCCTTAATTGGTAGAAAGTGCACAAATTTAGTTAAACGATCCACAATAACCCATATGGCATCATACCCTTTTGGAGTTCGCGGTAACTTCATAACGAAATTAATTGTGATATGATCCTACTTCCACACAAGAATTTCTAGAGACTCCAAATTCCCATATGGTCTTTGATGCTCAATCTTCACTTGTAGACATGTCAAACACCGTTCTACATATTTTGTAATATCCCTCTTCGATCCTGGCCACCAATAAAATGATTTTAAAGCTTTATACATTTTATTAGTACCTAGATGAATCGAGTATCACAATCTGTGACTCTTGTCTAAAATCAGCTCATGGTTGTTCCCAAAACATGGTATCCAAATTATGTCTTTGAAACATAGAATCCCCTTATCATTCTTTGTCAGGGTTGAAATTATTACACCAACTCTTTCATCCTTAAGATTTTTCTTCTTTGATAGCTTCACCTTGACATTTGAGAATTTCATTATGAAGGTCGGGGGTTAGATTTGTTCTCAATGCAATAGCTTTAATTATTCCACTCTTTTCCTTCTGACTAAGTGCGTTAGCCACCATGTTTGCCTTCCCATGGTGATAAAGGATTCCACAATCATAATTTACCAATTCAATATACTGTCTTTGCTACATATTTAGTTCCTTTTGATTAAACAAATATTGAAGGTTTTTATGGTCAATGAAAATCTGACATTTGGTTCCTAACAAATAATGCCTCCAAAATTTCAATACAAAAATCATTGGTCCCAGCCAGATTTCCAAGAGTTTATAAGTAACAGTTTATAGAAGGGGGAGATGAATACAAACATAGTAACTTTAACTTTTAAAGATTATATATTGATAAAGAATATCAATACAAATTTTACAAATTATTTGCAGAAGAGATATGATATAAAACCTATCTAAACAATCTAAGATACACAGAAACTAAGATAGCAATAAGAAAAGAATTGCTACAAGAAATAAGGTAAGAAGAAATGTGCTCTTCACTTGCTAAAGTGGATCTTTCTCTTAGATAGATAGTAAAGAGAGAAGTAACTTCTTGGGTAAGTTTAGAGTTAGGAAGATGATAATGAGAGGAGAACCACTCAGCTATTTATACCCATTGCATTAAATGCAATTCAGAAGGTACAAAGCACATGGCAAGCTTTTAGAGGAAAGCTTGTCCTTTGTTACAGTATATAGTCCTTTTGGTTGTATATGAACAGTCTTCTTTCATAAAGTAAGTAAGCACATTTAAAGTCAAAGGAGTGGCTCCGTACTATACTTAGAAAGGTATGACTTTGTTCTTTGTGTGCAGAAGGATAAGACAAAGAAAACCTTGCTCGACAAGATTCATTTGATCGCTGAATATTAGAATGACGCTGAAAGTCTTATCATTGTTTGCTGAATCATTTTAAGACTTCACACTTGTGTAGAAGACCTTGTTATCACTGAAAACCGCTTCAGATCACGAACTTGCTAGTCTCTATTCTTCTGGTTATGTCTTCGACATCACTGAAGGATCTTTGGTGTGAGTTTTGTCTTCTTGAAGTATACCGGTCTCTAAACAAATTACAATACATGTTCAGCGATCACTGAACAGACTTAGTGAAGATCGTTGAAACTGAATACATAGATAATACACTTCGATAGGTAAAATGATCGTCATCAAATCATTGAGAGAGAGGATCAACAACCTTCCCATATTTGATGATAACAAAGAAACATAAAGAAAATTGCTTAAGTTACATCATTTTGAAAAATGTACTAGTAAAATACTTGTACCTTTTAACTGTTTTGGGATCCTTTTTAGTGATACAATTTACTTATGAAAATTTACTTACAATTGTAAAGGATTACAAATTCAAGATAAACTGACATAATAATAATAACTGAAACTGAAAGCATATTCATTGACTAGAAAATTGTTTGTAAATATAAGAGTACTGGAACTTATAAATACATGTCCCTTTTACTCTTTTGAGGGTTCTTTTTCATGAAGTAATGATTTTATTGAATAATAAACAATGGAAAATATTACAAGTCATTTATCAGTACTGGTAGGGCTAATAGATAAAGGCTATACACTGAAAGTAAAGAAAAGAAAATAAGATTATAAGATAGGAAGGACGTCTAATCTAAGTCGCTGAAGTTGATATAACCAAGTACATCTTCTCCAAGCTTCTTGCGTCTCAGCATCTCCTTTATGATCTTGCATTCCATCACCTCTCCAAATATATCACTATCTAGCTAAGTCCTTAGATACTCTAAGTGATCCAATGGACAGAGGTGGAACTTGGATACTCGTTGGAATCTATATTCACCGTCATAGTAAATGAATATTAGTTAATGCTCATGTTAGGTATGTAGGGACCCTTCACTAGCAGTGTCAAGTTCAGCTTTGAGAGATCCTACTTCTTTTGATCCTTCATAATTTCATCCAAAGAAAATTTTGTCTCATGTTCGTTCTTGTGGGATGGTCCATCTTCAGGATCTGAAAGGTGTTTCTTTTAGAGGGAGGCTTCTTTGACAAAGGAGGGACTTCGACGATCTTGGACACCTTCTTGAATAAATCAATCAGGATGTCTTCAATTAGTGGCTTGTGCTTTGACTTTGATCGCTAAATAGCCTATCAAATATCCAGCCATTCATCAAAGCCATATTGCCCGAGGTAAGAATGGTACTCGGTGATAGCATTTTGATTCTCTCTGAAGATGACCATTGAGATAATAAGTCCACCATCTTTCATCTTTCTGCTGATGGTAACGTTTGAGATCTTGTGGGGACTTACCCTTTTCTCGATCCTTTCCTTGCACCATTTGAGATCACGGTCATACAGCATCAGTACCTATTGGTTTTCTCGTTCAACTTGTGACAAAAGTTGGGCTTGACCTTTGACTGGATCTTTCTTTTCGAGTTTACCTTTGGCCAGAGCTTGGGCATCTAGAGTATTGGCCAACTCTAGATTGTCCTTTAGTTGTTGACGATATATCCTCAGCTCTTCGACTTTCAGGGACTCCTCTCTTTCAGCTTCAGTGAGGAAATCAAACTCAATATAACCAGAGGTACGAAGATGGATTTTTACTCTGGTTTGGTCGAACTGATTTAATAGCTAAATCCTATTCTAGTCTTCATCAGCTTCAGATGTAGGAATTAATGTTTGAGCTTCATCTGATGGACCAAAAGGGTAGGTTGGTGCAGAGAGTATGAGAGTGGAGGGCTCAGATTCTGAGGAAAAAGGCATGAACCTGGAGTATTGAGCTACCTTTGTTGGATCAATCGCCTTGAAGAGGATGGCAAGTTCCCTTCTTCAGGAACTCCCTTGTCTTGGGAGGAGGAATACTGGTTCCTTGAGGTTTTCTCCCCTAGAAGCTGGTTCCCTAATATAGACTCCCTTCTGAGCTGTTCTTGGAGGGTACTGAATGGTGAAGAAATCATCATTGTCATCTTCTCTAAGATCCTTTCGAGAGTCAGGGGTATGAGATTCTTCATCCTCATATTCCTCGTCTTCATCATCTTCCTCATCACAAGCATCTTTTAATACAGAGGTGGAGGGAAGGTCTTCATGAGTAGCTGGAGCTATCATGGCATCATCATCATCCTCAGCTTCAGCGTCTTCAGTTGTGATGGCATCCTCAACGGTACGGATAACATCTGTATGAGGGATAAGAGCAAGGGCTTCATCAACAGCAGTAGCATCACTGATATTCTCCATAGCAATTTTCTCACTCTCATCTTTTCCCCCTCTTTGTCATTATCAATACACGAGGAGAGATCATTAATACTGGCGATGTCTTCAACTCGGTGCTCTAAGTTGCAAAGACCCTCAACTTGTAGTAGATTGAAGGCAGCCACCCGGTCCAGTTGACGACGGTCAGATTCAGTAAACGTAGGTTCAGGGACCAGGGCCTCTTACTTTAGTAGCTCGAAGATTTGCTGAAGCAGCTCACCATGCCTAGTGAGTTGAGCCTGGACTTCGTCGTCCTTGCTGGCAAGAGCAGCTACAACCTCAGTGTTGGCTCTAACTTCATATTGCACCATGGTCAGCATATCTTTTACTTCACAGACCTCAGTTTTGACAGCACAGAGGCCGTGAGTAAGGTCTTCTTTCATGGGCATTGCCTTGTGAACCTCGTCCATTTTGTCAAGGACGATGGTTACATGGGGCAGTAAAAGTTTGATGTCCTCATCCATGTCATAGATGTCAGTCTCCATGGCTGTGGGTTCAGTTCCAGAAGGACCTATAGAAATAAGATGAAGATGAGCATAAGAAGGCTCTTGGTCAGAAGTAAAAAAAAGGTAAAGTAAGATTGTACCTGAGGGGTCCTCAGTGTCATCTGAAGGATTGACACTACTATTTGCACATGTAGCTTCCTGAGGAGAGGCAGCAAGTATCTGAGGTGCCTCGAGAGGAGCGACCTCAGGTCCTGAGGTGAGGGCTTCATCATCAGCGGGGACAACAACTGATGGATCATCAACACGAGTCATAGAGACCAAGAGATAGGGAGAAGAAAGAAAGGCTGAGAAAGTTTGTGGGTGCTCAGAAGTGGCAATGCTGATATTCACACGTTCAGTGATTTGGTCACTAAAATGGTTGGGACAGTGGCCACTTGTATGACAGTGTCTGAATAAAGCACTGAAGAGCTTGGTTAAGGTAGAAAGTGTGCCTCAGGGGGTAAGGCTCTTTTCAATAGCTAAGACCTTTTGAGAGGTCCCTACTAGAAGTGTAGTTTG
This sequence comes from Cynara cardunculus var. scolymus, assembly GCF_001531365.2. Lineage (NCBI taxonomy): Eukaryota > Viridiplantae > Streptophyta > Magnoliopsida > Asterales > Asteraceae > Cynara > Cynara cardunculus. The sequence goes on from NC_037530.1 coordinate 18,025,997, forward strand.
CCTCTTTTTGGATTTCTTGGCCTTCATTGAAGGACCAAGAATGGCTTCAGATTATGTCCTCTTAGAGGATAAGGTCATGGTGGTCGGGATACATTGAGGGGGGTTTGTCCTAGTCTTAACCACCGAGGAGAAAAAGAAGAAGAAAAGGCTAGTAGGGTAGAAGAACCATTGGCAATCTTCATCATTGGAATGAATAGACCAATGGTTGTCGTCTTAGACTTATGGTCTAAAATCCTATACCCAAATCGACAGATGGGTACATTTCCTTCAGCGGGGTAGTTGGAGCCAAAGATCCTTGAGAGGACACCGCTGAGGAAACGAGTGTAGGGTACCACCTTCTCACGTTGGTGCTTGTTCAGCTTCAACACTAGGTCATCGAAGATCAACTGAGCATAGTTCATATTGATTTGTCAGATTACTAAGACACCTATGTTCAGCGTGATGCATGAGGCCTGATCCTAACCACTGGTCTTCCCGCCCATGCACTGGATTAAGTACGAGAATAGATACTGCCATGCTGCAGAGATGCGGTTCTTCTCAATCTTCATCAACGATTTGTTGGGCTCATTGGAATCCTTCTTCAGGGGTCAGTTGTAACCAATGTTGTCCAAGGTTTTGTGATGACGAAGTCAGTGTCTGGTTCCTTGGCGAATGCCATAGTCTTTGGGAGATGAAGGGCAGCTCTGACGGTTGGAACACCAAAACTGACAGTCATGCAGTTGAAGGTGAAAAAGATCTTTTCAACCTTGTTCTCAGCTCTGTCCTTGTTTTCCTTAGGTTTAGCAATAAGCCAGAATTTCTAAAGGAACTCCTTGACCATGATCGGCTCGAAAGTAAGGGCGTGCCCTAGCACAGAGTTCTTGAGGAACCTGGATGCATCTACAAACTGGGGCTTGTTTGCAGGTATGTTGAGCAGACCGACGTGGTTGTAGGGTTTGAAGGTGATTTTGCCTATTGAGAAGTTCACGCCAGAGGCAACTATTTCTGTTTGAGAAAGAAAAAACAGAAGAGAAAAAGATGCATAGATTCATGTTAGAAATGCAGTTTTGGTTAGAGTTTTGAAAAAGAAACTTTCTTTTGAAAAATCCAGAAGGAGTTAAGGGTTTTTCAAGTAGATTAGGGTTTTGAAATTTGGATTAAAATCAAGAAGAAAAATGATTCTTAACTAGTTTGTTTGCATTTAAAAGAAGCAAGAAACATTTATATATAACAAACAAAGTCTCAAAGAAGAAAACAACCAAAAAGTAATGATAAAACCAGTTTCGATTTGGAAGAGAGAAAAACGGTTTAAAATTTAGGGACGTTTTTGGAGTTCTTGATTGCACAAAGTCTCTGAGAGCAAGAGTTCTTGAGAGAATTTAGGTAAGCTAAAGGAAAATATGAGAGGGTATCTCATATATTTATAGGTAGGATGAGAGAGAAAGAAGAGAGAAGGAAAAATGACTATTCGAAAAGATGTGCAATGATGAAAAACTTTGCACGTCATCACCTTGTGATTGGGAGGAATAGTAATAGACCGCGTGTATTAGAAGGATGCATGTGTAACGAGAGTTCATGATTCAAAAACTTTAATGACATCATAAAAATATGACTGTTCATTATCTTTTTTTCTTTTAAAAGATCACTGAGTAAAGAAAGAGTTCAGTGATAATTTTAATATTCTTTTAAAACACAAGGATCACCGAATAAGAAAGTTAAGTAATAGTTTTAAGATAAGAAAAGAAAAACATATCTTAAAAGTAAGATACATTTATTGAAGGGTTTAGTGATAAAGAAACACTAAATCATTTCAACTTTTAAAACATTTTAATCACTGAACAGGAAAGATACAACGATTGTTTTGTTTTAAGAAAAGACAAGTAAATATTCTTTAAAGATATACTTACTAAAGAGTTCAGTGATAGAAAGAAATACTGAAACAACTCTTATAAAACATTTTTATCACTGAATAAAGAAAGATTCGGTGATGGTTTTAAGTTTTAGAAAAGATGATAAGTATACATAACTTAGAAAGAAATATATATTTACTCAAGAGTTTAGGGATAGAATAAGAATACTAAATCATTTCACTTATGTATCACATAATATTGCTTAGAGCTGAAAAAATTAATTCTCAGCGTTCAACATTCCAAGTTTGCTGATTAAGATGTTAAATCTTGTCTCATCAAGAGGATTTGTAAAAAGGTTAAGAGGATTTGTAAAAAGGTCAGCGAGTTAGTACTCTGTGGGTACGAAGTGAAGTTCAATATTACCATTCATAACATGATCTCTGATAAAATGATATTTGATCTCAATATGTTTGGTCTTGTAGTGAAGAACAAAATTGTTTGCAATTGCAATGGCACTAATGCTATCACAATAGATAAAGATCTTTGAGAGCTGAAGATCATAATCACTGAGTCGGTTTTTCGTCCAAAGGATTTAAGCACAACAACTTTCAGGGACAACATATTCAGCCTCAACAGTTGATGTGGACACTAAGTTTTGCTTCTTATTTGTCTAGCTTACCAACTTTCTACCTAGAAGTTGACAGCCTCCAATGGTGTTTTTCCTATCAGTTTTGGAACCTGCAAAATCACTATCCACATAATCAATTAGGTCAAAACCTGAGTCCTTGGGATACCAAAGGCCCTGATTAGGAGTTCCCTTCATATATCTGAATGTACGTTTTACAGCAATCAGATGGGATTCCTTAGGTTCAGACTGATATCATATACATAGACAAGTAGAGTACATAATATTAAGTTGGCTACCTGTGAGAAGCAGCAGGGAGCCGATCATTCCTCTATAAACAATAACATTTATAAGCTTTCTATTTGGATCTTTGTTCAGTAAGAGAGGAGGATCCATTGAAGTCTTCATAGATGAACTGTTGGTTAAGTCATATTTTCTTCAACATATCCCTGACATGCTTACTTTGATTGATAAATATACCTTTATTTGATTGTTTGATCTGAAGACCTAGAAAGTAAGTCAGTTCTCCCATCATACTCATATGATATTTTTTTCATACATTTAGCGAACTGAAAACACAAAGAGGGATTAGTGGTATCAAATATAATATCATCGCCATAAATTTAGACTAGAATGATATGACCTTTGACTTTCCTAAGAAATAGGGTCTGGTCAATCTTTCCACAGACAAATTTCTTAGAGATGAGAAATGAAGAAAGGGTGTCATACCAGGCACGAGGAGCCTGTTTTAGCTCATAAATAGCTTTATCCAATCTATAGACATGATTAGGATATTTGGAGCCAGAGAACCCTGGAGGTTGTTCAACGTAAACTTCCTTTTAAAGTTTTCCATTCAGAAAAGCGCTCTTTACATCCATTTGGTAGATTTAAAGTCCGTTTGGGCAGCATAGGCTAGAAAGAGTCGAATAGCTTCGAGTCTAGCCACTTGTGCGAAAGTTTCGTCATAATCAATTTCTTCTTCTTGCTTGTATTCCTATGTAACAAGACGATCCTTTTTATAGGTTACAATTCTTTGTTCGTCCAATTTATTACGATAAACCCACTTGGTGCCTGTCACAGTTTTGTCAGATGGACGCAGGACAAGGTACCATACTTTATTTCTATCAAACTCAATGAGTCCTTCTTGCATAGCAGTGAACCAACTTGGGTTAGTGATAGCCTTATTGATATTTTTGGGCTCAACTAAAGAAAGAAATTTGACAAAAAAACAGATATTACCTAGACCACAACGTGTCTGAATACCTGCACTTGGATCACCAAAAATTTGATGGATTGGATGGTCTTTCATCCATTGCTGAGTTGGTTGAAGATAACCTTCTTATATTGGGAGCTTAGGCATAAAAGACAAGCATCAACAACAGATTCTCGAGCAACAGGTTGGATTGCTAAAGGAGCCTCAGCGAGAGATTCAACAACTGATAGAGGTTTAGTCATTGAATGAGATTCAGCGACTGAAGGGTCAGTATTTGAAATAGAAGGGGATAAGTGACCAATAGGAACGACAACAATCCCTGAAGAGGATTCAGCTCCGTTACTAGTCACATCTGGAGCGATAAATGGATCATCGTCAGCTTCTGGGAGGTCAGTGTTCGGTTGATTGCTGAAGGAAGCTTTAGGTTCTCCATAATGAGATATCATCCAGTTATCTAACTCCTCGTCATCTTCAAAGATGGGTTTACAATTAGCTAACTGAGACTCATAAAAAATGACATGAATAGATTCCTATATGTCTATCGTCTTTTGTTGAATACTCTAAAGGCCTTGAACACTGAAGAATATCCAAGAAAGATTCTTTCATCAACTTTAGGATCAAACTTTCCAAGTTCGCCTCTGTTGTTTAGGATATAACATGTACAACCAAAGATATGAAGAAATTTGAGAGTAGGCTTTCTGCTATGGAAGAGTTCATAAGCTGTCTACTTGAATCTCTTGACGAGCAGCGATCGGTTTTGAGTAATACAAACAGTGCTGGCAATTTTAGCCCAAAATTGAGCAGGGAAACAAGATTCACTGAGCATTGATCGAGCGGCTTCAATGATCATTCAATATCTCCTTTCAGCGACCACGTTATGTTATTCAATTCTCACAGCTGAGAAGTTGTGTGAGATTCCCTTGTTCACAAAAAAGTCATCAATGGTATTGTTTTTTATTTCAATGCCATGATCACTCCTGATAGACCGTACTCTGATGTTGTTTAATACTTCTATGCGTTTGATGAACGAGATGATTTTTTTAGGTGCATCACTCTTAAATCTAAGAAAGAAGACCCAAGTATACCTAGAAAACTCGTCAATAATAAGAAGCGTATATTTATTTCTAGCTATATATTGCATGTTGACTAGACCAAATAAATCCATGTGCAATAGCTAAAGCGGAGAAGTCACTAAAGAGACTTGCTTCAATTTGAAGCTAGACTTTGTCTGCTTTCCCTTTTCACACGCTAAACAAAGAGATTTCTTTATGAAAAAGTGCGGAGGAAGGCCAGTAACAAGATCATTTCGAGATAGCTCATTCAACATCTTGAAGTTGAGATGATAAAGTCATTTGTGCCATAGACAGTTGATATTTGTAGAGGCTTTAGAGAGAAAATAGCTATTCTCAGTTAAGGGAGAATCCATGTCGATGACATACACGTTCTCTAGACGAGAACCTGTAATAGCAGGGTTGTCATCTTTGTCATAGACATAACATGGGTTTTTAAGAAATTTCACTGTGAAATCTTTATGACATAGCTGACTGATGCTGAGAAGATTGTGCTTCACTCCTTCAACATATGCAACACATCAGAAGATGGTTGCGTGGTTGGTTAATATACCAAAGCCATATATCCTTTTCCTTTTCCTCCAAAGGTCACAGAAAGGCCTCTTTCCTCTTTGTAATCAGTAAGCAGGATTTGTCTCCAATCATGTGTTTTGAACATGCACTATGAAGATACCAGATGCCTTTGACTTCCTACAAAAGTAAACAGATTAAGATTGCTTTGGTATCTATTTATCAATAGGTCCAGCGGAGTTAGAGGCGACATCCATTGATGCTAACGGCTTAGGGTCAGCAGGTCTCTTTACTGACCCTGAATAAGAGGCTTCTGTGGACTTCTTCACCTTAGTCGTTTTCACAACTTTGGTGGTTGATTTCGTCTTGGATGATATTTTTAGTTTTAGCTACTTTCTTTACCTTAGTTGGCGAACCAGATTTGGTAGCTGAAGAAAACTTACTGGAAATATGTGAAGTTTCACCACAATGATGACATTTCCTGAAACTGAAAGAAGGTTAGAGACCAGAAGGGTTAGATAGAATAGAAGAGGGACAGCTCCAAGGATTCCTTTCTCATTTGTTCGAGAAGGAACAACTGAGGGTTTGGATACCTTGGTTGAAAGATTCACTTTCAGCTTTGGCTTAGATCTCTGAGAAGTTTCAAATACCTTGGTCTCTGAGGAAGAAGTTTTGAAAGCTGAAGGAATAGATCAGGATCTGTGTGACTTGTTGGCCTTCTTGGGAGGAGGAGTGCTGAAAATGGTTTTACCTTTGTCTTTGCGTCCTGAACTCGACGGAGTTCCTTCAAGAGGAGTCTAAGTGGAAGAGTACCGAGGGAAAGAGGTGTCAGGAATGGACTTGTCAGTGATACTTTCTTCCTAATCATAGGAAAATCCTAGGCCACTCTTTATCTTGGCAGGGATCTGAGCTTTGATGATCTCAGAGGCTTTGATAGAGGCTTTGGACCACCCTTCAATCGTAGCCTTCTCAGCCTTGAGTTCAGCAATAGCTTGCTCACGTTCAGCGATAGCCTGCTCGCATTTGATGCTTATGGTCTGGTCTACAACGACCTGATCCTTAAGATTTTCCTCAATCTTGGTAAACTCTTTGATCTTTTAATGGCATTTCTCTAATTATTCTTGAAGATCAAGATTAAGCTTTTCAGCTTTGAATTTGCCATTCAGGGCATTGTAAAGGTCAACCATCAGCGTATCTAGTGCAGATAGGCTATCAGAAGAAGAAAAGGGTTTGTTCAGGGTACATACCTGAGTAGAGGTTGATGACAAGGATAACTGAAGGTTGATGTCTCTGATGGTTCATATTTGATATATTTCTCCATGAGATAGAGGTAGGTCGTATCTTCCTTGTAAGAGGATGACTCTTCAAAAGAATCAGCCCAGTCATGCTCTTTACGCTAAAGATTCTTCATTTTTTTGTACTTCTCCTTCAGTTTCAGGTACTTGTCCTTTTGAGGCCTGAAGGAGGATGGGAGGTTGGAAGATGGCGTTGCAATTTTCTTTGACCTGCATTCACTTGCAAAGTGACCTTCACATTGACAGTTCTAGCAGCTCGCTGAAGCCTTGTCAATGGGGTTTGACTTTGGATTTTCAGTTATGGTCAGCGAAGGAGATCTGCAGTAGTTACTTTTTTGGTGAACCACCTGAAGGAGTTAGTTAGATGGGCCAACAACTCATCAAACTCTGAAAGATCAACATCTCACAAACCCTTAGAGTTAGAAGGATCTACCTCAGTGATAGACGTAGAGGAAATAGAAGGAATAGAAGAAATAGAAGGGTTAGATAAAAGGCTATATTAGAGATCAAAGCTAACGGAGAGCTTTTCATTTCCCTAGAGTCTTTGAGAAGATTCTTCTTCAGCTGACGGGATTGCTTATGAGAACTGAAAAACAAAGGAAGACATATCCTTGGACATCTTGAGACACATGGTATACTGATCCCATTCTTCTGGGAAACATTCAAGGATATTTGTAAGTGTCTGTGAGTTGGAATATTCTCTTCCAACTGTTCTCAAAACAATAAGAAGATAATTAAATCGTTGATGTACTTTAGACAACGATTCAGTTTTTTCACAAAGAAAACTTTCATATTGTCTTACTAGAATAATATTCCTCGAATCTTGTATTTTTAAGTACCTTCATATTGAATACATAGAGTGTCCCACATGGATTTCGAGGTTTTAAATCTTATATTGAGTGATAGACCTCATCAGGAAGACCCATGGCTATTATAGACCTTGCACGAGTATCTAAGGCCACCTCTTCATGTCTTCATCACTCCATTGATGAGGGAGCTTTGTAATCTATCGTTCAGGAATCGCGGCAGTCGTAGCAGTTGCAAGAACTGTTGGAGGGAAAGATAGTGGATGGAACATAAGGTCCATTCTCTATATAGTATGGAATCTCAGGATACATACCTTCCAAGAAGAGAGACATCCGGTTTTTCCAAAGACTAAAGTTGTCTTTATTGAACTGAGGAGGTTTGGCAAGAGATCTATTATCGTGAAAGTTTGTGCTAGTGTTTTACAAAGCCATTTTTAAAGGAATAAATTGTCTAGAGAGAAAAAGATAATAAAACACCAATAAAATAACAATACAACACAAAAAGCAAACACCGCTCTGATACCACTTGTTGGTCCCAGCCGGATCTACAAGAGTTTATAGGTAACAGTTTGTAGAAGAGGGCAGATGAATACAAACACAATAACTTTCACTTTTAAAAATTATATATTGATAAAGAGGATCAATACAAATTTTACAGATTGTTTGCGGAAGAGATAGGATATAGAACTTTTCTAAATAATCTAAGATGCATACAAAATACAGATAACAATAAGAAAATATTTGCTACAAGAAATAAGGTAAGAAAAATGTGCTCTTCACTTGTGAAAGTGGGTCTTCCTCTTAGATAGAGAGTAGAGAGAGAAATAACTTCTTTGGTAAGTTTAGAATTAGGAAGATGATAACTGAGAGGAGAACCGCTTAACTATTTATACACATTGCATTAAATGTAATTCGTACAAAACATATGGCAAGATTTTAGAGGAAAGTTTGTCCTTTGTTACAGTATATAGTTCTTTTGGCTGTATATGAACAGTCCTCTTTCATAAAGTAAGTAAGCACGTTTAAAGGCAAAGGAGTAGCTCCATACTATACAATACTTAGAAAGGTATGGGTTTGTCCTTTGTGTGTAGAAGGATAAGACAAAAACAATCTTGCTCTACAAAATTCATTTGATCGCAAAATACTAGAATGACGCTGAAGGTCTCATCAGTGTTTGCTGAATCTTTTGAAGATTTCACACTTGTGTAGAAGACCTTGTTATCACTGAAAACTTTTTCAGATCAAGAACTTGCTGGTCTCTAATCTTCAGCTTTTGTCTTCGACATCGCTGAAGGATCTGTGGTGTGAGTTTTGTCTTTTTGAAGTATATCAGTCTTTGAACGGATTACAATACATGTTCAGCGATCACTAAACAGATTCAGTGAAGATCGCTGAAAGTGAATATAGAAATAATACACTTCATTGGGTGAAAGGATCATCATCAAATCATTGAGAGAGAGAATCAACAAAAATAACAACCGCAAGCTCCATGTCATGTGTCGGGTATTGTTTCTCGTGATCTTTAACTTCCTGGAATGTAAGCAATAACTTTCCCTCTCTGCATCAATACACAACCCATACCCAGTTTTGAAGCATCATTGTATACCACAAAATCTTCAGACCCATTTGGTTGGGACAATATCAAAGCACTGCATAAACGGTCCTTCAACAATTGCAAAGCTTTACCCTGGTCTTCTCCCCATTATTAATTAATCATTTTCCTTGTTAACTTGGTCAAAGGTGCAGTAATACATGAGAAGTCTTGTATAAATTTCCGATAATACCCCGCCAGACCCGAGAAAGTACGCATCTCGGTGGGAGTTCTAGGTACTTCTCATTTTTTGATACCTGTAATCCTTGCAGGATTTACTTTTACCCCTACCTTAGAAACAACATGAACCAAGAACTGGACTTCCCTCAACCAAAACTTGCACTTGGACAACTTGACATACAATTTCTTTGTCTTAAGTTGTTCGTGTTGGTCCCAGCTGGATCTACAAGAGTATATAGGTAATCAGTTTGTAGAAGGGGAGGATGAATACAAACACAAAAACTTTCACTTTTAAAAATTATATATTGATAAAGAAGATCAATACAAATTTTAATATTGTTTGCGAAAGATATAAGGTAAACAACATACCTAAACAATCTAAGATAAACACAATTACAAATAAAAAAGAGAAAATATTTGCTACAAGAAATAAAGATAAGAATAAAAGTGCTCTTCACTTGTTCAAAGTGGTTCTTTCTCTTAGACAGGGAGTAGTGAGGGAAGTAACTTCTTGGGTAAGTTGTTAGTGAGGAAGAATGATAACTGAGAGGAGAGCACTCAACTATTTATATTGATTGCATTATATGCAATTTAGAAGGTACAAAGCATGTGTCAAGCTTTTGGAGGAAAGCTTGTCCTTTGCTATATAAAACAGTTCTTTTGGTTGTATATGAGCAGTCATATTTTCATAAAGTAGGTAAGCACTATAGAGTCAACGGAGTGGCTCCGTACTGTACTATACTCTAGAAAAGGTATGGGTTTGTTCTTTATATGGGGGAGGACAAGACAAAAACAATCGTAATTGGTAAGTTTCATTTGATCGTTAAATACTGGGATGGCACTATAAGGTCTCTTCAGTGTTCGATAAACTTGCGCAGATTTCACACATATGTAGACGAGCTTGTAATCACTGAATACATATCACGAACTTGTTGTCCTTTAATCTTCAGCTTCTGTCTTCGACATTGCTAAAGGATCTTTGGTGTGAGTTTCGTTTTCGTGAAGTATAACAGTCTCTGAATGAATTATAATACACGTTCAGCGATCACTGAACAGACTCAGTGATGATCACTGAAACTGCATACTATAAATACTACACTTCGATAGATAAAAGGGATCATCATCAAATCAATGAGAGAGAGGATCAACAATCTCCCCCTATTTGATGATGAGAAAGCAACATAAAGAAAAATTGCCTATTATAATAGTAAGGAAAAGGTACAATTAAAATACATGTCCATTTTAACTATTTTGGGATCTTTTTCAGTGATACAGTTTACTTATGTAAATTTACTTAAGTTTGTAAAGGATTACAAGTTCAAGAAAAACAAATATAAATATGATAACTGAAACTGAAAGCATATTCACTAACTAAAAGTTGTCAGTGAATAAAAGAGAACTAGAACTCATAAATACTTATCCCTATTACTCTTTTCAGGGTTCTTTTTCAGTGACACTGAAGATATTATCGTATTAATCATTAAAAAAATTATAAGTGTTACATTAGTGATTGGTAGACCTATTACATATAGATTATACACTAAAAGATAAGAAAGGAAAACAAGATTACAAGATAAAAAGATAACTATTCTAAGTCGCTGAAGTCGATATACCCTGGAACATATTCTCCAAGCTTCTTTCGTTGTAGTATCTCCTTTTTGATCCTACTATTCATTACCTCACCAGTTAGGTCATTGTCCAACCAAGATCTGAGATACTCAAGATGGTTTATTGGAAAGAGGTGGAACTCAGATACATGGTGGAAGTTGTATTTGCCATCATAGTCAATGAAAATTAATCCATACTTAGGCTTCACATGCACAGTGTTGGGTATGTAAGGACCCATCGCTGGAAGTGTGAGGTTCAGCTTTGAGGTATTTGGCTTCTTTTCATCCTTCAGGATTTTCTCTAAGGAGAACTTCGTTTCATGTTCACTCCTATTAGAAGGTCCATCATGAGGATCCAAAAGTTGTCTTCTTCTTGTGGGCAGCTTCTCAGGCACATGAGGGACAACAACAAACTTTGGCACCTCCTTGAACAGTTCATTCAAGATGTCTTCGATCATTTTCTTGTTCTTGGACTTTGAATGTTGAATGGATTAACGTATCTCCAGCCATTCTTCGTAGTAGTACTACCCCAGATATGAAGGATACTCAGTGATAGCCTCTTAGTTGTCTCTAAAGATGACCATGGAGATGAGAAGTCCATTATCCTTCATCCATCCACTGATGGTAACTTTTGAAATCCTGTGGAGGCTTTTTTATTCTTCATTCATTCATCGCACAATCTTTGGTCTTGGTCTTTCGGTGTCAGCGCTCTCTGATGATTGCATTCATCTTGGGAGAGCAGTTGAGCCTGAACTTTGACCAGGTCTTTCTTCTTCAGCTTCCCTTTTGACAGAGCTTTGATGGCTAGAGACTTGGCCAGCTTTAATTTGTCTTCCATTTTTTATCGTTGTACTCATAGCTCTTCCTCGACCTTCAGGGCTTCCTCACGTTCAACATCTGTGAGGAAGTCAAACTCACCACAACCAGAGGTACGAAGAGAAATTTTTACTCTGGTTTGGTCGAGTTGACTTCTCAGCTGAGTCATTTGTTGGTTGTTGAGAGCTCCAGATGTTGGAATAGCTGGTATCCTTTTAGCTGGAGAACCAATGGGGAAAGTTGGAGAATTGAAGAGAAGAGAGGCTTCAGTTTTAGAGGATAAAGGGACAAACCTGGAGCTCTAAGCAACCTTTGTGGGCTCGATTGACTTGAAGATTATAGCCAGGTTACCCTCTTCAGCCACACCTTTATTTTTATTGGTGGTGTGTTGGTTCCCTTCGGTTTTCTCCCCCTAAGATGTAGATTTCCTCAGGGAGACACCCTTCTGAGCTGGTGCTGGTCTTGGGTGATACTTAATCATGAAGTTGTCGTCATCGTCGTCGTCTTCATCATCGTCATCAGCACCAAGGTTCTGTCCAACGTTAGGAGAGGAAGATCTTTATCAGCATCGTCTTCCTCATCACTTTCCTCATCACCAGCATTTAACGCAGAGGTGATGGGAAGGTCTTCGTTAAAAGCTGGAGCTATTATGGCATCATCATCATCCTCAGCATCAGCAATAACTTTAGCTTTGAGGGAAGTGATGGCATCCTCAGATTGAGGGATAAGTACTAGAGGTTCAGCTTCAGCTTCAGCGGCAACAACACCTTCAACATTAGTTTCCTCAGCAATTTCTTCAGGCAGGTCTTTCTTCCCCTCTTTGTCATCAGCAACAGAGGCAAGATCATTAAGATGTTGTGAGAGGGTCTTAAATGCGAAGCTCAAGGTTTGAAAGGGACTCGGATTGAAACAAGTTGAACTCGGCCACCCGGTCCAGTGTTTGGCGATCAGCTTCATAGAATGAAGGTTCAGGGACCGGGCCCGGACGATGGAGAAGCGTCAGAATCTGCTAGAGGAGCTCACGATGCCTGGCGAGCTGGACTTGCACTCTATTGGCCTTGATGTTGAGAGCATGGATGGTCTTAGTGTTGGCGCACACCTCAGATTACACCGTCTTCAGCAAATCCTTAACCTCACAAACCTCAGCTTTGACATCAGAAAGGTCATGGGTAAGGACTTCTTTGACGAACATCGCTTGGTGGACCGCATCCATTTTTCCAAGACAGTGGCCACTGCAAGGAGGAGGAGCTTGACGTTCTCAGCCATGTCATAGACATTCGCCTCCATGGTTGTGGGCTCCGATGCAGAAGGACCTGAGAAGAAGGAAAAACTTGAGCATTAAGAGGCCCTAAGTTAGAACAAATGAACGTATAGGGTATAGATGGAGTACCCGATGGGTCTTTAGTTCCATCCAAATGATTGGATCTGGTGGTCTCACATATGCCTTCTCGAGGATAGGTGTCAAGTGTCTGAGGAACCTCGTGAGGAACGACCTCAGGTTCTGTGGTGAGTGCTTCATTACTAGTAGGGACAACCACTGATGAGTCCTTAGCACATCGAGACCAAGAAAGAGGGATAAGAGAGAATGGTAGAGAATTGAAGTGGGTGTTCAACAGTGGTGATGCTGATATTCTCAACTTTAGTGATTCACGTCACTGAAATGGTTGGGTGACCTTCCAATTGAACGTGTCTAACAAGATCACTAAAGAGATAAGAGGGGGTAGCAGAAAAAGCGCCTAGGGGACAAGGCTTGTTCTAATGACTGAAACCTATTGAGAGGTAACAGTCACCAATGTTACTTGCCCCTTTCGGGTTTTCTTGGTCCTCAATGAAGGACCAAGATAGGCTTGAGATTGTGTCCTCTTCGAGGATAAGATGGTGGTGGTTAGGATAGACTGAGGGGGGTTTGCCTCAGTCATAACCACCTGTGAAGTAGAAAAAGTAGAGATAAAAGTAGTAGAGGGTAGATAAGAAACGCCATTGACAATTGCCTTCATTGGCGCAAAGAGGCAAATCTTTGTAGGTTTAGACTTGTGGTCCAGAATACGATATCCAAGCCTAAAAATTGGCATGTTACCTTCAGTTGGGTACTTGTTTCCGAAGATCTTGGTGAACACCATGCATAAGAACCTAGTGTAGGGCGCCACCTTCTCGCGCTTGCGTTTATTCAGCTTCACCACCAGGTCTTCAAATATCAACTTAGAGGAGTTGACCTTCAGCTGGCCAATGACAAAGATGCCGATGTTGGGAGCGACGTGAGAGGCCTGGTCCTGTCCACTTGTCTTCCCTCCCATGCACAATATGAAGTGCAAAAAAAGGAACTGCCACACCGTAGGCATGTTGTTCTACTCGATTTTTGATAACGACTTCAGGGGATCGCTGGAGTCTTTCTTCATTGGCTAGTTGTAGACAATATCATCAAGTATTTTGATGATGTTTTCAGTAGAGGGCTCGCTGTAAAATGGAGTAGTCTTGGGGAGGTGGAGAGCGGTTCTGACAATAAGGACGCCGAAGCTGACGATCATCTTGTTGAACATGAAGGATATCTTCTCCACCAAGTTTCCAGACTTGTCATTCTCTTGCTTCACTTCAGCAGTGAACCAGAACTGTTGAAGGAACTCTTTGACCATGACATATTCAAAGTTGAGAGCATGGCCAATGACAGAGTTCTTGAGGAAGTTGGCCGTATCCACGAAGTGGGGTTTGTTAGAAGAAATTTCCAACAAGACTACATGATTGTTGGGCTTGAAAGAAACTTTGTCAATCAAGAAGTTGACGTTCTTGGCAGCCATTTCTGTTATAAGAGGGTAAAATAAATGAAAGAAGATAACAAGAATTTGTTAGAATTTATTAGAATGGCACTCTGTGTTTAAAGTTTTGAAAGAAAAACTTCTTTCGAAAAATCCAGAATAATATGGGGGTTTTCAAGTAGATTTAGTGTTTTGAAACTTAGATTAAGATCAATTATTAGAATGATTCTTTAATATTTTTGTTTGTATTTAAGTGGAGTTCTTAAATGCTCAAATAAAGTTTCAAAGAAGAAGAAGAATAGTAAAATGTTTAGTGATTTATCAACCTGTTTCGTTTGTAGAGAAAGAGGAAACAGTTGAAAGTTTGTAGGTTCATGAAGTTCTTGCTTGTAGAAATTCATTGAGAGCAAGTTTTGAGAATTTTTGTAAGAGTAAAGAGAAATATGAGAGGGTATCTCATGTATTTATAGGTAGGACGAGAGAGAAAGAGAAGAGAGAGAAAAACGACTCTTGAAAAGATGTGCAAATGATGAAAGGCGTTGCATGTCCTCATCCTGATTGGATATAATACAAATGGGTCATCTGTGTCAGAGAGACGTGCGCATATCAATATCCATTTAAATAAAATATTAATGATGTCATAAAGAATATGACCTTTCATTATCATTTTCTTTTAAAAATCACAAGATAAGAAAAGAATGCAGTGAAAATTCTAAGTTTTTTAAAACAAGGGTCACTGAAAAAGAAAGATTCAGTGATCGTTTTAAGAAAAGAATATATCTTTAGAAATAAGATATTTTGTTGAAAGCTTCAGTGAAAGAGGGATAATCACTGAGGGATTTCACTTTAAAACATTTTAATCACTGAGTAAGAAAAGGGTCGCTGATGGTTTTGTTTTAAGAATAGACAAGTAGATATACCTTAGAGATATACTTACTTGAAGAGTTCAATGATATAAAGAAACAATGAAACATTCTTTTTTTGATCACTAAATAAGGAAAGATTCAGTGATGGTTTTAAGTTTTAGAAATGATGATAAGTATACATAGCTTAGGGAGAAAGATATATTTACTCAAGAGTTCATTGATAGAATAAAACCATTGAATCTTTTAACTTATGTATCACTGAGTATTGCTTAGAGCTGAAGAAATTAATTCTAAGTGTTCAGTATTCCAAGTTTGCTAATTAAGATGTTAAATCTAGTCTCATCAAGAGGCTTTGTAAAAAGGTCAGCGAGTTGGTACTCAATGGGTACGAAGTGAAGTTCAATATTATCATTCATAACATGATCTCAACATGTTTGGTCTTGGAGTGAAAAATAGGGTTGTTTGAAATTGCAATGGCAATGGTGCAATCACAATAGATAGGGATCTTTGAGAGCTGAAGATCATAGTCACTAAGATGGTTTTTCATCCATAAGATTTGAGCACAACAGCTTACAGCGGCAACATATTCAGTCTCAGCAGTTGATGTGGACACTGAGTTTTGCTTCTTACTTGTCCAGCTCACCAATGACAGCCTCTAGTGGTGCTTTTCCTATCAATTTTTGCAACCTACAAAATCACTATCGGCATAAACAATTAGGTCGAAACATGAGTCCTTGGGATACCAAAGGCCCAGATTAGTGGAACCAAAAATTATATCATCAACATAAATTCAAATTAGAATCATATGACCCTTGAATTTCCTAAAAATAGGGTCTGGACAATCTTTCCACGGACAAATTTCTCAAAGATGAAAAATGAGGAGAGGGTATCATACTAGGCACGAGGGGCCTATTTTAACCCATTAAGAGTTTTATTTAATCTATAGACATGATTTGGATACTTAGGGTCAAGAAATCCTGGAGGTTGTTCAACATAAACTTCCTCCTAATGTTTTCCATTTAAAAAAGTGTTCTTTACATCTATTTGAAAAACCTTGAAGTCTCTATGGGCAACATAGGTTAGAAAGATTCGAATAGCTTCGAGTCTAGTCACTGGTGGGAAGGTTTCATCATAGTCGATTCCTTCTTCTTACTTGTATCCCTGAACAACAAGACAAGCCTTGTTTCGGGTTACAATTCCTTGTTCATCTAACTTATTGCGATAAACCCATTTGGTTTCTATCACAGTTTTGTCAAATGGATGCGAGACAAGGTACTAGACTTGGTTCCTATCAAACTCAATGAGTTATACTTGCATAGAACTGACCCAACAAGGGTCAGTGATAGATTTATTGATCTTCTTGGGTTCAAATAAAGAAAGAAAGTTGACAAAGAGACAAATATTACCTAGACCACGTCGTGTCTGAATACCTACACTTGGATAACGGAGAATTTGAAGGAATGAATGGTCTTTCATCCATCGTTAAGCTGGTGGAAGATTATCTTCTGAGACTGGAAACTCAGGCATAGAAGATGAGGCATCATCAACATATTATTCAACAATAGGTTGGATTGCTAAAGGAGCCTCAAAGAGCAATTCAGCAACTGATAGAGGTTAAAAAAACTGAAGGAGTTTCAGCGACTGAAGGATCAGTATTTGAAGTAGACGGGTTAAGTGACCCATAGGAAGGGAAGCAATCCCTAAAGAGGATTCAGCTTCATTAATAGTCACATCTGGAACGATAAATTGATCGTTGTCAGCTTCTAGAGAGTCAGCGTTTGGTTGATTGCTGAAGGAAGCTTCAGGTTGTCCATAGTGAGATATCATCCAATTATCTAACTCTTCATTATCTTCAAAGATGGGTTTAGAGTTATCTTATTGAGACTCATCAAAAGTTACATGAATAGATTCTTCTATTGTCTGTCGTCTTTTATTGAATACTCTGAAGGCTTTGGATAATGAAGAATATCCAAGAAAGATTTCTTCATCAGCTTTTGGATCGAACTTTTCAAGTAGGTCCCTATTGTTAAGAACGTAACAAGTTTAACCCAATATATGAAGAAAGTTGAGAGAAGGCTTTCTGCTATGGAAGAGTACATAAGTTGTCTTTTTGAATCTCTTGACAATCATCGACTGATTCTGAGTAAAACAAGAAGTATTGACAACTTCATCCTAGAATTAAGTAGGGAGACGAGATTCACTAAGCATTGATCGAGTATCTTCAATGATTTTCCGATTTCTTCTTTCAGCGACCCCTTTCTGTTGTGGAGTTCTCGTTGTTGAGAAGTTGTGTGAAATTTCTTTGTTCACAAAGAGGTCATCAATGGTATTGTTTTTAAATTCAGTTCCATGATCACTCTGATAGACCGTACTTTGATGTTGTTCAGTATTTCTATGCATTTGACAAAGGAAATGATTTCTTCAGGTGCATCGCTCTTAGATCTAAGATAGAAGACCTAAGTGTACCTGGAATACTCATCAACAGTGACAAGTGTATATTTCTTTTCAGCTATATATTACACGTTGACTGGACCAAATAATTCCATGTGCAATTGTTGAGCAAAGAGATTCCTTTGCAAAGGAGTGCTGAGGAAGGCCAGTGACAAGATCTTTTCGAGACAGCTCATTCAGCGTCTTGAAGTTGAGATGACAGAGTCGTTTGTGCCATATCCAGTTGTTATTTGAAGAGGCTTTAGAGAGAAAACAGCTATTCTCAGTTAAGGGAGAATCCATGTTGATGACACACACATTCTCTAGACGAGAACCTATAAGAGCAAGCTTGTCATATTTTTCATAGACATAACATGAGTTCTTAAGAAATTTCACTGTGAAATATTTATCACACAGCTGACAGATGCTAAGAAGATTGTGCTTCAGTTCTTCAACATATGCAACATGTTGGAAAGTGGTTGACCATTGGCTAGTATACTAAAGCCCTTAGTATATCCTTTTTTATTTCCTCCAAAGGTCACGGAAGGGCCTCTCTCATCCGTGTAGTCAGTGAGCAGAGATTTGTCTCCAGTCATATGTCATGTGCATTCCCTATCAAGATACCAAATGCCTTTGACTTCTTGAGTAGGGGTTGATGACGAGGGATCATTGGAGAATTATGTCTCCGATGGTTCATCTTTGATATCCTTTCCCATGAGACAGAGGTAGGTCGTATCTTCCTCGTCAGAGGATGATTATTTAGAAGAATTAGCCCAGTGATGTTCTTCAGCAACAAGACCTTTGCCTTTACGCTGAAGATTCTTCATCTTCTTGTACTTCTCCTTCAGGTTTACGTATTTATCATCTTTAGATCTGAAAGAGGATGGGGGCTTGGAATATGGCATCACATTCTTCTTGGACCTGAATTCACTAGCAAAGTGACCTTTGCGTTGTCACTTGTAGCAGATCGTTGAAGCCTTGTCAATAGGGTTTGACTTTGGCTTTTCAGTTAAGGTCAACGAGGGAGATTTGCGATAATTACTTTTTATGCCGAACCACCTAAATGAGTTAGTAAGAAGGGCCAATGACTCATCAAAATCTGAAAGATCAACGTCTGATAAGCCCTCAAAGTTAGAAGGATCTAACTCAGTGATAGATACAGAAGAAATAAAAAGAATATAAGAAACATAATGGTCAACTGAAGGGCTACAAAAGATCAAAGCTAACGGAGAGATTTTCATTTCCCTAGAGACTTTAAGAAGATTTTTCTTCAGCTGACGGGATTTCTCATGATTAAGCAATATCCTATAAAGGGTACTAAGAGAGAGGGAGGACATGTCCTTGGACATCTTGAGACACATGGTATAATGATCTCATGATTCCGGCAAACATTCAAAGAATTTTGTAAGTGTCTCTAAGTTGGAATATTCTCTTCTAACTGTCCTCAAATTGATAAGAAGACAATTAAAACGTTGATATACTTCAGACAAAGTTTCAGTCTTTCCAAAAAGAAAGATTTCATATTGTCTTACTAGATTAATCTTCCTCGATTCTTGTACTTTAGAAGTACCTTCATACTAAACACATAAAGTGTCCCATATGGTTTTTGAGATTTTAAGCTTCATCACTGAGTGATATCCTCGTCAGGAAGAGACATGGCTATTATAGACCTCGCACGAGTGTCTAAAGCCACCTTCATCTTGTCTTCATCACTCCATTGGTGAGGGAGCTTTGTAATTTGCCATTCAGGAATTGCGGCAGTCGTAGTAGTTGCAGGAACTACTGGAGAGATAGCAGATGGAACATAAGGTCCATTATCTATATAGTATGGGATCTCAGGATCCACACCTTCCAAGAATAGAGACATCTGATTCTTTTAGAGACTGAAGTTGTCGATGAAACGGGGAGATTTGGCAAGAGAGCCATTATCGTGAAAGTGGGTGCTAGTGTTTTGCGAAGACATTTTAACAGGAATAAATTGTCTAAAGAATAAAAGATGATAGAACACCAATAAAAACAACAATACAACACAAAAAGCAAACGTTGCTCTGATACCACTTGTTGGTCCTAGCCGGATCTACAAGAGTTATAAGTAATCAGTTTGTAAAAGGGAGGATTAATACAAACACAAAAACTTTCGCTTTTAAAAATTATATATTGATAAAGAAGATGAATAGAATTTTTACAGATTGTTTGCGGAAAAAAATAATGTAAAGAACCTATCTAAACAAACTAAGATACACACAATTACAAATAGCAAAGAGAAAAGTTTTGATACGAGAATTTGAGATAAGAATAAAAGTGTTATTCACTTGTTCAAAGTGGCTCTTGCTCTTAGACAAAGAGTAGTGAGAGAAGTAACTTCTTGGGTAAGTTCTTAGTGATAAAGAACTTAGTTTTGAAGCATCACTGTACACTACAAAATCTTCAAACCCATCTGGTAGGGAAAATATCGGAGCACTGCATAGATGGTTCTTCAACAACTACAAAGCTTTACCCTGGTCTTCTCCCTATTTGTACTTAAAACTTAACCTTGTTAACTTGGTCAAATGTGTAGTAATACATGAGAAGTCTTATATAATATTCCAATAATACCCCGCCAAAACCAAGAAACTACGAATCTCGATGGAGGTTCTAGGTACTTCTCATTTCTTAAAGCTTCAATCTTTCCAGGATCTACTTTTAACCCTGCCTCAGAAACAACATGAACCAAGAACTAGACTTCCCTCAACCAAAACTCGCACTTGGATAACTTGGCATACAATTTCTATTTCTTCAAAAGTTCGAGAATTAAACGAAGATGTTCAGTATGCTCCGTTTCGGATCTTGAGTATATAAGAATATCATCAATAGATACAATAACAAATTTATCAAGATATTTATTACGTACCCGGTTCATTAAATCCATAAACGCCGCTAGACTATTTTTTAGACCGAACGGCATGACCAAAAACTCTTGATGTCCGTATCTGGTTCGGAACGCTGTGTTGGCAATATCTTTGTCCCTGACTTTCAGCTGGTGATACCCTGACCATAAATCGATATTGGAGAAATAATATGCTCCAACTAATTGATCAAACAAATCATCGATTCTTGGTAAAGGATATTTATTATTTATCCTCAGCTTATTCAGTTCCTGATAATTAATGCACATCCTCATTGTCCCATCTTTCTTTTTTAACAAACAACACTGAAGCACCCCCAAGGAGAAGTACTTTTTTCTAATGAAGCCCTTATCAAGCTATTCTTTCAATTGGGTCAATAACTCTTTTAATTATGAAGGTTCCACACAATATGGAGCTATAGCCACTAGTGTTGCCCAAGCGTCAAATCAATTATGAGTTCTACGGATCGATTAGGTGGTAAACTAGTCAGATTTTCTGTAATATACGTCAGGATATTCATAGACAACAAGAATGAACTCTTGTTTCCCTTTTCTTTCTTTGAATCAACCACATAAGAAAGAAAAACTTGACACCATCTCTGAACACATTTTCTGGCTTTCATGACAGATATCAGACTGTTATGATGATCCCGCCAATCACCATAAATCACAATCGGCCCTTGTCCCAGTAAATCAATATTGATCATCATTTTGTTGCATACAATATTAGCCTGATTTTCTGCTAACCAATCCTTGTCCACCACAACATCAAACTCTCTCATTGGTATTGAAAATAAACGAATTGGTAACCCACATTCTTCAATCTCAATTTGATAATTATCAAAAACACTGGTAACAGGTATTTGATTATTATCAACAGTATCAACTACTAAAGTATAGTCAAGAGGCACATAATTCACATATAGACACCTAGCAAATAGAGGTGATACAAATGAATTATTAGCACCAAAATCAAATAGCACCTTGGCATATACGGAGTTGATAGGAAAGATACATGTTACCACATTAGGGGTTTCCTCTACCTCTCCTTTTGTCATCTGAAAAGATCGACCCATCGCCCTTTCCAATTCACCTATTTGAATGTTGACTTCCCCACACATACTTGGAGTATTTCCATCCAAAGTCAATCTTAGATCTTTTAACTGGGGACAATTTGGTCTGATATGAGTGGGGTAATTAATGAAAACATCTTTAAGGAATCCGACAATTTCTAGACAAGTGTCCCTGATCCCCACATCTATAACACTTCCTTTGTTCGAAATTACAATCACCTTGTTGGACACAGTGACATTTCTTGCATGGTTTTCACCAGATTGTTGGGCAAGATGATTCTCTGTCTTTACAAATTATGGACTTTTGTATTTAGTCGAAGATCCTTCCCATTTTCTCTTTTCAACCACCTTCTCCTCCCCCAACTTGTTATTGTTTCTTTCCATTGTATCTGCAGCATCTATTGCCAGTAGAAATGTAGAGGGATTCATAGCAATTACGAACTCTTGTATTGAAGGCTTTAACCCCCAAATGTACCTTTCAACTTTACGAGATTTTGAAGAAATGTAATGTTCTACAAATCAGGAGTTTTTGATAAATTTCTCAGTGTACTCCCCTTACAGTCTAATTACCTTATTCTAACTTTAAAAACTCTTCTTCTAATTTGTCTGATGGCCACTTTCGGACAGAACTGCTCCCTGAATCGGTCAACAAATTCCATCTAGGACATTGTTTGCAAAACATCGGGTCTTGCTTATGATTCAATGTCCCACCAGTACAGAGCATTTGACTTCAGCATTGATACATTAAATCTGACTCTATCTTAGTAAGAACACTTACTGGTATTAAATACATATTTTATCTCTCTTAACTATCACATTGCTTTCACCGGGTCTCTTTCTCCAGAGAATGTTGGGGTTTGCAAGTTAAAAACATATTGATGTCTCCCCCTCTGGTGTTTGTAGATTGAATATGTGGATTTATTTCGACCCTTTCTATCTCTACCCTGGTCGGTACTCCCAGAATGGATGTCATAGTATTTCTCAGCTTATTCATTTCCTCTACTAATATGTCCCGAGTAACATACTTAGGATGTTGTACTGGTTCTTGATT
Organism: Cynara cardunculus var. scolymus; assembly: GCF_001531365.2. Lineage (NCBI taxonomy): Eukaryota > Viridiplantae > Streptophyta > Magnoliopsida > Asterales > Asteraceae > Cynara > Cynara cardunculus. The sequence continues at coordinate 18,048,593 of NC_037530.1, forward strand.
CACATTTTTCTGAATTTATTCACCCTGGTCTGGATGAATTTCAGGTTGATTGTTATTTCCTCTTCCACGACCCCTTCCACGGCCTCCACCCCGACCTCTCCCTCTGACTCTGCCCACTGGTAGATTGGTAGGATTGTTTTCAGGTGAACTCTCCCTTTCATCCGATCTGGTAAGGGTGATCCTTTCAGATCTTTGTGAATGACTTCCCATCTGTAAAATTTAATATTCATATTTTCAAATATAATAAGGTATCCAAGTACAAATATGTATCTGTAAATTCATAACTGAATTGGCCAGTTATAATTTGAATTTACCTTACACATCATTCTCTTAACCCATCATATTTATTCCAAAGGTTCTACATATGTCAAGGACCCTTAATATGTAAATAATACAATTTAAGTCTAGGCATCATACTGGATATCCAAATCCCTTAAATTCAGGCTCTGATACCAAATATGTAACACCCCAAGATCACATTTGCATATAAACATATATTTCCATATATCAAGAAATATAATTTACACATTCGGTCCCAATATCATACATTCGCTATATTACAAAATAGCTAACAACTTTTTCAAAACAACACTATCCAACACATGAATACATAACAAGTATTCAGATACAAAAGAAGAATATGATACCCATTAACCCATCCAAGCATAATATATTACTTCACGATTTCCCCTTTCCCTTGTCTTTTGGTTGTGCTCGACCTGTAATGCACATTTTTAAAACAGAAAATGAGGGTTAGTCCTTGAGGTCTAGTGAGAAATCCGTTAGATGCTATTACAGGTTGAATAATCACCAAATCTCGTTTATGAACTCATATTTGTAAATTAATATATATATATATGATTTTACTATAATGAATCTTCTTTATCGCATCAAAATAATCAAATTACTTAATAAACAAGTCTTGAGTAAACTTGTCATATCATATAACTCCTCACATAATATGATGAGATAATCTCATTTCCTTCCAACACACTGGTGCGAGGACCACAACTCAATCCATCACATTGATGCGATAAACTCATTCCATGTATCATGTACGTGTGATAACTACTTTTTTTTTTGTATCAATAGGATGCGATAAATCTAAGTTATCGCATCACACAGATGCGACAACTCTGAGTCCTCGCGTCATAAGGATGCGATAACATTGAATACTTTGATCAAAAACCCAGATTTTATAACTCATTGATTATGTCACCCTTATCCTGGTATACATCTCTCCTTGATATGTCACCCTTATACCAATATATGTCTATCCTTGATGTGTCACCCTTATAACCAAAATACACATTTTCTTGATATGTCACCCTTATTTCAACACATGACATAACATAACCAAAAACTCATGTTTATGCTAATTATAGCATTCAAAATAGTTTATATCAACAATTCACATACAAAACCATATGGTTCTACCTCTAATTTCCAAATAAGGAAAGTTGGTAAAATTAAACTCACCTTATGTAATTTACGTAGATAAAGATAAAATATCAACAATTTCCACGTAAAAATCATAGAGTCAATTTTGTTCTTTCCTCCCTATGTTTCTGTTTGTTCGAGCTCCATAACAAAACACACACACACCCCAAATTTCTTATCAACTTGATCAAAACCCTTATGAGATAATTTAAAATATCTCATAATATAGCAATATTAAACAAGTAAAGTGGTGGGTGTTTTAAAACAGTTTAAACACATATATCTAATTAACCCCTCAACTTATCACCTTTAAAAACAATCCCGAGATTTATAATCAAAAAACCTAGTTAATACAAACAGCTTTTTAGCCGATCAAATGAGAAGAAAATGTAATCCCACATCTTAATTCTAATATTTACACTTAGGTCCCTGGACATAAAATCAAATTTCAACTTTACCCTCCAACAATATTTATTTATCTAAAATCGAAATTTGGGTTATTATAACAATGGAGGAACGAATCGATAATTCATGCGACCATATACATTACACTAGGTTAGTCCCTGATTGCTTACTCTTTTATTCTTGCCTTTTGTTTTTTAATATATCAGCTTTTAAAAATAATTATAATATTTACATAATATTTATTGTTTGATTTTAAAAATGAACTCATATAAAATAACTTATTAGTATATTTTAACATTTTTATCTATACTATCCTTTAAATGAGATTTGTTAAAAGTCTTAAAAATAATTTTTAATGCATAAAATACTATATATTTATGCACAAAGTCTTAAAAATAATTCATAATAAATTAAGTACTACTACTATATGCATTCAGTATTAAAATCTTTTGATCTACAATTAAAATAACATATAGTACAAGTCACCAATGCATATTATTAATTTTTCTTTTCATGTTCCCAATATATTTTTGACATATTTCATTCATGTCTTCACTCTCTCATACCTCTATGTCTTCTCCTCATCCCCCAATGTGAGATTCAAACTGATATTCACCATAAGTTATTAAAAGTTCTCTCATTCATCTCATTCAATTGCTCTAGAACTTTCGGTCTCGCACTCGATCTCTTGATTCTTTTCTTTTGGTGTAAATCGAACACCTTTGTGGAGTCGTTTATATATGTTGGATTTTAAATATATTGGATTTTAAACTGTTATACCATTTTTTTCATCGATAGACTGTAATTGGAACTATAACTCTTATTTATTCAAATTGTATTAATATGTAAAGATTAAGTGTAATTTATATCATCATTAAATCTTTTCTAATAAAACTAATAAAAATCAAAACCATTAAAATTCACGACTCCCGTTATATTACACAAATGGGTACACAAGTAGTTATTTTATAAACTTAGAAAATTCTAATCGTAAAACAAAAAGGGTGGAATGGTCAAAGTAATGATGGTTTTGACCAAAATGAAATTGCTTTTCTTACAAGTAACTCTGTCAGTGATGGTGAGGAATGAGAGCTTGTAGGCAAATATTTTTCCATAGCATCCAAAGAAAATATTCATTATAAATAAATATATTTAATAAAATATTATCCCCAAAGCAATAAAACTTGTAATCAAATAATCTAATCTTGGTATTAAAAAAATATTATTATCTATACTATATTATAAAGCATTTGATAAAAACTCGTAAAAATCATTTTTTATGCATGAAATACGATATACTGATGCATGAAGTACTGTATACTGATGCATATTACTTAAAATTCAAGATAACAAGTAAATTATACATAAGTACTGTAATAACCAAAAAAAAGAGGAAATAAATTAATTGTAATTTAATGGCAGAAAACTCAATGGTCATAAAACCTACGACCATTAATTACGGCTTATCATTTCATATTTCATGAAACCGCCGATGACCAAGTATATATATGGGGAGGTCTTCAAGCATAGAGATGACAAAATTCTCGGGGAACGAAACTCGTATAAGAGAGGTGAAAGATGAAGATGATTTGGTGAAGCGCAACAAGTTTGATGCTTTTTTTTGGAGAACATGAGGAACTTCGAGGAACGGTTTGGAGTTATGACATGTATGGTGAGTTACACGTGATTTATTTTTAAAATGGTTGCATGCCTTATTATCCACAAGTTGTTTGAAGTTTCTCGAGATTTTTGATATGCTATATATGCGTGAAAAGTTCGATATTTTTGTAATATGTGTTTTGTGTATTTGTGTGTTAATGGGGATGTACTACAATATGAATTTGTAAAGACGAGCATGCTTTGTGAGCTTGTCTAAGGCATAAGTGCGGACATGATGTGTGAGTTCGCCAGGTAATGCTGTGTGAGGTAGACATCTCCCATGACGCCGTTACTTTGTGTTGTAGACACGCATTATAATATCTTTATTTTGTGAAAAGTATTATTCTCATCAAGGCATGCTAAATTTATAAAGCTTCGTGAAAATTGTTTATTGTAAAAGTTGTTCTTCGTGCATGAAAATCGTGGATTCACTGCGCCTAAGGCTCACCCAAAACTCTTTTAAACTTTTTCACCCAGGAAGCTATTAGACTGGAAAGAAAAGTTGGATAAAGAGAGATATAAGGATTAACATCAAAGAAGGACATGTGCAGATCAAGGCATTGTTATATAGAACAAAGTATGTTCGTCAAGATTGTAATATTAAATGGTAATATAATTTATAAGATTAGAAATTTTATTTCCGCTGCAATGTAAGTGTTTGATCTTGGGATACTAGTTTTGTTTTATTTCAGTATTCGAAATTTTTGGGATGTTACAAGTACAACTTATTAAAGCTACATGTTTGAATTCGTGTAACTAACTTCGGATAAACATAATCAAATAAAAAATAAACATCTCATTTTAAAATATAAAAAATATAAAATATAATTAGGATAATCAATATCTTTTAACAGAATACTTAATTATTAACTTTATGAAAATTATATTATTAAATCAAAAATAAATTACTTTCTTATTAACCCTAAATTAAATTATAATTAAAAAAATTTGAATTAAAGAAATTACACAACAAGACAAGATTTTTTAAATAGTTAATTTGATACTAATATCGATATGTTTTTTTTTAAATTTAAGATATCTTCAAATTTATATTTTATTCAAAAATAAAAACATTACCGTTTTTCTCAAACTCACATAAAACCGTATTATAACATCGACAGGAGGACAGAATAAAACGAAATAATAAAATCGAGATGTATCTCGTTGCATTGCACGAGTACCTTTCTAGTGTTAATAAAATGGCAAAAACAAGTTTATTGAAATCTAAAATGAGATGATGGAATTTATTAGAAAATAACATCGACCAGCAAAAAAGGTTCTGATAAAAACTATCATCGTAAACCTTTTAAGCATCTCTAACGGTATGCTATATTTTTTTACATTTGGAGATTTCTTCATTCTCTGTTTTAGAGAGGTTGATTTAGCTGTTAGAGCAAACTTTTCTTAAATCTCTAAAATTTCTAAAATAACATAGATATTGAAGATGCTCTTATTCAAGGCTTTAATTTAATGAGTTAAAAGAGATGTGTTAAAACACAGTACATGAACAAGTTATTATATGAACTTTTGTCGAAGATGTTTTAAGTTTCTTTTATTTTATTATTATTTAATGATATTCAGATTTGATAAAATTAAACTTTCTTTAAATTATATATGATTAAACATTATTGAATTTCATATGATACTTTTTTCATCCACAAAAATTGTAATATTTAGCCTCATACATAGTTTAAATATTTGTTAGATTATTTACTAATTATCTTAAATGCATTTTAGTAAAACAACAATCTTGAATTTATAATCATATTGTCAAAGTAAAACAAAAATCACAAGAAAATTCAACATTTATCCCATAGAAATATATTGCAATAGTACAAATACCTTTGAAATCTAATTAATAGGAGCATCAACAATGCTTGTTATATTTTATTTTAGCATAATTTTATCTTTTAGATGTTTTGCTAAAAACATTCTAATTAATAGACACGTGATATAAATTTATACACATATGAAAATTAACATCACTACTTAAGAGCACAGAAGCAAACAGCCGGTAAAGAAAGAAATTGATGCAATTGGGGTTCAATTCTATATAACACTTTTGTTTTATGCTTCATATAGTTTCATATTGTTGAGGAATGATTGGATCGATATGGAGGGCGTAAGGCCATCTGATTTACCAATAATGGTCCATTATTGAGGCTGTGAAAATAGAGTAAGACATCAAAGAGTTTAATGCATGTTTAATTGCTGAAATTGATGTTAAAAAGCTTTACTTGATTTATACATATATACAGGGAAGAGTTCAAATGAGAACACCTTCATTTTACAAAAACATGAGAACACCTTTTTCCTATAGCAATCATATGTGATACTACAGTCAATCACATATGATCAATGTGTGATACTAAGTCAAAGACGCAAATGATCTTTAGCAAGACCTAGGTTACGGGCCAAGTCTCCCGTACACTACTAGTCTGCCTCATGTGTATTATCACATGTGATAATGGTGTTATCTATGTGATACTATAATCCATCACATGTGATACTAAATCGGAGATGTAGACAACCTTTGACGCAACCTAGGTCGCTGGCCAAGTCATTGCCATCCACCAGGCCCTTCATGTGAATTATCATGTGTGATAAGGGTTTTCTCGTAAAATGGTGGTGTTCTCGTTTAAACCTCCACCTACACACACATACTTGTGAGTTTTGTTGTAATGCAAGAAAGGAGAGAAGTTTTGGAGTTGGAATGGCGAAATAGACTAAAAGTGACACTGGTTTGTAATACTTAAAGACAATGGGCACTACATGACTCGAACCACGAATTAGGAACTCAACTAGTAACGCCTATGATTAGCTTCCTAGTAGTCCCCAATTCCACTCCCTTTAGAAGAACTTTTTTTGGCTATGATTATGGAAAAATCCCAATAGGAAGCAGAGGAGAAAAGACTTGAACGGAATGATGCCAAACTAATATGTCTGGGATGTCAAAATATAAAGAGATATCTTACAAAATAGATTGAGGCTCTGTGCATAAGCTAGGCAGAACTAAGGTAGAAAAATCAACAGATTGAATAACTTCTCTAAAATGAGTACTAAGATCCACATTTTGCATAGAGAAAACACTAGTACCTCAGTTAGCCATGCTTAACCAACTGACTACTCTTCCTCCTCTTAGGAGATAGGGAAAAAGAACTAAAAAGGGTTCTCTTGCCCCTTCAAGTTTACCTACTACGGTACCGGAGTGAATATGATCTCCACGAGACATACCTAACGCTTTAGCCAATACATGAAAGTAAAATGTATACCATGATTATTTTGTCTACCAATAATTGCATGCATTGTGCGGTGGATGTGAAGAAGTAGGYCATTATCTCGGCAATAATGAGAGTAGCAAATGCTTGACTCTTTTACTTTTTCTCTATTACGCCTTGAGGGATTTTCCAGCCTACGGTGGTGGGGCTTTTGGATCCCAGCCACAGGCATGTGATGATCCAGCTTTCTTCTCATGAAGATATGGTTAAGGCCTTTACTAGGGAATCTCATATTATTGATTGGTCCTTGTTTAGGTTATTTCATTGATCACATGGTTTTAATCTCGGATATAAATCCTCTCTCTGCTGTTTGGATTCAGCTTCCCTACCTTCCTTGCTATTTTTGGCTCCTGCTTGCCTTAAAGGCCTTCTGGGAACCTTCAGACGATTCCTTGGTACAGATAGGAGATTTGTCTTGTTAACTTTAAGGCCCTTGTGATTATTCAAGCCAACGACCTACAACCCACTATGTCTCTTAATCCAGCCATCTAACGGTCCCGTAAAAGGTGTGGAACAGTTCAAGATTACCGAATAAAAACAAGAAATCACTAGACAAGGCATTTATGTAATTACTATTTAACTTGTTTTGACTAGCAAGCAAGTACATCATCATAAATTTAGATTCAATTAGTTAATTACTAATAATTAATTATCACTACAAAAAGATCACATACTTGTTATTTTCAAGATTATTTTAAAATAATCAAAATATATTTAATTCATGAAGCAACATTTGTTGTAGTTGAACAAAGTAAAAGGAGTACAAGAAACTATATCTACCCAAAGATACATAATAAAATGTATATATCTCCAATTTTACCCTAACTCTCTTCTCCCAAGCTGTTAAGAAGTCTACTATTTAACAGCTCATGACTCAATTTTCTTCCTTTTTTGGGAAAATTTTGAGGGTAATTTAGACCACACCAAATACTCATCCTACCAAATATATAAGAGAAAAAAAGAATCCAACCAAGTTTATTTTTTTAATTTAATATGAAACCAGATCTCTTAATCAAAGGGTGAGTTGTTGAGCCTCCTCCTTTTAGCAGAGTTTACACATGACCCAACTGCTGAATCTGAATCATCAGTTTTATAGCTCAAACATGCAGCCTCCAACACACCATTTGGGCTCTTTGGCATTGATGATGATGTCAATGTATCACTCATTAAGCTCATTGTACAGCCAACCTTTAACAACTCCACACATTTAAGAACCCTATCCTGCAGAAACCCACCCCATGTTGAAACAACAATCTTTAATCACTTCTGTTCTGCTGAAGAAATATAAATAGTCTTTCTTTCCAAATGTACAACCTTTATTGCAGGGAAATTTACATAAACAGTCCTTTGATTAAAATGATTTTACTTTTTAGTCATTTTATAAATTATTTTTTTAAGCGGTTAAAGTTTATACTTAAACTTTAAATGGTTTCTGTGTCAACTTACATTTTATACCCTTATAGTCATAGATTAAATAAATAACCATAAGGGTAGAAATTGTAAGTTTTAAAATAATTCATACGTATTTATAATATTTAATTATATAAGATTAAATGCAAAAATATTCAATATTGAGCTTATTTTGAACATATTGACAATACAATTATAATTGTGTAACTTGTAAAAAATGAAACATATTGTTGTCATATGTTTTAGTTATATATGATTATCTGTGTTAATATAATAAAAGTGTAAAATGAAAAATAAAAAAAATAAGATATATATATAAAGTAAATTAAACAACTAATTATAATAACGGAAAGTGTAATTTTTTTTACTAAATTGAAATCTTTACGCAAAAACCCTTTTCTGCATAATTGGAATTTTTGCATAAAGATTTTTCTTTTTGCGTAATGTGTTTTTTTTTTTTTTTTACCTGAAAATAAACTTTACGTAGAATAATTTCTGCGTAAAATTTAAGTGTAATTAAACTGACTATTTGGGGAAAAGAATTAAAAAGATGAAATCACAAGCTCAGCATTACAGTAAATCAAGCTCAATGTACAACCACATATGCAGAAGGTTGGATATTTCTGTGCTACAAGGACTTGTACCTTGTGAAATGAAGTGAGTACATTTTATTTTCATTTTGAAGAGATTTTACTTCATAAAGAAACCATCTTTAAGATGACCATAACAGAAACAAGCTGACTTTGATCTTCCAATGACTTGTTTTTTATGCAATGAGAGTTGTACAACCGAAAACAAGATCATTGTACAACATTCTATGGATCATTTACCTTTTGAACCAGGGAAGAAATCTGAGTTGATCCCACCACATAAGTTGCCACTGCTGCTGCTATCTCAGAAGGTCTAAATTCCAAAAACTGGATCTCTACAGTCAGAAATTACTATTTTAGCCCACATCATCTCATCAATACAATAATAATATCTTCCATTAATTCTAAAAACTCATCATTTCACCTTTAATTGTGCATAAAATGAGTTGGGTTGATCTCAAAATCAAAGATTTTGAAGTGGGTTGACCATCATTGACCTTCCCAAGAAAATCATCAATGAAAGAGAATGGAGTCACTGCTTGCATCCTCCATTTCAATGTGGTCAACACAAGTAGCTCCATTTTCTGAATGGTTCTTGCTTCAAACACAAATCTTGATCCACCCACCTGCAAATCCAATCCAACTTCATGATTAAATTTAGTTTGACCACACAACAACTTTAAGTCAAAATAGGATCTTGACCTGCAAATCCAAGATGAGGGGTACTTCAGTCTCTTCCATTTTTGCTGCCAATGATAAACAGGCTACAGCTAGCAACTGCATCATCCAAGCTTTGGCCTTATGTTAACAAAACACCATAAAAGGAATTGACTCATTTTAGTTAACAAATTGAATAAGGTTTCAATTGGAATTAGGAATATTTTATCAAATTAATCATATAAAACTTACAGGTAATTCATAAACAGCAAGGAATCTGTCCAAGTAATTTATGGATAAATATACACTTAGAGGTCCAAATTTGAAATGAGCATGAACCTGTTCAATGTGAACCACAAAAAGCATTAGAACCCCATAAAAATCCCAAATTGGAGACTGAAAATGTAGGATTCTTTTATAAGAAAAGATTAATCCCAGATCATAAAACCCATTTAATTCATCAAAACAACAGTGAAAAGAAGTTAAAGATGCATCACACCTTTGTAATCCAATCAACAGCCTCTTGTCTTGCAACCAAATCCAAGTCCCCATTCTTCAGTTTACTCAAATAATCAAAAAAACCCACAAATTGTTCACATTCTTTTTCAATCAATAAATTCAAACACTCATCAGTTTGCAAAGGAAAATCAAGAAGGGAATGCTCTGTTTCAAGAAGGTTGACGAATCTCTGGTTTTGATTAGCATTTTGATGATTTATATGATCCCATAAAACATCACCATCATCATCATCACCATCATCATCATCGTAACAAATACTGTCATTGTCTTCTGCACACAGTAAACTTGATACCAAGCAATCAAGACTGGGCGCCATTTCAAAATCCCTTCCAAAAAAACAAGATTTTTCACTGGGTTTCTATTGATTCAATGAGCAAACAATACAGCAAGCTCTGGAATAGATCAAAAACTGCAGATTTTGAAATAAAGATTGGGGGAAGAAACAATAGATGAAGCAACCTCTTTTTGCCCTCGGTTTCTCTCTCTATACACAGAAAATGAGTGAAATGAATCGCAAAGAATGCGGCTTATGTAGAGGATAATGGTAGAAATGGGGGTGAGAGTTTTGGGTTTTTAGGGCATAAGAGAGAGAGTGAGAGATTGAGATGCAAATGCAAATGCAATAGAATGAGCTATACATGCATGTGTTTAGGACATATAAATGTAGTCAAGTTATTTTTCTTTTAACGGGTGTGTTTGGTATACTCACCAAATTAAAACATTGAATGAGATTGGATTAAAAAGGATTCTGACATGTGAGAATCACATAGATGAGTAAAAGACTTATCCATGGTTTAGGGTTTTATTTTAGGAAAAAGAATAAACTTTTTTGTTTAGAATGATTAAGTTTTTGTATAATTTTTTGGAACAAATAAGTATTTAAACATTTCAAAACTTATTAAATACTCCTCGGACATTCCAAAACCTATTACATACATCCTTATGACCTATACATTTGGTTAATGTGGTAAAATAATGAAAAAAATCTGAAAAAAATCAATAGACTTTCATATTTTGAACAATTAAGTCTCAAAACATTTTTTAAACAAAAAAAGTGCTTACATCTATAAATTAAAATAAATATATCAAAAAATTATTAAATTTACAAAAATTTACTTAGGTGGCATTTGTTTTTTAAGAGATGCTGAAGTCTGAAGTCAAATTTCACTTCTGATTTATAAAAGGTGGTTCTGAAGTCTGAAATCTGGATCAGTAAAATTGTTTGTTTTACATCTGAAGTCTTAAATCTGAATCGGTTAAACTAGTACAAAAATATAAAAGATAAATACTTTTTTTTTACAAAAGTATAAAAGATAATTTGCTAACAAATCTCTTTCAGTCCCCAAAATAAGAACCATTTGATAGATGATGGATTATGACTAAAAGGCATTAAGAGAGTTTTTAAGCTTTTATTTTAAAAATAAAACAAGCAATCTTGATATCCAAACGTCTGAACGAATCAAACTTCAAAGGTATTAAGAGATAATTTAGAAAAAACAATCACGGTTTTACATTTAAAAAAAATTATTGATGGAATTTATTTTAATTAAAAATAAAATATTTTATGTCAGTGATTTTCAAATCAAAAAATAAAAAAAAGATTACCGATTAAATTTATTTTAATTAAAAATAAAATATATATTACGTTAGTGATTTTTCAAATTAAAAAAATAGAAAATAATTTGATTTAAGTACTGACGGATTAACGATAAAATTTAACTAAATACATAATTAATTCAAGTTCGTCGCTAATCCGTCAGTTAAATGATATCACCGACAAAGATTCAAACACGATCTTTCACACTTATTAACATGTTGTTGTGTTAGAGTGCTTGATAGTGGTTTAATTAATCATCAATTAGATATAAGTATTCCATGTATATATACCGATGAAGACTAGCGATAAATTTTAATTAATTATATATTTAGTTAAATTTTATCGTTAATCCGTAAGTAATTTAATCAAATTATTTTCTATTTTTTTAATTTGAAAAATCATCAAAAGAATATAATTTATTTTTAATTAAATAAAATTTCATCAACAATTTTTAAAAAAAATTATGTTTCTTAATTTAAAAAATCATATATAACATATATTTTAAATTTAATTAAAATAAATTAATCAGTAATTTTTTTAAATCTTTTTTTATTTTTTATATTTAAAAAGTCATTGATGAAATATTTTTTATTTTAATTAAAATAAATTTCATCAATAATAATTTTTAAATGTAAGTATTTTTTTGTAAATAAATGTTTAGAAACTTAATCGTTCGAAATATGAAAGTCCATTGGTTTTTTTTCGAAATTTTTTCATTATTTACCATATTAACAAGTTTTATAGCTCATAAGTATATATCTAACAGGTTTTAGAAAGTCCAAGAAGTTATTTAACAAGTTTTGAAATGTCCAAACTCTTATTTGTTTCAAAAAATTGTCCAATGACTTAATCATTTCAAATATTAAAGTACATTGGGGTTTTTAGACTTTTCCCATTATTTTATTTATTTTGATAGGATAAAAAAAATGCATATTTAGCCTACTCAATCATGTCGTATCCATATATGGTTGTCAAATACATTGTTAACACAATCATACTCCCCGGGTTAACAAATATACATTATTTTAATAGTACTTTTTCAATAAAACAATTAAAGCATGACATAATGTATATATCTATATAATAAAATAATATACGATATTTGTAGGGAGCTCCTTACATGTAAGAACAGAGGTTAAAGAAATAACATAGAAAACCAACATAGGGACTGCATCAGAGTGATCTTTTTTATATTCGACTCCCTACAATAGTTAAAGAGTCCATATAAATAATGTATCAGAGATGCTCTAAGCAATTATATGAACCATCATGAATCTCTTGTCTACATTTGGTCATCTTATTCGAGACAAGGTTTAATAAAAAGCAAAACAAAAATACATCCCCATCATGATATACACAAATGCAATTTTGTAAAGAGCATAATACCAATGTTATATATTAATTATACTTCTTATAGAATTATCACTGAAAAAAGAAATCCAAAACGACATCATTTTGAAAGCTAGGCTGTATAAATATTACCTTCAGTCTTTTTCAATTTTATATTACTTACTTGTATACTTTTGATTGTGAGTTTTAACTTCAAATATGATGAGACCAATTTTCGGAGAAAATAAACTACGTTAAATACATTGAACTGCCGGAGAAAGGATGGAATTGATGCTCTTGAGGTTATTACAGTATTTGTCTCTATTGTTTGTTCATTTCATCGATTTTCATCACATAATTTTATTGATTACATATTTTATTTGTGGTTTGTATTTTGTTTTGGTTTTCGTCCTGCTCACCAATGCATGTTATCTTTAGGTACCCCATGTGTCCTTCACGTGAGGGTATTTTGGTCATTTTACCGTAGTTTGTTTTTAAATAATAATCTTTTTCTTCTTTTCATAATTATTTATCAAGTTTCTCTCTCCATCCTTCATTAAAAAACCAAGTTTTGCTTCTTTTCAATCTCAATCTCTCAATATAACCCTAATCTTTGTGTTTTGGTTTCATCATAACATCCATAGACATTGAATTTAAACTAGTTTACCAACAAAACAGTTTGATTTATGTAGCTCCTTTAGGGTTTTACTAACAAAAGTTTCATTAACAAAATGATTTATGTAGTTTACCGACAACATGGCTTCATCATAACTACATGATTTCATCATAACTACATGATTTGTCTTTACATAAAAGATTAGGAGATAGAGTACATGCAGAAGATCAGTGGAATCCAATTGAAGGTCAAGGTTGATTGATGTGGCGACTTGATAAAGTCACCCATACTTATAAGTTGGAAGAAATTTGTGAGCTTCTTCGTTCTTCTCAGCATCAAGCTTGAAAGAAATCTCTAAGAAGCCACAACTAGGTTTGGATTGAAGATGAAATACAAACAACCTATCAACCCACCTTCTACCACCAAATATTTTATATTCCATAATGTTAAGGGAAGTGATACGCAAATCCTAGTTCTTCGTGTTTCTAGTTTGTAGCATACTGCTACTCTCTTATTTCATTCGCTTTAGACATTTCCATCGATGAAAACTTCATAGACGACATCTCCACTGATGTCGGTGAATTGCTCTACAAACAGCTACTACTGAAAGATGGCATTCTGCTCAAAACTAAGTGTGGCTAAAAGCATAAGTTCTAGAACTTAAGTAAAGTATATCATGGAGGGTGGGTTCATAGTGGTGATGGAAGAAAGAGGATACTGAATAAGAAGTTCGGTTTCTAGTTTTAGGTATTGGGATAATTTCTTGATCATTATTTGAGTCTTCAAGAAACATACTAAAACATCCTCATGTGATGGGCATGTGGGAGCCCTTAATGGAAGACACTTAATGACAGTTATGGAGAGAAAGAAAAACAACATAATATGCAAACAAAAAGGATAGATTTGTAATAAAGGAAGTTGAGGGATGAAATCAGGTGCTTAGAAAACCATAGGGATGAAATTTGAAATTAACTTTAAATCAATTAAGGCTATAATAGAGGTTGCACATGGGTTGGGTTGGATGGATTAAAGTCATTTGAACAACACAATTTAATGTTTGCAATTTGAAAAATCTCAACACAAACAAACCTAAACAAAAGTACAACCCAACCTAATCCATGCGGGTTGGGTTGGTCAGGTTGAAACTTTTGTACATGATTTTATTTTCCAACTAAGTTTTTGTGTTTAGATGGAGTAAAATTAAAATGAGAATATACATATAAGGTTAACAAACTCAAAAAAGATTGAAGTTTCATGCAAACAAGAAAATAAAATTATGGTTGAAATTGTGATATAATTATAAATATAATTACGAGTTAGTTTAATATTTAATGTACATTTATTAAAGGACTTAATAATCATATTAAATCCGTAATGTAAAAAGGCATTGGGATGAGTTAGGTTTAAATGGCCCTAACCCAATTCCAACCCAACACCTACAGTTTTAAAGCTCGATTAAGTGTCAAGTCACCTTGGGTTGGGTTGACTAGGTTGGTGTTGTGTCGAAAGAGAACCCCAAAAGAAAATAACAAATGGAAGAATAAACAAGTATACATACTTATCTCATATTTTCTAAAAACAAGCAATAAAGGTAAGAATATCATATATCGATCCACGGGGATAAAAAAAGTGAATTTCCATCAAGTAAATCTTAGAATGAGATTTCAGATGGTGAATAAAAATGGTTTTGGCTTTAGTGAACAATCTACTGAGTAATGACAATAATTAAGGAAAGCGTGGGTGCAAGTTCAGGATGGGATTTAGCGACAGAGGGTGTTTGACAGTTGCTGAATGATTTGGATTAATAGGCTCTTATGATATAATGCAAAATGAAATATAATTGTTTGGTAATTGTTATGAGTAAAATTAGGGCGCTGAATGGTTAAAGGAGGCCCAAGGTACAAAATCATTAAGAGGATTTTAGAACTATTAAGAGAGATACTTTTTTTTGCCAAACAAGATTCACCTTATCGATTCAGAGATTGCCTCTTAATGGAACTATTAAGAGGTAAACAAACAACACCTAAATGCAACACAACCTTGCTAAAGCACCTGAATAAGTTTTTGCAGCAATAGTTCTCAACTACCACTACTGGATTGAACAACCATCTTTCAAGGTTTAGGTTAGACACTTGCTAGTAGTGTTCAAAAGAACACAAGTTTAAGCATTGTACAGAACTTGCAATTCTTTCCATATTTTGGCAACTCGTGAATTTTGGTGCAACTATTTATAGCCATCTATAACACTCGGTGGTATAATATTTTTATTTGCTTACATTTAAGTCCAACTCATCCAAATGAAACAATATGTGCCAATTTTTTTAAAAAGTACTTGTTTAAAACATAGCAACTATGAGTGAATAGAGGAGCTGATTACTATTAGTGAAAGCAATTATTCTGATTACTATTAGCGAAATCAATTATTCGCTAACACATAGACTTTTATCTCCGAAACCTTTACTCACACTCAGGTTAAGACATGTATTTAAATGACGTAAAAGTAAAGTGCAAAACACAAAGAAGAGAGCCAAAAGAAAGAAATCAAAAGTACAGTGGACATATTATTCATAGATAATAACCAACCCAAAAGTCTACTATTATAAAGCATCTAAACTACATTGTTTAAGGTGGTAAAATCGATACCACTTTGTTCATAAAGAGGCATAAAGGTGAGATGCTTTTAGTCCAAATATATGTGGACGACTTATCCGCAAGACTCCTAACATAATCTAAAAAGTTTGACTCAATCCGCTCCACTTTGCAAGGAACGTAAATTCTTAGGGATTGTTTTTGAAGGTGGTAAGTTGAGGGGTTAATTGGGTATATGTGTTTAAACTGTTTTAAAACACCCACTGCCTTACTTGTTTAATATTGGTATATTATGAGATATTTTAAATTATCTCATAAGTGTTTTGATCAAGTTGATAAGAAATTTGGTGTGTGTGTGTTTTGTTCTGGAGCTCGAGCAAACAGAAACTGTTAGAACCTAGATTCCTCTTATGTAACAAGACACACAGTAAAATCGGAGTATGATTGTAAATCGTGATTGTGCAACTGGAGATGGTTTAATAAATTACCCAAGACGAAAAATGAGAATGTAAAATAAACTTGAATAAGTTGGTAGCTTTATTAGATTTTCGAGTATGAAGCAGAAACTCTCAATCTAATAGTATTCTCACAAGAACTCTCTATTCTGGAGCGTAGTCTAATTTGGCACTTTCAAGTAACTGCAACATGAGAAGGATGCCTCCATATATATGACTAAACTAAACATAATTCTTGCGGATCACGAATTCTTGACACATTTCACTCATGCCTTCATCCTCTCATACCTCTATGTCTTCTCCACATCCCCCAATGTGAGATTCAAACTGATATTTACCATGACTTATTAAAATTTCTCTCATTCATCCAATTCAATTGCTCTAGAACTCTTGGTCTCGCTCTCGATCTCTTGATTCTTTCCTCTTGTTGTAAATCGAACACATTTGTGGAGTCGTTTAAATATGTTGGATTTTAAATATATTGGATTTTAAACTGACATACAATTTTTTTTATCGATAGACTGTAATTGGAACCATAACTCTTATTTATTCAAATTGTATTAATATGTAAAGACCAAGTGTAACTTATATCATCGTTAAGTCATCTCTAATAAAACCAATGAAACTTCAAAATCATTAAAGAATTATACATGGTTTCGGGTTTTATTTTATTTATTTTGGTGGGACAAAAAAAATGCATATTTAACCTACTCAGTCATGTCGTATCTATATATGCATACTCCCCGCGTTAACAAATATACATTATTTTAATACTACGTTTTCAATAAAACAATAAAAAGCATGACATAATGTACATATTTGTATAATAAAATAATATACGATATTTGTAGAGAGCTCCTTACATGTAAGAAAAGAGATGATAGAAAAAAATATAGAAAGCCAACAAAGGGACTGCATTTGTGTGAACTTTTTTATATTCGACTCCCTACAATAGTTAAAGAGTCAATATAAGTAATGTATCGGAGATGCTCTAAGCAATTATACGAACCATCATGAATCTCTTGTCTACATTTGGTCATCTTATTCGAGAGAGAGTGTTTAATAAAAACAAAACAAACATACAACCCCATCATGATATACACAATGCAATTTTTTAAAGAGCATAATACCAATGTTATATATTATACTTCTTAAAGAATTATCACTGATAAAAGAAATTCAAAACGACATCATTTTAAAAGCTAGGCTGTATAACTAATACTTTCAGTCTTTTTCAATTTTATATTACTTACTTATATACTTTTGATTTTGAGTATTAACTTCAAATATGATGAAACCAATTTTCGTTGTTAATAAATTACGTTAAATTCATTGAGCTGTATGAGAAAGAATGGGATTGACGCTCTTGTGTTTGTTACAATTTTTGTCTCTATTGTTTGTTCATTTCATCGGTTTTCATCCCATAATTTTATTGATTACATATTTCATTTGTGGTTTGTATTTTGTTTTGGTTTTCGTCCTGCTCACCAATGCATGTTATCTTTAGGTACCCCATGTGTCCTTCATATGAGGGTATTTTGGTCATTTTACCGCAGTTTGTTTTTAAATAATAATCTTTTTCTTCTTTTTATAATTATTTATCAGTTTTCTCTCTCAATCCTTCATTAAAAAACCAAGTTTTGCTTCTTTTCAATCTCAATCTCTCAATATAACCCTAATCTTTGTGTTTTGGTTTCATCATAACATCCATAGATATTGACTTTAAACTAGTTTACCCACAAAACGGTTTGATTTATGTAGCTCCTTCAGGATTTGCTAACAAAAGTTTCATTAACAAAATGATTTATGCAGTTTACCAACAACATGGCTTCATCATAACTACATGATTTGTCTTTACATAAAACATTAGGAGATAGGATACATCAGAAGATCAGTGGAATCCCATTGATGGTCAAGGTTGATTGATGTGGCGACTTGATAAAGTCACCCATGTTTATAAGTTGGAAGAAATTTGTGAGCTTCTTCGTTCTTCTCATGCATAAAGTTTGAAAGAAATCTCTGAGAAGCCATAACTAGGTTTGGATTGAAGATGAAATATAAACAACCTATCAGCCCACCACCAAATATTTTGTATTCCATAATGTTAAGGGAAGTGATATGAAATTCCTAGTTCTTAGTGTTTCTTCTTTGTAGCATATTGCTACTCTCCTATTCGTTCACCTTCGACATTTCCACCGATGAAAACAGCGATATCTCCACAGATGTCGTTGAATTGCTCTACAAACTGCTATTACTGAAAGATGGCATTCTGCTCAAACTAAGTGTGGCTAAAAGCATAGGGTTCTAGAACTTAGAGTAAAGTATATCATGGAGGGTGGGTTCAATAGTGGTGGTGGAAGAAAGAGGATACTTAATAAGAAGTTTGGTTTCTGGTTTTAGGTATTGGGATAATTTCTTGATCATTATTTGAGTCCTCAGGAAACAGACTAAAATACCCTCATGTGATGGGCATATGGGGGCCTTTAATGGAAGACACTTAACGACAGTTTGAAAGAGAAAGAAAAACAACATAAAATGCAAACAAAAAGGATAGATTTGTAATAAAGAATGTTGAAGGATGAAATCAGGGGCTTTGAAAACCATAGGGATGAAATTTGTAATTAACATTAAATCAATTAATGCTATATTAGAGGTTGAACATGGTTTGGGTTGGATGGACTGAAGTCATTTGAACAACACAATTTAATGTTTGCAATTTGAAAAATCTCAACACAAACAAACCTAAACAAAGGTACAACCCAACCCAATCCATGCAGGTTGGGTTGGTTAAGTTGAAACTTTTGTACATGATTTTATAGCCCGGTTAAGCTTTTGTGTTTAGATGGAGTAAAATCAAAATGAGAATATACATATAAGGTTAACAAACTCAAAAAAGAATGTTGAAGTTTCATACAAATAAGAAAATAAAATTACGGTTGAAATTGTGATATAATTATAAATATATGAAAAGCCCAAATCATACAAATCTGAATCAAATCTTCAAGAATTAAGAACAAGATGAAATTTAGAGAGAAATGATCACCAAATCTTGTGTAGATTTCTTGAGAGAATTTCTAATCACAATTATAGCACTAATCTCAGAAGTTACAGGAGTTAATGACAATTAGAAGGCTAATGACTATTTATACTAAGGAAAGCATTAAACCTAACTATTACAAAGCATATTAAAAATGGAGAACTTGAATACAATCTTTAACGTACATACTTGAACCCAACAATATAATTACGAGTTAGTTTAATATTTAATGTACATTTATTAAAAGAACTTAAATAATCATATTAAATCCGTAGTATAAAAAAGGCATTGGGATGAGTTGGTTTTAAATGGCCCTAACCCAATTCCAACCCAGCACCTACAGTTTTAAAGCTTGATTAAGTGTCAAATCACTTTGGGTTGAGTTGGGATAGGTTATTGGGTTGGGTTGGCTAGGTTGGTGTTGTGTCAAAAGACAACCCCAAAAAGATATAACAAATGGAAGAATATGCAAGTACACATACTTATCTCATAATTTCTAAAAACAAGCAATAAAGTTAAGAATATCATATATCGATCCACGGGGATAAAAAAAAGTGAGGATTTCCATCAAGTAAATCTTAGAATGAGATTTCAGATGGTGAATAAAAACGGTTTTGGCTTTAGTTAACAATCTACTGAGTAATGACAATAATTAAGGAAAGCGTGGGTGCAAGTTCAGGTTGAGATTTAACGACATGAGGTGTCTGGCAGTTGTTGAATTATTTGGTACAGAATGATTAAGTAGTCAGAATGATTAAGTAGTCAGAATGATTAAGAGACTCTTATGATATAATGCAAAATGAAATATAATTGTTTGGTAATTGTTATGAGTAAAATTAGGGCACAGAGTGGTTAAAGGAGGCCCAACATACAAAATCATTCAAAGGGTTTTAGAACCATTAAGAGGCAGACTTTTTTTGCGAAACAAGATTTGCCTCTTATCGATTCAGAGACTGCCTCTTAATGGAACTATTAAGAGGTAAAAAAACAACCCCTAAGTGCAACAGAACCTTGCTAAAGCACATGAATAAGTTTTTACAGCAATAGTTCTCAACTACCACTACTGGATTGAACAACCATCTATGGGATATTGCTTAATCATGAAAAATCTCGTCAGTTGAAAAAGAATCTTCTCAAAGATTCAAGATAAATGAAAATCTCTCCTTTATCTTTGATCTCTAAAACCCCTTCAGCTACTTCATCTATTCCTTCTACTCCTTCTGCCTCTCTTACTTCATTGAGTTAGATCCCTCTAACTCTTAGAACTTAACAGACGCTAATTTATCAGAGTTTGATGAGTCTCTGGCCCTCCTTACTAACTCTTTCAGAAGGTTTGCCAGAAAAAGTAATTTCCACAAATCTTCTTCTCTGACTATCACTGACAAGCCAAAGTCAAATTCTATTGACAAGGTGTCAGCTAACTGCTTTAATTGTCAACACAAATGACACTTTGCAAATGAATGTAGGTTAAGGAAAGTTGTAAAGCCATCTTCTAACATCTCATCCTCCTTCAAGCCTAAAGATGATAAATATCTAAAACTGAATGAGAAGTATAAAATGATGAAGAATGTCTAACGTAAAGGCAAAAGACTTATCAATGAAGAACATGACTGGGCTGATTCTTCTAATGAATCATCTTCATATGAGGAAGACACGACCAATATTTGTCTTATGGCCAAGGATGTCAAAGATGAACCATACGAGACGTCATCCTATAGTGATCCTTCTTCTTCAACCTCTACTCTGGTATGTTATCTATTGATTCTTCTACTTCTAGCTGTGATAGCCTATCTGCACTAGATACGCTGATTGTGGATCTTTACAATGCTTTAAATGGCAAAACTAAAGCTTAAAAGCTAAATCTTGATATACAAGAACAATTAGAAAAATTCCATTCTAAGATCAAAGAACTGATTAAGATTGAAAAAAATCTTAAAGATCAAGCCATTGTAAACCAAGCAATAAGCATCGAATGCTAGCAAGCTATCTCTGAGCTAGAGCAAGCAATTGCTGAACTCAAGGCTGAAAAAGCCACCATTAAAGGATGGTGCAAAGCTTCTATTAAGGCCACTAAGATCATCAACACTCAGATTCCCACAAAGATCAAGAGTGGTCTAGGTTACTCCTATGATCAGGAAGATCGTGTCAGTGACAGGTCCATGCTTAAGTTTGGAGCCTTTGTATCTTTTATCCTTGACACTTCTTCCACTCAGTACTCCTCTAACGTAATCTCTTACTGAAGGAACTTCTCAAAGTTCAAAATGCAAAGACAAAGGTAACGCCATTGTCAGCATTCCTCCTCCATCCAAAAAGGACCACAAGTTGAAGAAGACTTGTTCTATACCTTGAGCTTGTAAACCTTCAACCTCGGGTACAAAGGTCTCTAAATGTTTTTAGAGATCAAGCCCAAAGCTGAAAGTAAATCTTTCGCCCAAGATATCTAAATCTTCAACTGTTCCCTCTAGAACAACTGAAAAAGGTATTCTTGGAGCTGCTCCCTCTCAAGGCTCCCAAGCTGTGATTCTTCTGGTCCTAAAGCTTCTTTCAGCTAAAGGAAGTGTCGTCACTATGGTGAGACTACTCATATTGCCAGTAAGTGTCCTTCAGCTACCATATCTGGTTCAATAGCTAAGATAAAGAAAGTAACTAAGGTTGAAAAGTCAGCCAAAGTAAAATCAACCACGAAAGTTGTTAAAACAACAAATGTGAAGAATTCAACTGACGCCTCTTCTTCAGGATCAGTGAAGACTTCCACCCACTCTAAATCTTCAGTGTCAGTGAAGAAAAATGACGCCTCCATCTCTAACTCTGCTAGACCAATTGAGAAATGAGTACCGAAGCAATAATAATGTCTTCTCTATTATAGGTAGTCAAAGGTATCTAGTATTTAGATAGTGAATGATCAAGACATATGACAGGGAACAAAACCCTGCTCTTTGAATAAAAATGAAAGAGGCCCTCCATTACCTTTGGTGGAAACGGAAAAGGATATACCAAAGGTTTTGGTATATTAACCAACGGCGCAACCACTTTCAGACGTGTTGCATATGTTGAAGGACTGAAACACAATCTTCTAAGCATCAGTCAACTGTGTGATAAAGATTTCACAGTTAAATTTGTCAAGAATATATATTACGTCTTTGACAAAAATGACTATCTCGCATTAACAGGCTCTAATCAAGAAAATATATATGTCATCAACATTGATTCTCCCTTCACTGAGCATAGTTATTTTCTCTCAAAAGCCTCATCAGATATCAACTGGTTGTGGCATAAACGACTTTCTCATCTCAACTTCAAGATGTTGAACGAGCTGTCTAGAAAAGAATTCGTCATTGGCCTTCCTCACCACTATTTTGTAAAGGAATCTCTTTGCTCAACGTGTGAAAAAAAAGAAAGCAGACAAAGGCTAGTTTTAAATCAAAACAAGTCTCTTACTGCACATGGATTTATTTGGCCCTGTCAACGCACAATCCATAGTTGGAAAGAAATACACACTCGTCATAGTTGAGTTTTCCAAGTATACTTGGGTTTTCTTTCTTAGATCCAAGAGTGATGCACCTGAATAAATCATCTCATTCATAAAGCATATAGAAGTATTGAACAAAATTAAAGTACGCTCAATAAGGAGTGTTCATGGTACTAAATTCAAAAACAGTATTATTAGTAAGTTCCTTGATAACAAGGGAATCTCATACAACTTCTCTGCTGTGAGAACTCCACAACAAAACGGGGTCGCTGAAAGAAGAAATCGAACGACAATCAAATTCGCTCGATCTATGCTCAGCGAGTCTCGTCTTCCTAGACAATTCTGGGCAGAAGCTGTCAATACTGCATATTTCACTCAAAATCGGTCGCTAATCGTTAAGAGATTCAAGAAGACAACGTATGAACTTTTCCATAAAAGAAATCCTTCTCTCAACTTTCTACACATCTTTGGTTGTATTTGATATATCTTAAAAAACAGAGAAAATCTTGGAAAGTTTGATCCCGAAGCTGATGAAGGAATTTTCCTTGGATATTCTTCAGTATCCAAAGCTTTCAAAGTATACAAACAATAGAAGAAACTATTCATGTCACGTTTGATGAATCTCGATCAGCTAACTCTAACCCCATCTTTGATAATAAAGAAGAGTTAGATAACCGGATGATATCTCATTATGGAGAACCTGAAGCATCTTTCAGCAATCAACCCAACGCTGATCTCCCTGAAGCTGATGATGATCCACTTATCATTCCTAACACGACTAATAACGTAGTTGAACCCTCTTCAGGGATTGTTGTCGTTCCCATTAGTCATATACCCTATTCTACTTCAAATACTGATCCATCAGTTACTGAATCTCCTTCAGTTACTGAACCTCTCTCAGTAGATGAATCTCTCACTGAGGCTCCTTTAGCAATTCAAGTTAATAATGAAGAATCTCTTGCTGAGGCCTCATCTTCTATACCTGAGCCTCTAAACTCAGAAGCTGACAAACTATGTCATCTACCAGCACAACAATGGATGAAAAACCATCCCATCGATCAAATTCTCGGTGATTCAAGCGCAGGTATTCAGACTCATCGAAGTCTAGGTAATATATGTCTCTTTGTCAACTTTCTTTCTTTAGTTGATCCCAAGAAAATCAATGAGGATATCATTGATCCAAGCTGGGTCAGTGCTATGCAAGAAGAGCTCATTGAATTTGATAGAAACAAAGTCTAGTACCTTGTCCCACGTCCATCAAACAAAACTGTGATAGGCACCAGATGGGTCTATCGCAACAAGTTGGATGAACAAGGAATTGTAACCCGCAAAAAGGCTCGACTTATTGCTCAGGGATAAGACAAGAAGAAGGTATCGACTATGATGAAACCTTTGCACCAGTTGTTAGACTCGAAGCAATTCGACTCTTCCTAGCCTATGTTGCCCATAAGGACTTTAAAGTCTATCAAATGGACGTAAAGAGCATTTTCCTAAATGGAAAACTTCAAGAGCAAGTTTATGTTGAACAACCTACAGAATTTCTCGATCCTAAATATCCAACTCATGTCTATAAATTGGATAAAGCTCTTTATGGATTAAAACAGTCCCTTCGAGCCTTATATGACACCTTTTCTTTATTTCTCATATCAGAGAAATTTGTTCGTGGAAAGATTGACCAAACTCATTTCTTAGGAAAGTCAAGGGTCATATCATTCTTGTCCAAATTTATGTCGATGATATTATTTTTGGATCCACTAATCCCTCTTTGGGTTTACATTTCTCTGAATGCATGAAGAAAGAATACAAGATGAGCATGATGGAGAACTGAGATATTTTCTAGGTTTTTAGATTAAGCAATCTGATAAAGGCATTTTATAAGTCAGAGTAAGTATGCCAGGGATATGTTGAAGAAATTCGATTTAACCAACAGTTAATCTATGAAAACTTTCATGGCTCCTCCTCTCAAGCTGAACAAGGACCCAAATTGGAAACCTGTAAGTGTTACCGCTTACAAATGAATGATCGGCTCCTTGCTGTATCTAACAGCTAGCCGACCCAATATCATCTATTCTACCTGTCTCTGTGCACGATATCAACCTGAACCCAAAAAATCTCATCTGATTGCCATAAAACGCATCTTCAGATATATGAAGGGTACTCCTAATCTTTCCCTTTGGTATCCCAAAGACTCAGGTTTTGACCTAATAGGTTATGTAGATAGTGATTTTACAGGTTGCAATATAGATAGGAATAGCACCACAGTAGGCTGTCAGCTTCTTGGTGGAAAGTTGGTGAGCTGGACAAGCAAAAAGCAAAACTCAGTGTCCACATCAATTGCTGAAGCTGAATATGTAGCCGCTGGAAATTCTTGTGCCTAAATTCTTGGGATGAAAAATCAGCTCAGTGATTTTGATCTTCGACTCTTTAAAATCCCTATCTATTGTGATAGTACTAGTGCTATTGCCTTTGCTAACAATATTGTACTTCACTCTAAGACCAAACGTATAGAGATCATATATCATTTTATCAGAGATCATGTTATGAATGGTGATATTGAACTTTATTTCATACCCACTGAGTACCAACTAGCTGACCTGTTAACTAAAACTCTTCATAAAACAAGATTCAATCCTTTAGTCAGCGATCCTCTCAGCTCTAAGCATTACTCAGTATTACAAAGTGAAATGATTTAGTGTTTCTTAATATATCACTGAACTCTTAAGTTAAATGTATCTTTCTCTCCAAGGTACGTCTATTTATCTCTTCCTTCTTAAAAACTTTAAAACTATCACCGAATATTTTCCTTATTCAGTGATCAAAATGTTTTAAAAGAAAAAAGGTTAATGAACGGTCATATTTTATGATGTCATTAATTTTTTTAAAATAAACGGACTAATTTCATGCACGTCTTTTTGACACATGTTGTCCATTGCTCTTCGCACCAATCACTCTAAAAGGATGTGTAGAATAAATCATAATTGCACATCTTTTCAAAACATCATTTTTCTCTCTCCTCCTTCTCTCTTCTCTCACACATATATAAATACCTCCCTTACCCTTTCTTTTACTCTTTACGCGAACAAATTCTGTACATAAATTCTCTTTATTATTGTGTGATAGCAAGAATACCATGAACACACGCACTCTCTCTCTCTCTCTCTCTATAAACCAGTTCTTCATATTCTTTTCTTAATAGAGGTTTGTTTATATGTTTTTGGTCGTTAATCTTTACAAGAAACATGTTTATTATTTAAAAAAACCTTCTTTCTTCCTTTAAATACAAACAATAGGTTATATAAATCCTTCTTTTCTCGATTTATAACTATGCTTCTTAAAAATCATCTAAAAAACCCTAATTCTTTTTTTGTTTTTTCAAATGAAAAGTTTATCCTTCAAACTTTTATTCCAATTGTGTTTTGTAACATAACCTTGTGTACTATTCCATATTCTTTTCTTAATACATAAATGATTGATGCTTCGAACGTACATTTTGGTATTGAAGAATGTTCCTTCAAACTAAACAACCATGTTGCACTATTGGATATACCCACAGACAAACCTCATTCTACAGATGTTTATTTCTTAAAGAACCGTGTGCTCGGATATGCTCTCACCCTCCAACCTGTCATGGTGAAGGATATCCTGAGACAGTTCTGGTATACTGCCAAGGAGAAGACCTTGAAGGTCAAATATGGAAACTTCATCTTTAAGATCTTCTATGAGATCAACAACATGACGGTGAGTTTTGATCCCTCAATGGTTCGTTCTACTCTACAGCTCCAGAAGAACGTTCCATACACCCGTGATCTAGATAGTGATCTTATCATCAAATTTCTAGATGATATTCACTATGAATGGCCATTGAAGAAAGACTCCAATTCAGAGCTCAACAAATCTCTGACCAAGGTTGAGAAGATAAGGGGCCAAGACCAGGAAAGCAAGGTGGCGCTGAACATTGGCTACTCGGTTATCATAAATGTTAATGTCAACTACGCTCAGCTTATCTTTGACGGCCTGGCACGGAAGCTGAGCGGCAATGGGAAAAGGTGGTTGCTAACACCAGGTTTCTGAGCAGGATTCTAGCCAGAATCCTTGCAACAAGATACCCCGCTCAGAGTGACCTTCCCCTCTGCAGACTTGGATCAAGGATTCTTGATCACAAGTCCAAGCCTTCAGATATTGGTCTGTTCCCTCAAATGATGAGAATAACCAATACTTTTCCTCCTCTTCTTTTTCTTTTGTAGCAATGACTATGGACAAACCCGCTCAGTATACCTCAAAAAGGGTTAAGAAAGACATAAAAGGGAAACCCTCTCAGCTAGCTAAGATCTCTCAACAAGTCTCAGCTATTGAACTTCGCTTTAACCCGAGACATCTTCTTTTGTAGATCCTAGTTTCAAGTCTATAACATCAATTCAGATCAAGATTCAAGAACACAGAGATAGATTTGAGTATGTCAGCATGTCATTGATATTCAAAGATTACAAGGTGTTCTTGAACTCTCTCTCTCTCTCTCTAAATATTGCGTATACAGAATGTCAACTGCTTATGCATGCTTCTAACTAACAAAACTAACACTATTTATACCAACCAATACAAAGAATAAACTAACTACAAAGCACGTAAAACACATTTATCACAAGGACTTGAATACAACATTTTAGACCCAACAATCCCTCCCATTGGATTCAAGTCCAAAAACAGCAAATTCTTCAGATCTTTAAGTTTCTGCTTTAACAACAACGATCTTTAGAATTCATTCAGAAAACTTGATTTCTTCCAATTTGATCTTTTAAGGCTTTAGCAATCTCCCATTGAGAAAACTCTTTTTATACAAGATTTTCAGACAATCTTCAAATCTTCAATAGTTTAACAATCTCCCCACACTTTGCAATTTTCTTTAAAGCACAATTTTTGAATCTCCAACAATCTTAAACAATCTCCTCCAAATATTAATCATCGTCAAAAGTTTACAAGCTCCCCCTAAACTTGATTAAATCTTCTTTCCAACTTTCATGCAATCTCCTCATTTAGCACATATTAGAGTTAATCTTCACATCACAGCAATACAATAATCTTCAGCAACTAGTAATAATCTTAAGAAAATTTCTTTACTCCTCTAAGAATCAACACTTTTCAATTGATTTATATTAACTCCCTTTTTCTTCAGAAATGACTCATTCATTTGATAACTACTCCCCTTTATGATGTGAATGAGGAGCATTGACATCATACTTCTAAATGGATGATTTAAGAAATTTTGCCGTCAAGTTAATAGAAATTATAAGCAAATCTTTTCAAATTCACTTAATTAATCTTTTTAGATTAAAAATTTAGGGAAAGTTCCAGTTTCAACTTATGAAACTATTTTTTCAATCTTTTATAAAAAGATTGGCTTGTGAATAGAACAAATATATTTAGTACAACGAATGTACTTTATATATGAGACGTTTTGACGTTCATCTCACCAGTACTTTCATTCAATCATTAATAGCTTGAAAAGCATATATATGAATGTTATGATAGAATAACATATATTCTATAAAATTTGTGTAGTGTAGAAATGATAAAGCAACTAATGCTTCAAAATAAGCTCAATAAGATAAACAGTGTGGACTACACAAATTTATCAGACTCGATTTGTGATAATAAAGAAAAGACTTGAAGGGGGATATATATCCTTCTTTTCTAATATCAGTTATCTCCAAATGAGAAATCTATAGATTATGAGTTGTGTGCCCTAAGTGTTAATGAAACACTTATCTTTTGAGAGATAAATGATTAGTTGGTGGGGTTTTAAACAAGAGTTGGCCTAGGTTTTGCCTTTTTTAATATTAGTCTTTAAAGAATTGAGAACAAATAGATTATGCAGTTTGCCCAGATTATAATGGATGGATCAGGGTTATGATATTCTTTTAATCATTTACATAACTCTCATTCAATTCTTTTAAGCTCAATTCAACTACCCCTCTCTTTTACATTTTCAGCTCTGCACACAAACCGATTTTAGATAAGCTCACTCAATATGGTTGTCCTCTTGGGTAGGGCTATCGGTTCTGATAGTCCATAGAGGTTTATCTGATAAGCACTTAGTCCCTCCTAAGATATTACATTGTAAGCTCAATGAAAATGGATTCAGTTAAGCTCGTGATCTCAAAAGTTTGATCAAAAAGATATTGCAATTAAACACATAATGAATATTCAAAGAGTTACTCAAAAATCAGATTATGTATGTAGGAAGAAATAAAATAAAATCTATAAGAACAAATTTACTTATATAGCAATCTAAGAATAACGAAGTATTTATCAACAAATAATTATTTTCAATATGTTATAAAATCAAATTGGAATACAAACGAGTGTATTATCACCGAAAACGAATATTGCATTTTAGAGACGTGATAATAACAAATTGAAGCACAGTTGAATCAGTTAGTGTAATTATGTATGAAGAGAAAATACACAAGTATTGAATCAATGAAATACCTGATCAGAGATAGTACTCGTTACAAACAAAAATAAAAAGAAAATCATTTAAAATCACACTTCTTAGAATAATAAAATCTTTTTAAGCTCAAAGAAGTGGTTTGAACAATTGAAAACATTATGATATACTTAGAAGTTGTCCTTATTCAAAGCATATAAAGATTAGAATTCAAAAACTTGTTCTTGTAAGAATCAGATCAAAATGAAATGAAGATTGTGATGCTCCCCCTAAAATTCAGCTCATACACAAACATATAAAAAAAATTAGAGGCTCCCCTTGACTTGTTCATGGGATGATCTCGTGTCTTGTGTATAAAGTGGTGGATAAACATTAGTATGATTATTCTGATCTTCATACTCATCATGAACAGAAGTGGATGATCTCTTGATTGTGATGCTCCCCCTTGAATTCAGCTCATACACAAACATGTAGAAATTTTAGAGACTCCCTTTTGACTTGTTTAGAGGATAATCTCTTGTCTTGTGGACAAAGTGGAGGATAAACATCAGTATGATTATTCTGATCTTCATCCTCATCATGAACAGCTCGTATTTCTAACTATTAAAGCTTGAGTCCTAAACTGTATTGTTCAGAAGTCATAACAATGAAGAACAAGTTCTAAAACGAAATGTTCAGAAGCTAAACCACTGAAGTTCGAGTTCTAGACTGATTTGTCTAGAAGTCTGCACAAAAATCACTTTGGAACATCTGGGTTAGTATTAAACAAATTAGTAGATATAACTTTAATGCGCCATTCATATCTTTTCTTCGGAACCCATTTCCAAACAAACTTCCTATCCATGATGAATGGTTCATCTTTCTTTTGAAAAAATTTATGTGAAAGATTTTTCTTTGGGGCATAAGAACCATTTGTAACTTTAGATTTTTGGGAAGAAGCAGATAAAAATTTGAACTTCTTAGACCTGATCTGTTGTTTGCATTTGGCATTAATGTTGAAAGAATTGTAACCACAATAATTGCAATGCAAATGTTTTGGAGCTAAAGAAAGTATATCTGTTGTTTGCATTTTGCTCATGAAGAAGGTTTGTCCCATAAAAACGAGCATGAAACAAAATTTTCAGTGGATGAGCTATTCAAGCACAGAAAGAAGCCAAATATCTCAATGTTGAATTTGTCACTGCCTAAAAAGGGACCCTTTATTCCTAATATAGTGACCGTGAAACCTGAATATGGACTTATGTTCATTGACTATGATGGTCAAGGTTTCAACGAGTATTTAAGCTCCATCTCTGGCCGATAGATCACTTAGAGTATCTTCGAACTTGGCTGAACGAAGATCTCTATGGAAGGATGATGGACCACAAGATTTGAAAGGAAATGCTCAGAAAAAATATTCAAGGAGAAGATATTCCTGACTACATTAAATTCGACAATCTAGATTAGAAAACCTTTCAATCTTGTAAAACCTTGTATATCTTTTATCTTTTCTTTCAGTGTATAGTTTTTATGTATTAAGCGTACCAAAAACCAATTGTAATCATTTGTAATATTTTGTCTTGAAAAATATTTCAATAAAATAATTGGTTCACTGAAAAAGATCCCTGAAAAGAGTAAATGGGACACGTACTTATGAGTTCTATTTATTTTTTACATTCTCTGACACCTTTCTTGTCAGTGAATATGCGCTCAGTATTAAGTTATTTATGTTATGTAAATTCATTCTTTCCTTGTAATCCTTTATAATTAAAGTAAATTTTCAGTGTTAGCGATCAAATGAATCTTGCTCTTATTCTCCTACACACAAAGGATAAACCCATACCTTTCAAAGTAAAGCACTCGTATGGAGTCACCCTATTGTCTCCAAACATGCCTACCTACTTTGTGAAAGACCACTGTTCATATACGGCAAAAAGCCTATATATCTGGAAACAAATGACAAGATCACCTCTAGAAGCTTGCCACATGCCTTGTATTATCTGACTTGCATTTAATGCGATGGGTATAAATAGCTGAGAAGTCCCTCCTTCTTAGATAGTCTAAGAGATCAAAAAAATACCCAACAAGAGACACCCTCACAAGCATAGATTTCTTAAACTTACAAATTTATATTTACTTCAAGTGAAGAACATCAACTAAGTTCTTCCTTTGGCGTAGTTTTTGTTTCTTCTATCAGCAAGTTTTTTCTTTCTTACTTTTTGTATCTTGTGCATTCCTTAGATTATTTTAGATAAGTTCTATGTCTTATATTATTCCACAAGCAGTCTGTAAATTCTATATTGATCTTCTTTATCAATAAAGGATATTAAAAAATAAAAAATATTGTGTTTGTATTCATTCCCCCTTCTACAAACTGGTATATCCGTCTGGGACCAACAAGTGGTATCAGAGCAGGGTTTTATTATCTCTTCTTTCTCCAAATAATTTATTTACCATTCAAATGGTATTACAAAACACAAACACCAACTTTCTCGACAATGGTTTTCTAGCCAAACCTCCCCGGTTCATCAGAGACAACTTTAGTCTTTGGAAGAATCGGATGTCTCTTTTTTTGGAAGGTGTGGCTCGTGAAGTTCTATACTATATTGAAAATGAACCTTATGTTCATTTGCAATATCTCTATCAGTTCCTGCAACTACTACGACTGCCGCCATTCCTGAAAGGCAGATTCCAAAACTCCCTCATCAATGGAGTGACAAAGACAATAAGAAAATGGCTTTAGATACTGGAGCTAGATCTATACTAGTGATTTGAAACTAAAGATTTGGAAGATTTGCTAGTAGATCTTTAAAGTTATCGCCAAAGGAAGCTAAAGATTTGATTTGGAACCTATATTTAGCATAAATCTAGCAAGTTGAGTTCTAGTTGCTTTTCAAAACTATGTACATGTCAAAATATCTCTATTTTGTGGCTTGAACAAATTAAGTTTGGTTCATACTTGGTGAGTTTTGTGATTTTGTGCATTTTGGCATATTTGAGTTATGAAATCTTAAAAGATTGGTTATAAGGTTTTCATAGGGTGTTTTGGACACCAAAGGGTATTTATTTTATTTAAAGGTGATTTCTTGGATATTTGAATTTGTAAATAGATTGAAGGGTGTTTTGACCTTATTTGGAGTCCATTGATATTTGGGATCTTACCCAACTTATGAGTTTTTGATAAAGGCGCATTAGTCCCTTTTTGGTTATAAATACGTAAATATTTGATAAGTGCCATTTTTTGGCTTTGTGGAAATTTTTCGAAGTACAAACTTTGCGGTTTTAACCTTTTGTCATCATGCTTTAATGAAGTGACAATTTATGGGCCTATTCATGTTATATTGCCATGTGTTTATTAAACCTTTGTAAAACAAGTCATTCGACATAGGTGCTTTATATCGAATTTATTTAAATAGTCAAGTGTGTTATAAGCGTGTTGCTTGATTTTAACTAAGATTAGTTTTAGGGACATTTGCCTGATTTAGTAGTCTAATTGTTAAGCTTTACGTATGATGCTTTTATTGCACATTTGTTGGAAATTACATTTTTGGGTGCATTAATCATTCATTTTGGAGTCATGTAATTTAGACTGTAATGCGTTGGATTCATACACATGTGAGTTAGTCATATTGATTTTAGATAGTCAGTATTGCGGAGAGGAACTTGTGTAGGTTGGACTCCAGAACCGTGGATATGGCGGAGGTGATCTTTGGCTAGTCGATTTTTGGGACCCTGGGTATTACGTTGATGAAATCGTCAGGAGTCGAGTATCGGGACCCATGTTTGAGGCTTTGGCCTAGTAGAATCGAGACTTGGTCATCAAGGGTATTTTTGGGATAAACTTGTGTGGATTCGGACCCAGGACCATTGGCTTGTTAGTGTAACTCTATGTTGTCTATGTAGGTGTTAAGATATGAGGTATTGCGGGGATGAACTCGAGTGGGCTCGGGCTCGGGCCCGAGGACATTAGGTAGTGCAATGGAAACTTGAAAGGAGTTACACACCAAGATCGTAATCTTAATGCGCTACTTGATAACACTGACACACACTTTACATTTCGCTATAGTCAATGGAAATGAGTCTCCCCGTCACTGAAAGGTGTTGCTTGGGTATTGATTCTATCTGTGCTTTCGATGATTTTAGGCATAAAGTATTATCTCATTTTTCGGTTTTTTTGCGAAATGAGTCTTATTCACTTATTTTGAAGGGTGAGTTTGGTTGTCGGTTTGATTTAAAGCATCATTTAATTGTTGGGTCTCATTTTAGAAACGGTGGTTTTGCGAAAATATTCATTTGATTACAAATGCTATTTTAAATAAGGAATTGATGGTTTAAGAGAACTATTTCGGTTTTACTATTTTATATTTATGAGATAAAAGTGCTTATACACCGAAAACCCGTGAACACCACCCCCCCTTCCGGCCAACCCTTCTGGTGATACACACAATCCTTTCACGTTGACTCCCCCACCCTTCTCATTTCCCAATAACTCCCCTACCGCCCCTCTTTCCCGGCGACCACTTCTCCCATGGTGACTCCCTCATCCTCGGCTACTTCCCTCACCTTCACAGCGATTCACCGAACCATGATCTGATGTTTTCTTTAATCTTGCCACCATAGCAGCAATACAACCATTTGCTTGCACTAAACATTCCTGCTGGAAAATCCTCCGATATCAAACTTAAATTGTAACACCCCAAACTCACATTGCATATAACATATAATTCATTCAGAGAAATACATGTCTTATCCCACTAAGGTCCAAAGTACAAGAAACTACAATACAAAATATACAACTCAATTTTATTTTCAAAATACATGCTCTTGTAGTACATAATATTCATCTTCAAAACACATCCCAGGATTGAGCTTCACATAGCTATGCACATAGGGAAACAAATCATATTTTCCCTTTTCCTTTACCATCATTGGGCTCTAATGTTCTTGTAATAAATATTTGAAAACAAAATGAGGGTTAGACCTGAAGGTCTAGT
Organism: Cynara cardunculus var. scolymus; assembly: GCF_001531365.2. NCBI lineage: Eukaryota > Viridiplantae > Streptophyta > Magnoliopsida > Asterales > Asteraceae > Cynara > Cynara cardunculus. The sequence goes on from NC_037530.1 coordinate 18,083,061, forward strand.
GATATCCCTTTCTCCATGCAGTTGCAGGGTGAAAATCACCAAAATATTATTTAAAAATCAACTTTTCACATAATGGAAGCATAAATTCATAATTCATTTAGTTTATCGACCTTCTGGTTCTAAAGACCAGACTTAGAATTTTTTTCATCAAATAGCAAGACCAGAGCTGCTCTGATTCAGAGCTTCTGGTTATACCAACCAGAGCTCCTCTCAAGTTAATCTTCATAAATGTATAGTCAAATACAAATGATGGATAAAATAGTTTTTCAAGTATGAAAGTGTGAAATAAAAAAGCTCAAGTATGACCAGAGTCTCTAGTTCTACTAACCAGAGCCTCTGGCTCAAAACCATAACCAACCAGAGCTCCTCTGGCTTAACGTGAAGGCCAACTAGAGCCCCTCTAGTTTGTCTTCCTTTGTAATAAAAAGTTTTCTAAGTTAAAATAAAAGTAGGAAATCTTATGCACACTTTTAAAACATAATTCTTGATACAGAGCTCCTATCTTAATACATACAGAGCCTCTGATTTAAGCAAAAGATTTGTAAAAGACTTGTATCATAATCAAACCATTATCTAGAACCCTGTGGTTCTATTGTGAGGAACAACCAAAGCCCTCTGGTTCTTTTCAAGGAATAACCAGAGCCCCTCTGGTTCCTTGTAATTCAAACACTTTATCAAAAGCATAGTTTATCCAAAACCATTGGCCATAAGCCAAGTTTTCCCCTTCTCAATAACATCATTACTATCATTTCTAATAAGAGCAACATTCTTGAGTCCTCAAATCACAAAATTGTAAGAACTCAAAACTATTGCAATCTTAAGAGACATAATAGCAAGAGCTATAATAATAACCACACATACAAAGGCCACCCTTATATCCAAAAGTACACCTCTCCTTGATATGCCACCCTCATAACCGAAGGTACACCTCTCCTTGATATGCCACCTTTATCCCATGGTACACCTCTCCTTGATATGCCACCCTTATTTCCTCATCAAAATCTATAGATTAGTTTCAAACGAAGACAGACCAAAGTCACAACCGTCTTGAAGAAACATCCTCTATAGTTTTAACCAATAAAAGTTTCAAAACAGTTTTATCTCAAAACTTTAAAATTCAAGAGCCAACAGTTGTTTTTAATATCATTTTCAAACTCAAAATCTCCTTAAATCCTTAAAATAGGATATCATCCACAACTGTTTCAAAGAAGAAAAATCTTCTTTTATTTCCCAAAAACAGTTTCCACAACCAGATTCATAAAACTCAACTTTAACTGTTAAAACAATTTCTACCATTCTTCTTTAAAATCAATCATCAAAACCACATATTTCAAATAATATCACTTAAAGGTTTTAATATCAAAAACTCACCTTGATATGCACAGATTTGAAGGTTTAATCAAACATCAACTTCTTCAAATAAACACAGATTCCTCAAATCACTTTTATGCAACAATTTTTCTCAAGAACACCTTCACTGCCTTACACACACAAACACTTTTCTTCCTTTCAAAGATTTCTCAAAAAGTGATCAGCTTTAATCTTATCTCTTATATATATATATATATATTAATCAAGGCAGTGTGTATGTTTTATTAATATAAAACTCCTTTGGGCGGTGGAAGGTTTATTATATTTAAACCTTTCCTTTCTTAACCACGAAGGTTGCCTCCCTTTCTATTTTAATATTATTCCTTGTATGTGAATCATTCTACGTGCACACACATATTTTACATTTTCTCATGTATACACAGAATCACATTCTCACACATATACGATCCATGGATTTATTTATATAACATGCATGTTATCACGTATTCACATAATAATCAAATAAAGGTTACCTCAACCAATGCTGTTTAAAATCCAGGTTATCACACAAATCCAAAATCAAACTCAAATCCAATATCAAAAATCGTAAATCCAAAATCAAACTCAAATACAATGTCAAAAACTCGAACCAAATTCAAAACTTGTTTTTGAAAATAAAAATAAAAATGCAAATCTAGAGACAAACCCTAATTCCAAAATCAAACCCATATCTAAAATCAAAAACTAAATCCAAAAGAAAGCTCAAATGCAAAAAGCAAAACCTAATTCCAAAATATAAACAAAATCCTACAAGAAGCATCGATCTAAACGAATCACAAGTATTATTCATGAAAGAGGTTTCTAAAACATATCCAGTAGGATAGATGGTGGTTACAGGTTGGGAAAGATTGAGGCTTATGTTGCCACAAGGATGATTCACGATGAAATCTAAAACAAAATCCAGTAGGGCGATGATGGTTGCAGGTTGGGGAATATGGAGGACGGACGGACAATGTTTGTTGATTTCCAAAGCAGAACTAGAATTATGGACAAAGAAGAATGTTGGGGGAAGACGAGTGTTAACTTCTTCACTGGAAAAGAACTCAGATTTGATGGAATTCTTCTAGAGGTGTTCTTGAACTAGATTATATTCAGGGGTGGGGGAGTTCTATCGGAACTACAGGTGGTGAAACACGATGGTCAAAAAAGAAGGAAAGGTAGGAGGGTTAACGGGTGTTTGGGGTTGTTGTTGGAGATCAAGGAGGTCAATGGGGGAAGGGTATGGGCGTAGGAAACACGTCGAGTGAAGCAGGGATTGTTTTATTTTTAGTTGAAAACTAAACAAATACCACAAAGACAAAAATACCCTAGAGTTAACAGACTTATTTAACAAAAGCTAGTCTAAGGGAGTAAAAGTGAAGTAAAATGGCAACCACAATGACCAAAACTGTAATCAGTTCAAAAGAAGGACGAGAGTTGATAATAAGTGATAATCACAAGGACCGCAAGTGTATTATTTTATGTCAGTTTTAATTTAATTAACCAACATATCTATACTATATTATAAAACATTTGACAAAAACTCTTAAAAATCATTTTTTATGCATGAAGTACTGTATATTGATGCATATTACTTAAAATTTAAATTACAAGTAAATTATGCATAAGTACAACTTATTAAAGCTCCATGTTTGAATTCGTGTAACTAACTGCGGATTAACATAACCAATTAAAGGATAAACATCTCATTTTAAAATATAAAAAATGTAAAATATAATTAGGATAATTATCGAATTCTAACAAAATAATTAATTATTATTTTTATAAGAAAATTATATTATTAAACCAAATATAAATTATTTTGTTATTAAACCTAAATTAAATTATAATAGGAATTTTAAATAGTCAATTTGATAATAATATCGATATATTTTTATCAAAATTTTATTATATTTTCAAATTTATATTTTATTCAAAAATAAAAACATTATCGTTTTTTCAAAATCACTTAAAACCGTATTATAACATCGATTGAGATAAATAATAAATTAAAATATTAAAATCAAGATGTATCTCGCTGCATTGCGAGAATACCCTTCTAGTATAATTAAACTTGCACGTAGTACAAAAAACTAATAATTCGTAGAAAATATCATTTATCTTAATTATTATTATAATTATCATTATCATTATTGTCATTATTATTAAATTATAACTAGAAGAGTACTCGCGCAATGCAGAGAGACATATCTCGATTTTAATGTTTTATTTTATTATCTGTCTCTGTTAATGTTATAATACGATTTTATGTGTTTTTAAGAAAACAACAATGATTTTATTTTTGAATAAAATATAAATTTAAAGATATCATAAAAATTTGAAAAAAAAAATATATCAATGTTAATATCCAATCAACTATTTTAAAGTTCTCATTTTTTTTTGTAATTTCTTTAATTTATTTTTTTATTATAATTTAATTTAAGTTTAATAGCAAAATAATTTATTTTTGGTTTAATAATATAACATTTTATAAAGATAATAATTAAGTATTCTGTTAGAACTCAATGATTATCCTAATTATATTTTAGAATTTTTATATTTAAAATGAGATGTTTATCTGCAGTTAGTTACATGGATTCAGATATAGAGCTTTAATAAGTTGTACTTACGCACAATCTACTTGCAATCTTGAGTTTTAAGTAATATGCATTAATAAACAGTACTTTTACGTATAAAAAATGGTTTCTAAGAGTTTTTGTCAAATGATTTATAATATAGTATAAATACGAAAATTTATTAAAACAACCATTTTTTATGATTGTTTTCACCTTCTAGATAAAATAGTCATAAGTCTGCAAAACTCACATTCATAATTGCAGACCCAGCTAAAAGACAAAAATAATTTACACTTTCTACTCCTATTCGTAAAAAAAGTTACATTTTTTCACCTAGATCTGCAAAAAGAATTATTTTTCTCACCCAAATCCGCAAAAAAAAAATACATTTTTCACTCAGGTTCGCAAATTAAATTTAAAATTCCAAACTTACGACTACTTTGATAAACCTTGTAAACAAGTGGCTAAAAGGTGAAACCGATAGATAAAAATGACTATTTTAATTAATTTCTCTTATACATATATAATTAATACTTTTTATTTTAAGTATATAAATGAAAAAAAAAAAACATGTTAAAATATGACAGGGTGGAGGCTGACCAATCAAGTAGTACTTTTTGTCTTGTTATTCAGAGCGATGACACTTGGACCCTATTATTCATCAGCTGATGACCTGGCACTGATTGGTCAGCAAGGAGTAATTGTGACTGTACCATGCCTTTCTAATTATACCAACCAAAGTAATGCGATTAAAACGACACGTGGGCCTATTTACCAATTTTTTAGTAAACTTCACTTTTGGTCCCTGGCTTCATCTGATTTTTTCGGTTTGGTTCTTAAAATACAAAAAAGAAAATCTATAGGGACCAAAACCAAAAAAAAAAAATAAAAGCAAAAATGAAGTTTAGTCTAGCATTTTACTTTCCTTTTTTATTCCGATTATTGAATTGAAAAATCCAACCAATTAAAAAAAATGTTATAAAAGTTATTTTTTTTTCCTGAAATTTATCAAAAGAATAATTTCAGTTTTGTAGCAAATTAGATGTTTTTATTTTATTAAAATAAACAATTTTTAAAAAATACAAGATTTTTTTATAACGATTTTTACAGTTTAATGACTAAGGTGTCGTTTACCAAACGTTTATCAAGTCACTTACTTTACCGCATGAATATGGTAAAGACTAAGAATCTTACCCGGTAAGAGTAAGACAACAATCGAGAGTCTTACCCGGTAAGTGAGGAGGATGACTCTTACCATGGTTAGCGCTTACCGGGATAAATTGTTGCACACGATTCATTTTAGTGAATAAAATCTTACCTGGTAAGTAAGCGATAGTGTTAAATTTTACCGGGTACGTGTTTAGGTAAACGGACCCTAAGTTATTTATTATAATTTATCTTACTCATAATTTTTTAAAGCATTCTACAAAAAATTTCGAACATAAAGGCCTTGTTTGTTAAAAAAAAAAAATTCTTGTCAATCTCTTATGTCTGATTCGTTCATAGGTAAAACCAATTTAAACTGTTTATTTTTTTCAATTTTTCAGATGCACTTAATCCTTATTGTCCTCTTATCTGGTAAGAGGTAAACCAATCTTTTATTGTTCTTCAAACCTTTAAAAACGACGTTTCTCAATTAATTAACCTTAATCAATCAATTCTCTCAATCGATCATTACCAGATTGATCCTCAAGTTTCTCAATTGATGTATTATAGGATTTAAATGAATACTAATTATATAATTTAGATGTAAATTTCGTAATAATGATGAATAAATATGTAAAATTATACGAATTTATCTATAAATTCAATACTATAACTTCTTATGTATAAAACAAACAATTTAAACAAATTCAAACACATTTCGGACTTCATCATCACCTCTTATCAATTAGAAGTGAAATAAGACTTTAGAATTCAACACATTTTAAAAAACAAACGCCACCAAAATGTCTTGCATTTATATTTGTAGTATATTTACATGCTTGATTTTGCAAATTACAATATTTATGTTACCCTTATAAAAAAATGTTTTTGTAAAACCACAAGGGTGGTGTCTGATTGGTTTGAGCTTGATTCCAAAGGTCAAAAATAGCAGGAGGTCCTAGGTTCAAATTTAAGAAGAAATAATATGGTCACGGAGGTTCAAATGCGATGACTCCAGACTATCTGCAAAGCAGGTGGTGGTCCTGAAATTAGTCAGTTAACATAACGAGTTGAATAAAAAAAAATGTTTTTGTAATTGAATTTTCAGTGGTGAATGGATCCCACATTAGCTGCGGTCAATGAACGTATTAAAAGCGTCATTTTTATTTGAAAACGACTTTTTTGGTCAACAAATGCATTAAATATTTACCTAAATTTTGAAGTCGTTGAGGATATTTCACATTACTTTAAAAAATGTCAGTAATTTTCTAAATGAGTAAATATTTGAGTTTGAAAAGTTTTGATCAATCAGGTACGTACTTGAAACTTACGAGAAACCATTATTATTGAACTATAAATCTGACGACTAATAAAACCAAAGTAAATTCGATATATTGTTTCTTTTAACATATTTTGATTATAAGGGGATGTTTACCAAACGCATTTACCAAGTGACATTACCTCACCTGATGAATATGATAAGGATCAAGAATCTTATCCGGTAAGAGCGAGACAAAAACCCTGAGTCTTACCTGGTAAGTGAAGACGACGACTCTTACCATGGTAAGCACTTACCGGGTAAATTGTTGCATATGATGTCGTTCTGGTGGACTAAAATCTTACCCGGTAAGTAAATAATAGTGTTAGATTTTACCCGTAAGCACTTATCAGGTAAATGTTTGGTGAACGATCCCTTAACCAATTAGTTACTACAATTTTTTAATTAAAATCAAGATTATCAGTATTTAGTAATTATTGGTTGGTGTAAATATGTAATTAGCTATTAGAACTTTGCTATAAATAATAGAAAAGTTGTGTTTATTTCAAAAAAATTCTGAAAAGTTAAGTTGCATTTATTTATGATTTTAATATATATTTGTAAAAATGTAATATTTTATTTTAAAATTTTCGTGTCTTGCTTGATTATTAGTTACTGAGAGTTTAGAAATATATCTTGGTTTGACTGTGTATATCAACTCGTGCAGTGCTGTAGTTAACGCGTTAAGTATCTGCCTTTCATACAAAAAGTTATTAATATTACATATATCTTTAAATGACGATTCAACTTATACGTCTCGTAAGCTACCTCATAAGTTACTTTAAGTTAGCTTTTAACTAATTAAATTAACTGATAATTCAACCACATTTGATAAAAAAACATTTAATAAGATAAATGACAAGGTAAAGTAGTCTGAAAAGATATCTCAAAAAAATTTACTCACTTTTAACATACAGTGTTTATTATAAAAATAAGCTAGAAAAAAAAATCATTGGAACATATTGAAAAGCTATCTGAAGTTGCTTTTTTTTCAAAAAAAATTACCTACAAGTTAATTTATGTCTTATGAAACGAGGATTTTTGAATAGGTTTAATAAGTAAGTATCTTATGATTATTGAACAGAACCTTATTTTGTCTAGAACATGTAATATTACTGATTATTTCTTAAAACGAGACTTAACGTGATTTACTCTTTTCCTTGTCATTCACTTGAAATTGACTAGAAGGGTATTCGCGTAATACAACGAGATATATCTCGATTTTAATTTTTTGTATTATTTTTTTGGTCACTCTCGATGTTAGAATACGGATTTATGTGGTTTTGAGCAAGCACTAATACTTTTTTTTTCCAAATATAAATTTGAAAATATTATAAAAATTAAAAAAATCTCATTTTTTGTGTAATTTCCTTAATTAGATTTTTTAATTATAATTTAGTTTAGATTTAATAAAGAAGTAATTTGTTTTTGGTTTAATAATATAATTTTTATAAAGATAATAACTAAGTATTCTGTTAGAACTCAATAATTATTCTAATTATATTTTTGATATATTTAAAATAAGAATTTTATCTTGTATTTGATTATATTTCTCTACAATTAGTTACACGAATTCAAATATGAAACTTTATAAGTTATATTTATACATAATTTACTTGTAATCTTCAATTTTAAGTAATATGCATCAATAAACATAGTGCGTAATGGCACCACGAATACCTTCTTTTTATTACTTGTTGCAATATCTTTAACTTCAAGATTTATAATTTTAATTTTTGTTGTAATATTACATATTTTAAACTTGAGATATTTGTTTCATCTTGGGTTTTGTGGAGATAAGAGAAAAGAATAGTTGGTGAAGCCATTTTTAGTTTCTTGGTTCAAAGAAACAGAAAGAAGAGGAGGAAAACTACATGTTCTTATTTAAAATTTGTTGCTGAATTTACGTCTTCAATCTACTTGTGAATTCAACGTGAGTTTTTACTTTAAAACATCATTTGATTTGTTTTAATAAGGAAAAATATGGTTTCCTGTTTAATACTTGTGGTGTTTTTGAATGATTATATGCCATTTTTAACATAATATTAGGATTTGATATGCTATTATCAACTGATTGGAATAGCGGTGGCATAATCAGGAGAGATGTATATATTATAATAAATGTGGCATAATCAGGAGCTGAGTATTTTTTGTTATAAAGGCGGCACAATCAGGAGCTGACTTATTTTGTAATAAGGGTGACATAATAAGGAGATTGGGTATACTAGGATAAGGGTGACATAATCAGTTTTTTTAGAAATGATGATCTATTGATCATGGGATATTGTTATCGCATCTATATAATGCGATGAGATTATATTATCGCATGTATCTGATGCGATGAAATTAGGTTCGATTTTCAAAGTGTTATTTTTATCGTGTAACACCCCAAGATCCACATTTGCATATAACCATGTATTTTATATATCAAGAAATATAAATAGTACACATTAGGTCCCAACATTACAAGAAGTTGTATTACAAAATTTACAACCAAATTTTTCCATAATATTCTTGTACGTAACTTGCATATAAAACAAGTATTCCAAAACTTCAACAAATAACAAGCTCTACATCATAATACATGCAAGCATGAAAAGAAAATTCACATTTTTCCCTTTCCCTTATCCCTTGATAAAACCTGACCTGCAATACACATTGTTAAACACAAAATGAGGGGTAGACCTTGAGGTCTAATGAAAAATCCTTTTTTATGCAATTACAGGCTGAAAATCACCAAAACCTGTTGCAAATCATATTTGTAATCATACAAATATATATAACCTCTTAATAAAACATAACTCCAATATCGCGATCAAAAGTGAGTTATAAATTTTCCTTGTCGCACATGAAATGTGACCACTCAGGTCCTCGCATCATTCTATGAGTGAGTACCTAGAGCTCCTCTTACTCTTAAGGACCATAGCTCCTCGGCTCTTAAGGACCAGAGCTCCTCTGGCTCTTAAGCCAGAGTAAGGCTAAACAAAGCAAAGTCACTAAAGACTTAATCTTCAAGTTTGGATCATTTTGAATATGATAGATCCATATAATAGTATCAACCAAAGCTCCTCTGGTCACTTAACTAAGAAAAGGAATCCCGAGTCAAGCCAACCAGAGCTCCTTTGGTCGACCAAAGCCTCTGGTCTTACCAATCAGAGCTTCTGGTTTCAGTCTTTTTAAAACTAAGGACTCATGACTAAGCAGAGGCTCCCTGGACGACCAGAGCCTTTGGTCTATATAACTAAAACTTAGAAAATAAGAAGATAAGATATAAGAAGATAATTGGATTTTTTAACATAACCAGAGGCCCTCTAGTAGAACATGAAAGTTAACCAGAACCTCTCTGGTTCTCTACTATAGTTGTAAAAGATCAAGTTAAAAAGGTTTTAACTTATAAAATTGTACGAAAAACTAAGAGTTTAGATATAGAGCTCGGATACAGAGCTTGTACTTATGAAATTTAATGATGCAGAACATTTGTATAGCACATACAGAGCCTCTGGGTCAAAATATGGGAGTTTGAAAAACTTAGGATTTTCCTATTAAGAACTTTTACAGTTCTAAACCCAACTTTATTATCAACTTAAAATAAATTTAGGAAGAGTTGCATTTTTCCACATAGAACCATACAGTTCAATAACTCAAATACCAATATAGAAAGTTGATAACATAAACTCACCTTATATGCACGTATTCGAACATGAAACTTGCAACAAAGATTTCAAAATATAATCACAGAATCAACTTTTAACAGCTTCACGTAGTGTTTCACACAAGAATACACACAATTTTTCTCTCTTTTCCTTTCTTTTCCTAAAACCAAATAGATAAGATAAATCTTATCTTATTACTTTTATATGCTATCCAAAACTTAGGCAGTGGAGTTTTAATATTTTAAAACTCATAACTCACACTCAACCACATGAACTGTATATATATATATATATATATATATATATATATATATATATNTAAAAAGTGAATGATCTTAACGTATCCTATTTTGTTAGTTTATTCTATAACTTCCAATCAATAAAGAAACCGTCAATCTCATCGATCAATATCTTAAATCAGTAGCTAAAAATTAGGTTCATAATCTTCATCAAAACAATGGAAGATATGGAAGGATTACCAGGTGACGGCATCCGGATAAGATTGAAACATGTGTGTGAACCTAATGAACAATGTGTGAACCTAATGAACAATTGAAAAATTAGGTTCATAATCTTCATCAAAACAATGTGTGAACCTAATGAACAATTGAAAAATTAGGTTCATAATATTCATCAAAACAATGTGTGAACCTAATGAACAATGTGTAAACCTAATGAACAATTGAAAAATTAGGTTCATAATCTTCATCAAAACAATGTGTGAACCTAATGAACAATTGAAAAATTAGGTTCATAATCTTCATCAAAACAATGTGTGAACCTAATGAACAAATGAAACATGTGTGTGAACCAAACATATTGTGTGAACCAATTGAACACATATGTGCACGAATGAACACATATGTCGATGTTTGAGTGAACATGTGCGTGAACGGTTTGATCATTTTCTTCACTTTCGGAATTCGAATTCCGAATGTATTCATAGATGCTTTTAGCTTTTTCATTCTCATTGTCGTCTATCTGTTTTACTCTATGATTATCCATATTACTTGGACTATAACGAAATCTTTACAAAGGGACTTTTTTGAAATTTACAATATCAAAACCATTGTTAGAAGAATGAAATGTAAAAATCAGTAAAATGAACAAATGTGAAACTTCATGTCATTATTACATGAAGATCAATTAGTGATATTTTAAGATTTGTAACTCCCAATTAAAATATTGGGGAGTTACATAAAAATGACAAATTACCTAAATACCCTTACACTTGATATGTGAGTTACATTTGAACCTAACTAAAAGATGGAACATAAGTGGTTGATGTTGGTTAGCATAGTTAACAAAAAAAAATGGGTTAGTATTTGAACCAACCTCATTGCAGAAGAAATGAAACAAAAGATACTGTAGAACTAGGACAGTTATTGTATGAGGTCTACCCAGTGCTAGATGCAGAGGCGCATAATAGATCGATATGAACATTATGAGTTGTCCCGTAATAAAACCAGGTGTTGCTGATACCTTCTTCTCGGTTCCTTCTTCTCCTTCTTCCATWACGTGAGCTCGGAGAAGGAAGAGATAGGAGGGTCCTATGGAGAATGTGGTTAGAAATCCATAATAGAGTCCGAACACAACGACCGAATTGATTATCTTCATGCATAAGGATACTAGATTACCTAGTAGAAAAGATTTCAAAATCATCACAAACCCTTGCAATTTCTGGATTATTATATGATGATTTTGAAACTTTCCATATATAGAAAAGACATAGAAAGAGATAGAATAGAAATGACATCTGTTATGTCAATGACACCAAAAGGATATTAAATGAATGGAATTGGGATATGGATGGAATATAATGAAATAGAGCCACTTTGAGGTTCCGTATGAAATGAGGCATAGTATTTGAACCAACCTCTCTCTCTCTCTCTCTATATATATATATATATATATATATATATATATCATAGGTGGTGGAATTTATAAACAAATAAACAGGTAATCACATAAACATTTTAAAAATTCTCTACTTACCAAAATCTCTCAAAAACCACCTCAAATTCTATAACCGAATAAAAACCTGGTTATCACATTATCCACCGCTCAAAATAATTTCGTCTCGGAATTCATTTAGTCAAATAACCATGAATATTTTGATTTCATTTTAGATTCCAACTCCCAAGTTGCTTATGAACCCTTATGAAAATGCCACTGAATTTTCACAAGACTGATTTCTTTATTCCTTAAAACTTTTGTTGTCTGGTCAGTGACGGCTTTAGGAGATTCCACAAAGTTCAATTTATTATCCACTTTCACCTCGGGTAGAGGTATTGCCAAGTTCGGATAGGCTAAATATTTTTGTAAGTTAGAAACATGGAAAGTGTTATGAATTGAGTTGAGTTCTTCTGGCAATTCTAACTGATACGCAACCAAACCGACCCGCTTACAAATTCTGAACGGCTCAATATACCTCGGACTGAGTTTACCTCTCTTTCCAGATCGAACAACAACCTTCAATGGAGAAACTTTTAACATATCAAAATCTCCCACCAAAAATTCAATCGATTTACGGCCCTTATCTGCATAACTCTTCTGTCGGTCATGGACTGTTTGAATGCGTTCACGTATCTGCTCAATCTTTTCAAAAGTTATCTGCACAATTTCTTTACCAGTTAACTGCCTTTCCCCCACTTCATTCCAACACAACGGCGTTCTGCACTTTTAGCCATATAAAATCTCATAAGGATCCACTTGAATGCTGGAGTGATAACTATTATTGTAAGAACATTTGATTAGAGGCAGATGATTATCCTAATATCCCTCAAAGTCAATAATACAAGCCCTTAACATATCTTCAAGGATCTGGATTGTTCTTTCACTTTGCCCATCGGTTTGAGGATGATACGCCATACTTAATCTGATTTGAGATCTCACGGCTCTTTGGAAACTTTCCCAAAATTTTAAGGTAAATCTACTATCACTATCTGAGATAATGAATAATGGAACACCGTGAAGAGCCACGATTTTTTTGATATAAATCTTTGTCAACCTTTCTAAAGGATAATTCTCTTTAATCGGTAGAAAGTGTGCAGATTTAGATAAACGGTCTACGATAACCTATATAGCATCATACGTTTTCGGAGTTCGCGGTAATTTCATGATAAAATCCACTGTGATATGATCCAATTTATAAACAAGAATTTACAAAGACTGTAAATTCCTATATGGTCTTTGATGCTCAATCTTTACTTGCAGACATGTAATATACCATTCTACATACCTTGTGATAACCTTCTTCAATCTCGGCCACCAATAAAATGATTTTAAATCTTTATATATTTTATTGGTATATGGATGAATCGAATATCATGATCTATGACTCTCATCCAAAATTAGCTCCCGGATATTCCCGAAATGCGGTATCCAAATTTTGTTCTAAAAACATAAAATTCCTTTGTCATTCTTTATCAAAGTTGAAATCATTCTGCCAACTCTTTCTACTTTGATGTTCTTTTCTTTGATAGCTTCCTTTTGACATATTAAAATTTCAACATGAAGGTCGGAAGCCAAATTTATTCTTAACGCAACTGCTTTGATTATACCACTTCTTTCTTTTCTGCTAAGAGTATCAACTACCACATTGGCCTTTCCTGGATGGTAAAGAATTTCACAATAATTGTCATTCACTAATTCAATCCATTGTTTTTGTCGCATATTCATTTCTTTCTGATTAAGCAAATGTTGGAGGCTTTTATGATCCGTAGAAATCTGACATTTAGGTTCTAACAAATAATGCCTCCAAATTTTTAACGGAAATACCACGGCCGCAAGCTCCATATCGTGTGTCGGATACCGTTTCTCATGATCTTTTAACTATCTGGACGCGTAAGAAATAACTTTTCCTCTTTGCATCAATACACAACCCAAACCTAGTTTTGAAACATCATTGTACACAACAAAATCTTCAAATCCATCTGGTAACAATAAAACTGGAGCACTGCATAGACGGGCTTTCAATAATTGAAAAGCTTCACTCTGATCTTTTTCCCAATCATACTTGACATTTTTCCTGGTTAACAGTACATCAATTTATTGAGAAATCTTGAATGAATTTATGATAATGTCCTACTAAACCCATGAACCTACGGATCTCGGTAGGATTTCTTGGTACTTCCCATCTTTCAATCGCCTCGATTTTTGCAAGATCTACTTTTACCCGGCCTCAGAAATAACATGACCCAAAAATTGCACTTCGTTTAACCAAAACTCACATTTGGACAACTTGGCAAATAATTTATCTTTCTTCAAAAGTTCGAGAATTAGAGGAAGATGTCTGGCATGCTCCTCTTTAGATTTTGAGTATATAAGAATATCATCAATAAACACAATAACAAATTTACATACCCGGTTCATTAAATCCATAAATGTTGCTGGAGCATTGGTTAAACTGAAAGGCATAACCAAAAACTCATGATGTTCGTATCTGGTTTGAAGGTTGTTTTAGAAATGTTCTCGTTTCTGACTTTAAGCTGATGATGGCCTAACCGTAAATCAATTTTAGAAAAATAATTTGCTCCAACCAATAGGTCAAACAAGTCATCGATTCTTGGTAAGGGATATTTGTTCTTGATTGTCGGCTTATTTAATTCTCTATAATCAATACATATTTTCATAGATCCATCCTTCTTATTAACAAACAAAACCAGAGCACCCCAAGGTGAAGTACTTGGTCTAATGAAGCCTTTATCAAGCAACTCTTTCAATTGCGTCAACAATTTCTTCAACTCAGATGGGCCAGACGATAAGGTTCCCTGGCTACTGGTGCTTCCCTTGGTGTCAAATCAATTCTGAATTCGATGGACCGATCCAGTGGTAAACCAGTCAGATCTTCTGGAAATACTTTAGGATAATCACAAACTACAGGAATAGACTCTTGCTTACGCTTTTCTTTCTATGAATCAATCACATAAGCTAAATACCCGTGACACCTTTTTTGAATATTTTTTCTAGCTTTCAAGACAAATAACAAACTTGTATGATGATCCCGCGGCCACCATAAATCACAATCTACCATTTTTTTGGCAAATTAATACTAATCATCTTTTTGTTGCACATAATACTGGCTTGGTTTTTTTGCTAACCGATCCATTCCCACTACAACATCAAATTCTTTCATTGATATCGGAAACAATTGAATTGGCAGCCCACATCCCTCGATTTTAATTTGAAAATTATTAAAAACATAGCTAACGGATACTTGACTATTATTAGTAATATCAACTACTAAAACATAGTTAAGTGACACAGAATTCACGTATGAACACCCTACAAATAGTGGTGATACAAAAGAATAAGTTGCACTAGAATCAAACAACACTTTAGTATATACGGAGTTAGCGAGAAAAGTATTTGTTACACGTTCGAAGTTTCCTCGACCTCGTTTTTAGTTGTTTGAAAAGATCATCCCCTTTCCCCTCCTGGACCTCCTCTCTGAACATTAGCTCTACCAGATGCACTTGGAGCATTTCCTCCCATAGTTAGCCTTGGAACTCTTAATTGAGGACACTTCGGTCTGATGTGGTTAGGGGAGTTACATTGAAACATTTTCGAGGAACTTGGCAATTTCTAGATAAATGACCTGTCTCACCACATTGATAACATTTCCTCTGATCAGTACTACAATCACCCTGATGAATTAGGTGACATCTTGGACATGGTCTTTAACCAAAATGTTGGGTATGAAGGTTTTCCATTTTTACAAATTTTGGTTTTCTGAAACTGGTTGAAGATCCTTCCCACTTTCTTTTCTCTACCACTTTTTCTTCCCCTTGTCAGTTTTGTTTCTTTTTTTAGTTTCAGCAACATCTACTGCCATTGGGAAAGTGACAAGATTCATAGCAATTACAAACTCTCGTATTGATGATTTTAAACCACAGATGTACCTTTCAACTTTACGAAATTCTGTTGAGATGTAATATTCTGTAAATCGGGAATGCTCAATAAATCTTTCAGTAAATTCCCGCACCGCCTGATTACCCTGTTCCAACTTCAAAAATTCTTCTTCCAATAGTCTGACAGCTGCATTTGGACATAATTGCTCTTTAAATTGATTTACAAATCCTGACCAAGACATTGTTGATCCTCTCTCTCAGTGATTTGATGATAATCCCTTTTCACTTATACATTGCATTTATGTTTCTGTCTTTTCAGTTCCAGCGATCATCACTGAACCTGTTTAGTGATCACTAAAGAACTTGTATTGTAATTTGATCAGAGACAGCGATACTTCAAGAAGACAACACTCACACCAAAGAACCTTCAGCTAATGTCGAAGACTGAAACTGAAGATTAGAGACTCGCGAGTACGCGATCTGAAGCGGTACTTAGTGATTACAAGCTCGTCTATATATGTGTGAAGACTGCTCAAGCCCCAGCGAATGCTGAAGAGACCTTCAGGTTATTCCAGCATTCAGCAATCAAAGGAAGCTTGCTTAGCACGATTGTTGTTGTCTTGTCCTTATGCACACAAAGAACAAACCCATACCCTTCTAAACGTTGGTATGGTACAGAGCCGACTAGTGGACTCTGTTGTCCACTAACTTTAAGTATGGATGTCTGCCCATGAATAGTGCTCTTTGTACTATTCATTATGGCAAAGGACAAGCCTTCCTCTTAAGACTTGACACGCACTCTAACCCTACCATATTGCATTAAATGTTCATTTAATGAACTGGGTATAAATAGAAGTGTTTCTTCTCCATGCAGAGTGCGCACAACTCACTCTCTAAACCTAATTCTTACTTTGAGCATTTTCTAGCTTAAGTAAAGAAACTTATCTTACAACATTTCTTTTCTCATTTTGCTAAGAATCTGTGTGTAATCAAAGATTGTTTAGATAGGTTTTCTTACCTTATCTTTTCGCAAACAATCTTGTAAAATTTGTATTGATCTTCTTTATCAATATACATTTAAAATTTGAAAATATTGTGTTTGTATTCACCCCCCTTCTACAAACTGTTTTACTTATCTTGTAGACCCTCAAGGGACCAACAAGTGGTATCACAACAGTGTTTTCTTTTCTCTAATCTGTTTGGCTGTTTTTTGTATTAGTTTATCTCTTCTCTTAGATAACTTTACTACTTACAAATGACTTTACAAATTACTAACACACACAAAAGACAATGGCTCTCTTGCCAAACCTCCCCGGTTTGTCCGTGACAACTTTAGTCTCTGGAAGAACCGAATGTCCCTCTTTCTTGAAGGTGTGGATCATGAAATTCCACATTACATAGAAAATGGACCATATATTCCATTTGCTACTGCTCTGGCTGTTCCAGCAACAGCTACGACTGCCGCGATTCCTGAACAGCAGATTCCAAAGCTCCGTCATAAGTGGAGCGATAAAGACAAGAAGAAGATAGCTATAGACACGCGTATAATAGCTATGTCTCTTCCTGATAAGATTTATCACTCCATGATGAAGCTTAATTTTTTTAATCAATGTGGGACACACTTTGTGTCCAATATAAAGGAACCACTTAGGTTCAAGAAACCAGAAAGATCAATCTAGTAAGACAGTATGAAAGCTTTCTCTGTGGAAAGTCTGAGACGCTGTCCGAAGTACATCAACGATTTAACTGCCTCCTTATTGATCTTAGGGATGTCGGCAGGGAATATTCCAACTCAGAAACTTTAACTAAGTTTCTGGAATGTCTTCCTGAGTCTTGGGACACCTTTTCCATGTGTCTCAAGATGTCCTATGACATGTCCACTCTTTCTCTTTCTACTTTATACGGGATTCTGCTTAACCATGAGCAATCTCATCAACTGAAGAGGAATCTTGTAAAAGATTTCAGGGAAATGAAAAGCTCTCCTTTGGCTTTGATCTCTCAAGCTTCTTCAGCTGAAACTTCTTTTACCCCTTTTGTCTCTTCTCTTCCTCCTATTGTTGTTACAGAGATAGACTCTTCTATCTCTAAGGATATTCTAGAATCTGATTTAGCAGATTTTTATGAATCCCTGGCCCTCCTAACTAAGTCTTTCAGGAGGTTCGCCAGTAAAAGCAACTTCCGCAGATCTCCTTAGCTATCCCTCAGGGAAAAGCCAAAGTCTGGAAGAATAGACAAGGCTTCAGCTGTCTGCTACAACTGTCACTGGCCTGGACATTTTACAGGTGAATGCAGGTCAAAGAAGACTGTGATGCCATCCTCCAAAGCTCCCTCCTCCTTCAGGACCAAAAATGAAAAATACTTAAAACTGAAGGAGAAATATAGGAAGGTGAAAAACAACCAGCGAAAGGCTAAAGGCCTTGTCGCTGAAGAGCATGACTGGGCTGAGTCATCCGATGAATCATCTTCAGATGAAGAGGATACAGCCTATATATCTGCTTGATGGCCATAGATGCAGATGAAGGATCTTTAGAAGCATTTACTTCCTTTGAGCCATCTACCTCTTTTATTACTCAGGTATGTTCCCTGAATGAACCCTCTTCTTCTTCTAGTCTTTCTGCACTGGATACGTTGATGGTTGACCTTTACAATGCCCTCAATGGCAAATCGAAAGCAGAAACACTTAACGTTGATCTACAAGAGCAATTGAAGATTTGCCATTCTAAGATCAAAGAACTGACCTCTGTCGAGGAAAATCTTAAGGATCAGGTTATTGTAAACCAAGCCATCACCGTTGAACGTAAGAAGGCTATCGCTGAGCGTGAGCGAGCAATCGCTAAACTCAAGGCTGAGAAAGCTACCATTGAAGGGTGGTGTAAAGCTTCCATCAAAGCCTCTAAGATTATTAATGCTCAGATCCCCGCCAAGATAACGACTAGTCTAGGATTCTCCTATTATCAGGAAGAACGTGTTACAAACAAGTCCATGCTCAAATTTGGCACCTTCATCTCTTCTATTCCTAACACTTCTTTCTTCAGGGACTAGGAAATCTGAACCATTTCAGAAATTCAAGTCTTAGCTCAAGGTGAACTTTTCACCTAAGGAATCCAATTCCTCAAAGATTCCTCGTAAAACCAATGAGAAGGGAATCCTTGGAGCTGGTCCCATGTCTAATCTAATACTTCCTGGCCCTAAAGCTACTCTAAGCTTTAAGAAGTGTAAACACTGCGGTGAGAAAACACATATTGCCAGTAAGTGTCCTTCTGCCGTCAAGGCTGGTTCACCAACCAAGGGCAAGAAAGTAGCCAAGGGTAAGAAATCAACCAAGGCAAAATCATTCACAAAGGCTGCAAAAGCAACCAAGGTGAAGAAAACCGCTGGAGCCTCTTCTTCGGGCTCAGCGAAGACAACTCCTGCTGAAAAGTCTTCAGCATCAGATGTTGTAGTTCCTACCACTGAAGCCTCTTTGTCAGGCTCAATGAAGACTTCCACTGAAACTACTTTAGTAGCGTTAGAGGTTGTTCCTTCCACTGAAATCTCTTCAGGTTTAGTGATGCGATCTACTAATACTAATTCTTCAGTTTCAAAGGATGATGCCTCTAACTAAGCTGGACCCAAATAGCTGGGTACCAATAGCATTCTTAATTTGTTTCCTTGTACAGGACGTCAAAGGCATATGGTATCTTGATACGGATGTTCAAGACATATGACTGGAGACAAATCCCTGCTAACTCATTTCAAGCAAGAAAGATGACCTTCCATAACCTTTGGAGGTAACGGAAAAGGATATACCAGAGGATTTGGTATATTAACCAATGGTGCAACAACTTTCAAACGCGTTGCATATGTTGAAGGACTGAAGCACAATCTTCTTAGCATCAGTCAACTGTGTGATAAAGATTATATAGTTAATTTCTCGAAGAATTCATGTCACGTTCTTGACAAAGATGATAAGGTTGCCCTAACCGGTTCTCGTCTAGAGAATGTATACATCATCAATATGAATTCCTCTCTCACTGAGAATAACTGTTTCTTCTCAAAAGCCTCGTCAGATATTAACTGGCTATGGTACAAACGACTTTCTCATCTCAACTTCAAGACGCTCAGCGAGCTGTCAAGAAATGATCTTGTCACTGGTCTTCCTCAACATTCTTTTGCAAAGGAATCTCTTTGCTCAACATGTGAAAAAGGAAAACACACAAGAGCTAGATTTAAGTCAAAGCAAATCTCTTTAGTGACTGCACCTCTTCAGCTATCGCATATGAATCTTTTTGGTCCAGTCATTGGGTTTTTTTCTTAGATCCAAAGATGAAGCACCTGAAGAAATCATTTCATTCATCAAGAAAATAAAAGTACTCAACAATGTGAAAGTACGATTTATTAGAAATGACCAATGCACTGAATTCAAAAACAGTACTATGGATAACTTCTTTGAGGACAAGGGAATCTCTCATAACTTCTCTTCATTGAGAACTCCTCAGCAGAATGGGGTTGCTGAAAGATGAAATCAAACAATCCTTGAGGCTGCTCGATCAATGCTCTGCGAATCCCATCTCCCTACTCAATTTTGGGCTGAAGTTGTCAACACCGCTTGTTTCACTCAAAATCGATCGCTGATCGTAAAGAGGTTCAAGAAGACGGCCTATGAACTCTTCCATGGATGAAAACCTTTTATAAGTTTTCTTAATATATTTGGTTGTACTTGTTACATTCTCAACAATCGCAACCAACTTGGAAAGTTCGATCCCAAAGCTGATGAATGAATCTTTCTTGGATATTCTTCAGTATCCAAAGCCTTCAGAGTATTCAACAAACGAAGACAGACGATAGAGGAATTTATTCATGTCACCTTTGACGAATCTGAATCAGCTAATTCAAAACCCATCTTAAATGATGAGAATGAATTAGAAAACTGGATGTTCTCTCACTATGGACAACCTAAAGCTTCCTCCAGTGCTTCTCTCAACACTGAATCTCATGAAGCTGAAGATGATCCTCTCATCATTCCAGTTACAGCTAGTCACTCCAACCCATCTTCTTCAGAGATCGCTGCCGTGCCCATTAGCTGTGTTCCTCCTTCTTCTTCAAACACTGATCAATCAGTGAATGAAATGCCTTCAGTTTTTGAACCCGTTTCAATCGCTGAATCTGAGGCTCCTTTGGTGATAGTCCCTATTGCTGAAGATACTGCTGCTGAAGCCTCATCTTCTGTTCCTGAACTCGCTTATTCAGATGAAATTCCTTTACCGGTTTAGCGATGGACAAAAGACCATCCAATTCATCAAATTCTTGGTGATCCAGATGTAGATATCAAGATATGTCGTTGTCTTGGGTAATATTTGTCTCTTTGTCAACTTCCTTTCTTTAGTTGAACCCAAGAAAATTAATGATGCGATCTCTGACCCTAGTTGGGTCCTTGTCATGCAAGAGGAGCTCATTGAGTTTGATGGGAACAAAGTCTGGTACCTTGTCCCACATCCATCTGACAAATCCGTGATAGGCACCAAATGGGTCTATCGCAACAAGTTGGATGAAGATGGTGTGGTAACCCGCAACAAGGCTTGGCTTTTTGCTCATGGTTATAGACAAGAAGAAGGGATCGACTATGACGAGACCTTCGCACCAGTGGCTAGACTCGAAGCAATTTGACTCTTTCTAGCCTTTGCTGCCCATAGAGACTTCAAAGTCTTTCAAATGGATGTAAAGAGTGCTTTCCTGAATGGAAAACTTCAAGATGAAGTTTATGTTGAACAACCTCCAAGGTTCCTTGACCCTAAGTATCCAAACTATGTCTATAGGTTGGATAAAGCTCTTTATGGGTTGAAACAGGCTCCTCCTGCCTGGTATGATACCCTTTCATCTTTTCTCATCTCTGAGAAATTCTCTCGTGGAAAGATTGTCCAGACCTTATTTCTTAGGAAAGTTAAGGGTCACATCATTCTCGTCCAAATTTATGTCGATGATATTATTTTTGGTTCCATTAATCCCTCTTTATGTTTTCGTTTCGTTGAACGCATGAAGAAAGAATATCAGATGAGCATGATGAGAGAAATAACATTCTTTTTAGGTCTCTAGATCAAACAAACAGATAAAGGTATCTTTATCAACCAAAGTAAGTATGTTCGAGACATGCTAAAAAAGTTTGATCTATCCAATAGTTCATCTATGAAGAATCCAATGGCTCCTCCACTTTCTCTCAACAAGGATCCAAATGGAAAGCCTGTAAATGTTACTGTTTACAGAGGAATGATCAGCTCCCTGCTGTATCTAACAGCTAGCCGACCCGATATCATGTACTCCACTTGCTTATGTGCAAGATATCAAGCTGAACCAAAGGAATCCCATCTGATCGCTGTCAAAGCATATTTGGATATCTTAAGGGAAATCCTAATATGGGTCTTTGGTACCCTAAAGGTTCAGGTTTTGACCTAATTGGTTATTCGGATAGTGATTTTGCAGGTTGCAAAATTGATAGGAAAAGCACCACTGGAGGCTGTCAGCTTCTAGGTGGAAAGTTGGTGAGCTGGACAAGCAAAAAGCAAAATTCAGTGTCCACATCAACAATTGAAGCTGAATATATAGCAGTTGGTAGTTGTTGTGCCTAAATTCTTTGGATGAAAAACCAGCTGCTGGACTACGAACTTCAGTTTTCAAAAACTCCTATCTATTGCGATAGCACTAGTGCTATTGCAATTGTAAACAACCATGTACTTCACTCCAAGACCAAAAATATTGAGATCTTATATTATTTTATCAGAGATCATGTTATGAATGGTGATATTGAACTTCACTTCATTCCAACTGAGTATCAACTCGTTGACCTTTTCACCAAGCCTCTTGATGACAAGATTCAACATCTTGATCAGCGAATTGGGAATGTTAAACACTGAAGATTAATCTTCAACTATTAAACATCACTCACTAAGTGAAATGATTCAGTGCTCTATCTCTGACACTGAACTTTTGAGTAAATATATCTATTCTCTCTCAGGTATGATTAATCTTCTCTTTTCTTCGACTTAAAACCCTCACTGAAGCTTTTCTTCTTCAGTGAAAAAAAGTTTTAAAAGTAGGTTTCTGTTATATCCCAGATCTGACAATAGAACAATTTAATAAGGAATTCAAGAGAAATTTGTAGAAGAAGAAGATGAAATAGAAATCGACGGTGCTTTCTTTATTGAATTAGAAATTACAAACTCTCAAGAACCCTAATCGACTCTCATTTGATGTTTCTCAATATATGTGTTTACAATGAATTTTCTATTTGCTCTAATTTGTTTTTCTCTACCTGAAACACTACTTATATAGGCAGAAATCCATGATAATCTGAATAAGATTAGCCTTATCCAAAATAGGATTAGCCTTATCCAGGATAGGAAGCATGAAGATAGTCGTCTTGAAGGACCAGAGGATAGACAGACCAGAGAGGCTCTGGTCCTCCAGAGGCTCTGGTCAATACAACCAGAGGCTCTGGTCCTCTTCACAGAGGCTCTGGTGTCTTTTACAGAGGCTCTGGTTCAGGTGTCTTCACAGAGGCTCTGGTTCTTCTTCCAGAGGCTCTGGTTCTTCTTACAGAGGCTCTGGTCATCCATACTTGGTCGATTTAGCACAGCGGCTGGTCTTCTTCCAGACTTAGACGTTTTGGCACAACAACATCTTCATATGATCTATTTTTAGCCCCGATTGCTTAATAAAACTTTTTGAGATAATTATTAGGATCAATTTGATGCTAACAGTTTCAGTGATTCTTTTATCACTGACCATATCTATAAGTATATCTTTATACTTCTCTTAAAAATAAAAAACGATCACTGAACCTTTCTCTATCAGTGATTAAAAATTTTGTCTTTTTTAAATGCCAATTTCAGTGATTCTCTTATCACTGACACTGATGCCTTAAAATCCTCACTAAATCTTTCATCTTCAGTGATAAAATGTTTTAAAAGGTCTTAACAGTGTTTAGTTAAACACCGTATGACTCTTCGTTTTCTTAAAACTCTTTGTTTTTAAAAAGAAAATAGTAAATGATCCGTCTTAATGACGACATTCTCTATTGACTATGAGCAACGCTTGGAGACGCGCAAAAGGTTCTGTCATTACGCTACTTCATTTAATGTCATCCAATCATGGATGAGAAAGTGGTATCTTTTATCATGACCACTTTCCCGAACCGTCGTCTTTTTACCCTCTCATATTCCTTCTCTCTCCTTCTACCTATAAATATGAGACTTTTTCTCTACTTTTCTCTTTACGCTTTCAAAATTCTTAGACGAACCTCTGCTAAGATTTCTCCAAAGCAAGAACCCTCTCAAATCTTCAAACACTTTTCGACCTTTCTCTCTAATCTCTAAAGGTCAATATCTTCTTCTTCTTTATATTATGTTATAAGAAATGTTTAATCTGTTTTAATAACCTTGTTCTCTTAATACATTAAAAAATAAGGATTATTTAATCAACTTCTTCTTGGTTATATCTTGTTTCTATATACACATTCTACTTGAAAAAACCTAAATCTTCATTAAGGATTTTTCAATAGAAGTTTTTATTAGTTCAAAAACTTTTCTTATACTCTTCTCCCAAACAATCTTGGTTTAAACTAACAATTTATTTATCTTTTTCTTATTATTACAAACAGATGGCCGCTAAGAATGTCAACTTCTCTATCGATGAGGTATCCTTCAAGGCCAACAATCACATTGCCTTGTTGGATATCCCCTCATCCAAGGCGGACTACCAGGAAGCGGCTGACTTCCTCAAACAGTCATCATTGGGTTTTGCACTCAACCATGAGCCTATCATGGTGAAAGAACTTCTTCAGCAGTTTTGGTTCACTGCTGAAGTCATCGATGTCGAGGTCAAGCCTGGACGCCAAGTGGAGCAGATCAACTTCACCTTCAACCGCATGGAAGTGAAGTTTGGCGTCAATACCTTGAGGACGGCTCTTCGCCTTCCCAAATGCCCCTACGACAGCGAACCCACCACCACCGAGATCATCGAGTGTCTCGACGCCATTGGCTATCAATGGCCAATGAAGAAGGACTCAAATGCTCCCATGAAGTTCTTGTCCAAGATTGAGAAGAACAGGATGTCAGCTGTCTGGCAATACCTGTTCTCTCATTTCATCCAGTGCATGGGTGGAAAAACTGGACAGGCCTCTAGGATCGCGTTAACCATAGGTGTATCTTCGATTCAGTGTCGCAATATAAATTATGTTGCGGTCATTTTCGATGACCTGGTGCTCAAGCTGAACACGCGCCAGTGAGAAAAGGTGGTACCTTACACTAGGTTTTTTTCGATGGTGTTTGCTATGATCTTTAAAGATCATTACTCCACGGAAGGAAACCTCCAGGTTTCCAAGCTTGGATCCAGGATTCTGGATCATAAGCTGAGGGACAGTGATGTGGCGCTAACTTCTATTGTGTCCATCACTACCTCTTCTCCTCAGGTGGCCACGACAAGGGTAAACCCCTCGAGTCCAGCCAAGCCACCAAAACCCCTTCAAAACGACCCTCTCAACTAACTCTTGGTTCTCCTCAGAGAGCCAAGAAGTCCAAAAAGGGGACATCCACGTCTCTGGCTGAAGCCTCTCAAAAGGTTTCAGCTATTGAAACTAGCCTTACCCCCAAGGCGTCTTCAGTTAACCCTCCCAGCTCTTCAGTGATTTCTCTCATCACTGTCGTATCATTGGTACCTATCCCAACTGCCTCAGTGACCCAAATCACTGAAGGTATGAATATCAGCGTCGCCACCACTGAACACCCACGTCTCTTCTCGACCATTTTCTCTTCTCCTCCATCTTTGGTCTTTACACATGTTGATGATGTATCAGCGACCGTCCTCCTTGATACTGAGACACACACCACTGGACCTGAGGTTGCTCCTCTCGATGCTCCTCAGCATACGGATGTCAATCCTCTCGACAACATCTTTGCTCAAGCCAATGACAATCCTTTTGATGTCATTGATGGCCCCTTAGGTATTCCATCTTCCTACCTGTTCATTTCTACTAACCTTGAGCCTTTTGCTCACACTTCCTCTCTTGCAGGTCCTTCTTCTATGCATCAGCCTAATGCTGAGGGAGAGGAAGAGGACGGGGGCGAGAAAGAAGATGGAGGGGATGAAGAGATTGATGATGACTATGATGGCATCTGATATCAAACTTCTCCTCCCCGCTGTTGATTCTGTTCTCTGCAGGATAACCGAAGTCCACTAGAAGATGCCCCGCCAGGCTGACCTTGATGCAAGCTTCTTCGCTATTCAGGCGGACGTTCAAGAAGTTTAGATTCACCTCATGACTCTTTAAGAAGCTGTTCAAGCCAACACCGATGCCATTGCTGCTCTCTCCAGCAGGGCTGACGATGCTCAGGCTATCGCCGATCAACAGACTGGTCTTCTTCAGTAGATCCTGGATGATGTCCATCAACCAGCTTCAGTGATCCCACCTTCTTTCTCTACCGATGATCGCGCCTAGCTCATTGAGACGCGTGAGGCAACGACAACTCTAGCCGGTGCTCTGTCAAGGCTAGAGGAGGTAATGGTTCTCCAGCGTTAGCGCTTGGACAAACTCTCTGGCCAATTCTCTCAAGTATTAGCCAGAGAGGGGGAGATGAGGTCCAATGCTGGTGAATCATCTGATGCTGCTCCTACTCCTTCTAAGGCTGTTGGTCTAGTATCAACTACAGGTGATGCTGAAGTTGA
Source organism: Cynara cardunculus var. scolymus (assembly GCF_001531365.2). Classification (NCBI taxonomy): domain Eukaryota; kingdom Viridiplantae; phylum Streptophyta; class Magnoliopsida; order Asterales; family Asteraceae; genus Cynara; species Cynara cardunculus. The sequence continues at coordinate 18,109,651 of NC_037530.1, forward strand.
GGCTCCTAGAGCTGAAACAGTTGCTGCTTCTGTAATCCCGACCACCGAAGCTACTCCAGCTGAGGTTGTCGATGCCATCCCTAGGGATGATGCTCCTTCCATCACTGCTGCTGGTGATGATGATGATGATGATGATGAAGACGAAGATGATGACGAGGATGATGAACCTACCATTCCAGCCCCCGGAAGTGACCTAGATGGCGACAACGACGATGATAATGAAGATGACTTTACCATCAAGTACCAGAAGCCATCAGCCGCCACCAAGGGAGTTGCTCTTAGGGATTCTGTATCCCAGGGGGAGCAAAGGAAAGGTGAATCTACTCAAACAAGGAACCAGGACCCCAAGTCGAAAGGCAAGACGGTCGCTGAAGAAGGTAACTTGAAGGTATTATTCAAAATCCCTCAACAACCTGTTTTTAAAGACTCTATCTCTCAGGTAGTAGTCATTTCCTTGTATCAACTTCAGATTCCATCAACCACCTGCGGTCGATTGGAGTGGGTCCCTGATCACCCTGTCTCTAGTGCTTCTATCGACCAGCAGATGACTCAGCTAAAGGAGTTACTCGACCAGACTAGAGTAAAAATTATTCTTCGTACCTTTAGTGGTGAGTTCGACTTACTTTCTGAAGTTGAAAGACTCGAGGCATTAAGGGCTGAAGAAGAGCTAGAGCTTCAGAAGAAGTAGACTGAAGACAGCTTGAAGCTGACCAAGTCACTAGCTGCAAAGGTCCTCCCCAAGAGAAAGTCCAAGAAAACGGTGAACGCTGTCCAAGCCCAGACTAAACTTCTTTCTATTGTAGAAGCTGAGCATGAGAAGAACCTGAAGCTGGTGGAAAAGGACAAGCGATGGAGCAAAGCAAAGCTGAAGAAGAGAATCAGTGCCCGCCCAATTCTCAGCATCAGCATCAACGGACGTTCAAAAGACGGTGGAACACTGGTCTCAATGCTCATCACCAGGGACAATCTCGATGCCATCACCGAGTACCCTTCCTACCTTGGCTGATACGGATACAGCGAATGGATGGAGATCAGGCACGCCATTCAGTGATCCAAGTCAAGACATAAGACGATTATCGAGGACACCATCAACAATCTCATCAAAAGAATGTCCAGGTATGTCGCAGTCCCTGACAGGCCATCTCTAAAGAAAGGTGGGAAGAAGAAACTCAAGCTCTTTGATCCTAATGCTGGACCATTCCTAAGGAACGAACATGAAACAATGTTCTCTTTAAATGAAGTCCTGAAGGCTCATCAGAGTGTAGACATTTCTATGCTGAATCTTGACTTGCCAGATAAGGGTTCCTATACACCCAATACTGTGCATTTTAAACCTGAGTTAGGAGTTATATTTCATGACTATGAAGGTGAAGTCAGATTTCAGAGAATGTCAGAGCTACATCTATGTCCAATGGGTCATCTAGTTTACCTCTTGCTCTGGATAGATGATAGCATGCCTGGAAAAGTCGTAGATCTGAAGATACGAAGGGAATTCCTACGTCGAAGAAACCTTGGTGAAGATGTACCTGCTTACATAGATCTAAGTGTTCTAGATTAGTTTCTCTTTGTAACAACAATCCACTTTTCCTTGTAACTTTTTGTACTATGTCTACTTTCAGTGATTATACTTATAGTCTGTAAGCACTAGACATGTATTGTAATACTTGTAATATTACCAATGATAATAAAATGAGTATTTCATGTACTTCACTGAAAAAGATCCCTGAAAAAAGTAATAGGGACACAAGTCTATGAGTTCCAGTGTTACTTTTTACATTCACTGATAATCTATAAGTCAGCGAATAAGCTTTCAGTTTCAGTTTCCATACTTATAATTTTCTCTTAGATATAACTTAAGGAAAATTCTCAAGTAGAGACTGACTCACTGAAAAAGATCCCAAAATAGTAAAAAGGAACATGTACTTTATATGTAACTTTTCATTACTATTATTTGATAAGACAACCTTCTTTATGTTGTCTTGTTATCATCAAATAGGGGGAGATTGTTGATCCTCTCTCTCAATGATTTGATGATAATCCCTTTTCACTTATACGTTGTATTTATGTTTATGTCTTTTCAGTTCCAGCGATCATCACTGAACCTGTTCAGTGATCACTGAAGAACTTGTATTGTAATTTGATCAGAGACAGCGATACTTCCAGAAGACAACACTCACACCAAAGAACCTTCAGCTAATTTTGAAGATTGAAACTGAAGATTAGAGACTGGAGAGTACGTGATCTGAAGTGGTACTCAGTGATTACAAGCCCGTCTACATATGTGTGAAGACTGCTCAAGCCTCAGCGAATGCTGAAGAGACCTTCAGGTTATTCCAACATTTAGCGATCAAAGGGAGCTTGCTTAGCATGATTGTTGTTGTCTTGTTCTTATGCACACAAAGGACAAACCCATACCCTTCTAAACGTTGGTACAGTACGGAGCCGACTAGTCGATTGTCCACCAACTTTAGGTAAGGCTATCTGCCCATGAATAGTGCTTTTTGTACTATTCACTGTGGCAAAGGACAAGCCTTCCTCTTAAGGCTCGACACGCACTCTAACCCTACCATATTGCATTAAATGTTCATTTAATACACTGGGTATAAATAGAAGTGTTTCTTCTCCATGCAGAGTGCGTGCAACTCACTCTCTAAAACTAATTATTACTTTGAGCATTTTCTAGCTTAAGTAAAGGAACTTTTCTTACAACATTTATTTTCTCATTTTGCTAAGAATCTGTGTGTAATCAAAGATTGTTTAGATAGGTTTTCTTACCTTATCTTTCCGCAAACAATCTTGTAAAATTTGTATTGATCTTCTTTATCAATATACATTTTAAATTTGAAAATATTGTGTTTGTATTCATCCTCCCCCTTCTACAAACTGTTTTACTTATCTTGTAGACCCTCAAGGGACCAACAGACATTATTTGCAAAATATCCAATTTAGCTAATGACTCCACATCCCACCAATACAAAACGTGATTTCAACATTGATGCTGCAAATATGATTTTGTCTTCATCTGGACACTTGCTGGTGTTGAATACAGATTCTATTTCTTTCAACTAACACATTGCTTTTAATGATTCTCTTTCTCTAGAAAATATTGGGGGCTTACATGTCAAAAACATCTTAATATCTCCCCTTCTGCTGTTTGTAGCTTGAACTTGTGGATTTACCTCGACTCTTTCTATTTCAATTCTGGTTGGTACCCCAAGAATAGATGTCAGAGTGTTTCTTAGTTTACTTATTTCTTCTACTAATACATCTCGGGTCACATACTCAGGCTGCTGCATAGGTTCTTGATTTATGTTTCCAGAAATTGATTCATTCTGATGTGGAGATATTTCAGATTGACTGTTCCTTCCTCTCCCATGACTTCTTTCATGACCTCTACCCCAACCCTCTTCTTCTGCCTCGACCTTATGATAAACTAGTAGGAATATTTTCAGGTGAATTTTCTCTCTCATTTGGGTTAGGGAGGGCGATCCTTTCAGAACTTCGAGAATGACTGGCCATCTGTAAATTTTCAATATTAATATTCACATAATCAATTCTCAAATATAATAAGGTGTCTAAGTACAAATATGTATCTGTAAATTCATAATTACATTAGCCAGTTGTAATTTGAATTTACCTTACATATTGTTCTCTTAATCCATCATATTTATTTCAATGGTTTTATCTATGTCAGAGACCCCTAATATGTAAATAATACAGTTTAAGTCTAGGCTTCATGTTGAATACATAAATCCCTTAAACTCATGCTCTAATACCAACTACGTAACACCCCAAGATCCACATATGCATATAACCATGTATTTCATATATCAAAAAATACAAATAATACACATTCGGTCCCAACATTATAAGAAGTTGTATTACAAAATTTACAACCAAATTTTTCCATAATATTCTTGTACGTAACATGCATATAAAACAAGTATTCCAAAACTTCAACAAATAACAAGCACTTCATCATAACCCATACAAGCATGAAAGAAAAATTTATATTTTTTTCCCTTTCCCTTATCCCTTGATAAAACCTGACCTGCAATGCACATTTTTAAACACAAAATGAGGGTTAGACCTTGAGGTCTAGTGATAAATCTTTTTTAATGCAATTACATGGTAAAATACCAAAACCTATTGCAAATCATATTTGTAATCATACAAATATATAACCTTTAAATAAAATATAACTCCAATATCGCGATCAAAAGTGAGTTATAAATTTTCCTTGTCGCACATGGAATGTAACCAATCAGGTCCTCGCATCATTCTGTGCGTGATTACCCAGAGCTCCTTTGGCTTTTAAGGACCAGAACTCCTCAGGATCTTAAGGACCAGAGCTCCACTAGTTCTTAAAAAACAGAGTTCCTCTGGCTCTTAATCTAGAGCAAGGCTAAACACAGCAAAGTCACTAAAGATTTAATCTTGAAGTTTGGATCATTTTGAAAATGATAGATCCACATAATAGTATCAACTAGAGCTCCTCTGGTCACTTAACTAAGAAAAGAAATCATGAGTCTAGCCAACCAGAGATCCTTTGGTCGACCAGAGCCTCTGGTCTTACCAATTACAGCTTCTGGTTTCAATCTTTTAAAAACTGAGGACTCATGACCAACAAGAGGCTCCCTGGATGTCAAGAGCCTCTGCTCTGTCTAACTAAAACTTATGAAAAATTAGAAGATGAGATATAAGAAGACAATTAGATTGTTTAACATAACCAGAGGCCCTCTGGTAAAACATGAAAGTTAACTAGAACCTCCCTGGTTCTCTACTATAGTTGTAAAAGATCAAGTTGAAAAGGTTTTAACTTATAAAATTGTACGAAAGACTAAGAGTTTAGATACAAAGCTCGGATACAAAGCTTGTACTTGTGAAATTTCATGATACAGAGCCTCTAGGTCAAAATATGAGAGTTTGAAACTTATGATTTTCCATCACAACCAGAGGCCTTGTGGTTAGTCTTGAAGACCAACCAGAGCCCCTCTGGTTCCTCATCAAAACTTTACTTTATTGAAATAATTCAAAGTATAATATCCAAATTAACCCAAAAATATTATTAACTCAAAATACAGGCAATCAAAGCCTCTTTGGTTATAAACCATTCTCCTTCTCTATACAACAACATCATTATCAAATCAATAAGAGCAATAATTCCAAGTCCTCACATCACAAAGAAGTGATAACTTAGGATCATTGCACCTTATGGATGTAATAACAAGATGTATGATCAAAACTCAGATTGCACAATTGCCACCCTTATCCAAAGGTACATCTCTCCTTGATATGTCACCCTTATCCCATGAGACACCTCTCTTTGATATGCCACCCTTATTCCCTCATAAAAAATTAACCAAAACTGTCATTTTCGCCAAGAATGGCATCAAAATAGTTTAATCATAGAAACTTCATATTAAGAACTTTTACAATTCTAAACCCAGCTTTATTATCAACTCAAAATAATTTCAGGAACAATTACCTTTTTCTATATAGAACCAAATAGTTTAATAACTCAAATACCAAATTCAGAAAGTTGATAACATAAACTCACCTTATATACACGTATTCAAAGATGAAGGTTATAGTAACGATTTCCAAATATGATCACAGAATCAACTTATTCAATAAAAGGACGGTAAGAGACTGATGAGACATGGGTTTACCTCTATTCAATAAAAGAATGGTAAGAGGTTTTCACGTCTTATCACAGAATAAACAAACAGTTTGAAAGCTCCAATCTCTATCCAGAAAGAAATAAGAGGGAAATAAGATGTTTTTTCACAAAATAAAACAACACCTTAGTATCTCTTTTCAAATATTCTTCATAATTTACCTCTTTGGTAACAAATTCCTTCCTAGTTTTCGAAACTTTCAAACTATCTGGAGCACTCAGGTCTTTCCTAAAACATTTCCCAGAAACATTCTATTTATGTAAGGTTGTAGTTTTTCCGAAAACAACCACTCAACTATTTGAATAAAACATATTGAATTTATTGGGTTTAATTCTGGGTTTATCACTGTTAACATCAAATAGACACATTTTTTTTTACCAAACTTACATGTAATATACAACAATCAAATCGTCGTAAAAGAAAACACAAAATTTACTTAGTATACTTAGGGGCCGTTTACCAAACACTTACCCGGTAAGTGCTTACCGGTAAAATTTAATACTATTATTTACTTATCGGGTAAGATTTTAGTCCACCAAAACGATATCGTATGCAACAATTTACCTGGTAAGCGCTTACCGTGGTAAGAATCGTCCTCCTCACTTACCGGGTAAGACTCTTGGTCCTTGTCTCGCTCTTACCAGGTAAGATTCGTGGTTTTTACCATATTCATGCAGTGAGGTAATGTTACTTGGTAAGCGCTCTGGGTAAGTGTTTGGTAAACGGCCCCTTAGTAACTTATTCCAATACTAAAGTCCTTATAAAAAATAATTCTCAAAAGAGACTTTATGACAAATTTTAAACCCGTTTCCCATCTCCAAACTTCTTTTGAAATTATCGTTATCTGCTATCAGATACAAAGATATCATTACGGAAAGATATGCGTGATAGTTTTCGTTCTTTAAAACACAAAAGAACGACAACGATACTGATAATATAGAAAAACACTGGTATGTGCGGTATTTTTTAAAATTTTTGTAATTAATAAAACTTAATTTAGTATTTTTATTATTTTCTTTAGAAAAAATTATAATTCAATTTGTAGAATAAAGTTCCATTTCAAAAAATTGTTTAATAATGAACCAATATTCCAAATTGTTGAGTCCACCAAGCACTTACTTTTCCCCTTTGGAGGAAGCATGGTCCATGCCAGTTTTGTAAATATGCTAATATTCTCATCCTCAATCTCAAGGTATCCCCCCATGCACCCCACCCCACCCCACTCCATTCTTACAAGAAAAGTATGGTCAAAGGGAGTGTTGGGGGGTATGTATAAATATACATACTACTGGTGGCCTATTGTTGAGATCTGAGCTTCCAGAGTGTCATTCACCACCCACTATCCTTTCTTTTATTTCCTATCTTTTCACTACCATGCTATTGCCCTAAGGTCATTTTTGTAAAACCACACTATGGTGTTTTAAAATTTATACTGTTTATTGGTCAAGATTGGTCGATAAAAGATACGATGAGTGTATTCACGAGTCGAAGTATGGATGTGTTATCGTTATTGAAGACTTGAGAAATCAATTTTGGATGTGTGACATGTTTGTCGTTCGATTTTTTATACACTCGTGTGATTCACTCAAGAAAGTAGATAGCGAGATTGAAATAGATGATCTTTTGGGTAATTATGATGTTCTTGAATTGTAATATTAAAATTATGAAAAAGGTATTTTGTACATTTATAATGAACGAAATGCAGTGGAGTTAGAAATGAGAAGTTCGGTTTCAATACCATGTCCAATTAAACAAGGTGAAACAAAGAAAGAACGAGATTCTTGCAAACATTAGTATATGGATAAAGTTTACATTGTATAGGTCGATAGGTGAATTGTTGAACAACATTATGGTTAGATAGACTAAATGACTGTCTTTTTCTTAAGATTTATCTGGATTAAGATTGTTATTTGTTTTATGTGCTTGATAAACGGTTTAAACGACGATGAATGATCTATTTATTTATCTTTGTGTCAATATTTTTTTGTCATAAGATTTGCATAATTATAGCCAAATGTATACCATAATGCCAAAAACCCTAAACTTGTGCACATAAATTCATTTTGGACAAGACAATAACATCATATCTATTTGCACAAAAAATAGCATTTAAATCAATCAATTGTATAGATAGATGATACTTTTCAATTTTGATTTACAACAAAAAAGACGCAAAGCTACTAAGAATTTTCTTGATTGTTATCTTCAACGTCCCATACGATTAGTCAAGATGTGGACAAATTGACCTAGACAACCATAGTTAAGTAAAAAAGCACAAATATATGAAGCCCATTTCGATGAACTATAAAACCGATCAATTGTAAACAGTCAGACGGAATCAAGTAATACAAACGGGTTGGCATCTAGGGTTTATATTCATTCATGTTGTTTTTATATAAGATTTTTATACAACAAACTTAACTCACATAATTGTCATATTTTTTAAGATTTGAACCCTTGATCTCCAGAAAAGTAATCGAGTTATTGGTTACTGCTGAAACAATGGCCATTTGATACATCTACGTTGTTTACGATAACTCAAATACTGAGATAGAGGAAGACAAGCAAGAAAAAATATCAATAGAGAAAATGATGAAATCCAAATATTTGTAAAAATTGGAGGATAAAAAGATGGTTGAATCCATAACGAATCATCATAAAAAATGAAGTAAATGTGTTGAATATAAAGATTTTTATTTCAATATTTTTGAAATATTATAATATAAAAAATATTGTGAGAAACCGAATAAAAGTCTCTAAGTAAGTTATGGAAATCTTGAATCTTGATTGAAATCCCCAATGTATTTGGTCAAATAGTTGCTCTTAAAGCCAAATTACTATATGTATTGCTTTCGTGGGGTATGTGCATACACCAAGTTTAATTCACATTAACCTTTCACAAATCAATCTCTTATGGTGTAAACAGAAAGTGCTTATTTCTTACCCACATTTTTATTTCTTCATTATTTTATTTTAATATTAAATGTTAAGCAAATCAATTTCTTATAATCATTATTATTTTAACAAATAAAAAAGTTTGATCATCAAAATTAAATTACAAAGTCGTTTTTTACCTATCAAATATTTATCGGGTAAGTGTTTATCGTGTGTTACTTACTTCTCGGATGGGCATTGCAAAGACCAAAAATCTTAATAAGCGTTTACCATGTAAAAAACAGTTATCAAATCTATTTCAATGCCTGAGAATGTTACTCGATAAGTAAAGTCATGGTGTTGATCTTTTCGGTAAGCACTTACAAGTAAGTGTTTGGTAAACGATCCCTGAATGACTTATTCATTCGTTCATTAAAAAATAATATTAGTTGTGTATGCATACCCTGCAACAAGATTTAAAAAAATTATCGTAACCTAGGAGTGAAAAATTAATCTTATTCGTCATTAAAAAAATCGAAAACTTATGAAGAATCTTCTCATATTAATAGTATTCAACGTCTATCATGTAATAAATTGTACACATGCAATGGTAAGATGTAAAGTTGAGATATTATGTATTCATAACCCCTACCTAAGAAGTTGTTGTAAGAGATTTTTATAGTAGCTTATTAATACAGTAGTATAGATTTGGTTCTAACTTATTTTTGAAGTAATTACCAAATATAACTTATTTAGATTGAGTCATCATGTGAACTCCCAAGTAACAAGTTGAAAGTTATTGCTATTTCACAACTTGAGGACTATAAGAAACCCACAAATCCCATTTTTTATCCATGTGGGACAGTTGTTACAAACTCCCCCATGTAAATTACTGATGTTCTTGTCAGGTTTCCAACATCCTCATTGTAATCGATGATGTGAGATTCTCCTAAGACGTGACAAACACCCCCTCGAGGACTCATCACACTCGATGAGGTTTGCCTTACCATCCCGAATATACAAGGATCGGCTCTAATATCATTTGTAAGTTGTACCTATCTATGTTCAAAGCAATATTTTGACCCAATATCTTCAAATTCAACTTAACACCATGATGGAAGTTATTAACACCATGATGGAAGTTATTAAAGAAGTGTTATAAATGCAATAATAATAAACATTGATTATAATTAAAGTTTATCTCAACCAACGTTTTCAAAAATTTAACTCAGTTTTGAGGGATTAACAGCCGATAAGTTTTGAGACTTTATATGAATTTATCTAATCTCAAGCATTCATTCTATTCGTTAGTTATGTACTTGTGTGATGAAGTGAGACATAAGATTTCATTGTAAAACAATAATGGAAAACCCATATAACTTTTTATTTTAAATCCACCACCATCACCCATTACCACCCGCCAAACCCCCACCCACTTACCACCACTACCACCCAAAGCACGCCCATCTTCCACCCCACCCCACCAACCCCATCCAATTCCATCACCATCAACCACCCTCACTTGCCATCACCCAAAAACAATGTCCGCTACCACCTAACCTCGACACCTATCACTATTGTACCCTATCTCATCACCCACCACCCCTAATCCATCCAATACCTACCCCACTCCTGCCCCTAAGCACCACCGCCCTACCCCTTACCACCTCTCACCCACTACATCACCAACCTCATCCAAAGTATTTAACATTTCTTGTCCTAAAGGTTCTGGATAGACAAACCAGAGGTTCCGGTTGGCCAGAGGGGCTCTGGTTGGTAAGACCAGAGGGCCTGTAGTTAACCCTTGCTTCTGGTTGGCTTTGTTGGCCTAACTTTTGGTTTGCCTTGCCTCTAGATTGACTTTATTTCTGATTGGTAAGACAGAAGCTTTGGTTGGCCGGAGGGGCTTTGGTCATCTAAAGGGCCTCTGGTTGGACTTGCTTTTGGTTAGCTTTTCCTCTAGTTGGTAAGACTAGATAGGCTCTGGTCCTTAAGGACCAGAGGTGCTCTAGTTGGTCTTGCCTCTAGACTCTGGTTCTTAAGGACCAGAGGGGCTCTAGTTGGTCTTACCTCTAGACTCTGGTCCTTAAGGACTAGAGGGGCTCTGGTTGGCCATGCCACTAGCTCTGAATGAAGCTATGAGTTGAGGTTTTCCCACCAGCGTGATGAGAGGACTTGAGTTTGTCTCATCAATGTGATGCAAGAAAATGGTAATGATGCGGCAAGCTTTACCATGGGGTATTTTTCAAGATATTGGGTATTTAAATGCTATAAATGAGATTTGTTTTATCAAACTGGTGTATTTTGTTATTATTACAAATATGGGTTTATAAACATAATTTGGTGATTTTCACTTTGTAATTGTATCAAAGGGATTTCTCACTAGATCTAGTCTAACCCTTATTTTGTGTTTCAAAAATGTGCATTACAGGTCGGGCCTAATCAGAGAGCAAAGGGGAGGGGAAATTATGAAGTGTTATATTATGCTTAAGTGGAATTTTGGGGCTAGCATAATCTTCTTTTGAATCTGAATGTTTGATATGTATTCATACGTTGTATAGTAACTTTATGAAAATAGTTGTTAGCTATTTTGTAATATAGCTTTTGTATATTTGGGACCAAATGTGTAAATTTGTATTTCTTGATATTTCAGATACATGGTTACATGCAAATGTGGATCTTGGGGTGCTACATCTAACAACCAACTACTTACGTTAATATGTGTAGGGTTAAGGGGTTCATTTGCTGTCAAAGGGTGTATTCCTTTCCTTCGCCTTTGAACCCAATGCCATATTTGTTCATCATCGAAACATCGGCTGACACATAACAAATTCACCATCGATAAACACATAACAAATTCACCATGAAGAAACTTGTGACACTACAAAAAAAATTCACCATGAATAAACACATACAAATTCGATAGACATATATATAACCTTACCAAACCAGATTCATAATGAATTTGACCTAACAAAATCATTAGATTCATTAGCCTAACAAAATCAGAACAAAGAAGTAGCCAAAGTCCCAATGATTCATCATGAATTTAACACATAAAAAACCAATTAACTATGAATCAACACATGAGAAATTTGTGGGATACCTGTTTAACCTACCAAAACTAGTTTCATCATGGAATTGACCTAACAAAATTGGATTCATCATGAACTAACACATAAGAAATTAACCCAACCTCAATTGTGGTACGCCTAAAACACATGACTGGAAAAGAACAATTGTTTATCTTGAATATGTGGTATGACTAGAACATATAGCATGAAAAAAAAAACTTAAGGATTCATCATAAATTTAACCCATCAAAAAAAAATTAATTCACCATGAATCAACACATAACAAATTCGTGAGATATATACCAAACCTAACCAGAACGGATTAATCATGAATTTAATTTAACAAAGTAAATAGTTCATATGTGAATCATGTAAATAGTTCATATGTGAATCATGTAAATAGTTCATATGTAAAATCAAGTAAATAGTTCATATGTGAATCACATGGGTTCACATATCGACATATAGATAAAATGTGAATTACACGGATTCACATATGCACATATAGTTTATATGTGAATCACATGGCTTAACATATGCACATATTATAATTTTTCCCCCCTTATTTGTAAAATTATGAATCAAAAAGAAATTCATATGTGAATCAAAAAATAGTTCATATGTGAATCAAGTAAATAGTTCATAAGTGAATCACATGGAATCACATATGCACATAGTTCATATGTGAATTACACGGATTCACATATGCACATATAGTTTATATGTGAATCACATGGGTTAACATATGAACATATTATAATATTTTTTGCCGCCTACTTGAAAAATTATGAACTACCCTTTATTTTTCTTATAGTGGTTACCATGCGGCTGAATTATCTGGTGCTGCACTATTAGCCCCTCAAATCTTGAACGTTAATTTGTTTAGTGGAAAGGTTAGGATCACTTCTCTATTTCTCATATATTTTATACTCCTCAAATGAACCTATGGCTATATATGTATATGTATATGTATATGTATATGTACATGTATATGTATATGTACATGTATATGTATATGTATATGTATGGAGACGGACGATCGTGTGAGAATAGGAGTTAAAGTGAGAAGCGTAAGAAGAAATATGGATCATTGATAACTTTTAATTTTAACCCACCCCATGAATTTCCATTATCACGGAAATTGATCTGGTGCATCTTGGTGTACCACATTAATGTTGATTTTCAATTTAGGATTGATCCAAGGGTGGAGATCCCTTCTAAATCCTTTTACCATAACTTTCATTCTCACATGAATCCCCCCCCCCCCCCACATACACACACACATATATACATATATATATAGAGGAGTGATCAAATAAAAACCACCCTCATTTTTGTAAACCGTGCAAACCACCTTCATCCGTCGATTTCATTGTTTAATCTTATGAAATTTTTTCATGAAATTGTTTAATCTTGTGAAATTGTTTCATATAAACTTTTTTTGATCAAGTTGTTTCATATATGGTTGTGAAATTGTTTCATATAATAATTAATGAAACTGTTTCATATATTTCTCTAAAATTAATGAAACTGTTTCATGTATTTCTCTAAAAATTAAAATAATGAAGATGATAATATCTATGATTAACACCCTCCACAATAAAAATGATTAATCAACCTCTCATAATTACAAAAAAATGAACAAAATGAAAAATTATGATTGGTTGAATGAGGTTTGCACGGTTTGTACAAATTAAGTGGTTTGCATTTGATCGCTCCCCTATATATATATATATATATATATATATATATATATATATAAGGATCCATTTAAGGGAGAACTGATTAGTTTGTGGTAATCGTGAGATCAATGTGAACCACTCGTTTAAGATATTTAAGGGTATTTCTTATATATGGGTATCACATTGAATATCTTTTGTAGGTATCATAGTATGTATCTTATGTTCATCGGAATAAGGTTCGTTGAATAAGATTGCCGGAGAGAAGAAACAGGAGAGATGAGAGAGGATATTTATAAAATTCCTAAAATGCCCTTAATTAATATTTTAAGTTAAAATTACCAAAACTATTAATTTCCTAATTTAATCTATGATTTATGGTTGAGATTGAATTTCACGGTTAACACAAACAAAACAGTTCTCATTTGATTAAACCCTTATATATATACATTATATATAAGGGGCCTAATCAAATTAGAACTGATTAGTTTGTGGTAATTGTGAGGTCCAATCTCAACCACAAATCAATGAATAAATTAAAAAATTAATAGTTATGGTAGTTTGAGTTAAAATTATAATTAGAGGGCATATTAGATATTTTTAAAAAACTCATCTCTCCTCTCTCCTCTCTCTGACCTCCGACCTCCAATCTCCGGCCTCCCGTGAAATCGGTATCATAGTATATCACAATGGGTATCACATTGTGTATCTTTGTTTTTAAGGTTTGAGTTGGTATCATAATATATCACAATGGGTATCACATTGTGTATATTTGTGATTACTTGGTACCTGCCAGATTAATGTTCGCCCGAGACCGGAGATTGGAGGTCGGAGAGATGAGAGATGAGAGAGGAGTTTTTTAAAAATACCTAAAATGTCATCTAATTATAATTTTAACTCAAATTACCATAATTATTAATTTCCTAATTTATCCGTTGATTTGTGGTTGAGATTTGATCTCACAGTTACCACAAACTAATCAGTTCTCCCTTGAATGAACCTCATATATATAATCTAGCAAAATAAAGGATAGAAACGAACAAAGAATATTTAAGACCTTGAGATCAACACTTCATTAAACTAAAATGGATCCTTAATTGATAATTAATAGGTAAAGAATAAAATATTATAATTAATAAGAAAAGCATTGTTAAAATTTTCTTTTAACAACTTCTAAATTAGACTTTACAACATGTAATTTGAGCATAAATATTGTTCCAAATATATATTCAAAAACGTAATTTAAACATATCTGAAAGAAATGCTTTCATCTAAATAATTATGATCAACCATCACTAAAGAGATGATGCATTGTGGCTAGGCATGGCAACCGGGTAGGGATGGGGCAGGTTTTGTAATCCCCGGCCCCGGTTTGAAGTAACATCCCCCGGCCCCGGTTCCCGGCAGGTACAGGAATTAACATCCCATCCCAGGTCAAACCTCTATCAATCCCTGGTCAAAACCCGGCCAATCCCCATAAATAATATCCTTTAATTTGATTCTACAGGGGATCCCCGACCTCGTCCCCGGTTTGAGTAACATCCCCCGACCCCAGTCCCGGTTTGAGTCTATCGGGAATCCCCGGCCTCGGGACCCGTTCTAGCAGGGAATCCCCATCCCCATTCGGGTCGGGTGAACCGGGTTCCCTGCCGGATCGGAGTAAATCACCATCCCTAGTTATGCTCAATTTTGGTTAGTGATCAATAAACTCCCATATTTTTCATTCACATATATGAAATAAATTTGTTAATATTTATCTTATATTATTATATTTATATGAAGTACATTATTTTCGTCCAATTTTGATCAACTGATTCAGTTCATTCTTTTATTCAAACTATATCATCAGTACTGGTTATTTGGTTAAAAATATAAAAATAAATTATGTGCCTAATACAATTTTAAGAGTATAAATATGTAACTGATAAATTATTATGTTGATAATATAACTAAAAACCAAAAAATCTCAAATCATTTTGTTCATGTAAAAATATAAATTAATGGGAAAATAAATTATAATTTATGTAGATAATATATTTATATAGTAATCCATACATGAGCATAATATAAAAATAGAATCGATAATTTAATTAGTAAAAACATCTCCAATAATTATATTAAAAAGAAGAAAAGACGAAGATGATGTGAAATATTTAAATTTAAAGAAATGTCTAAAACTCTATAAAAAATAGAAATAATATATCAATTCTTTCTCAATATTTTATTAATATAAATAATATTAAAATTGTTAAAATAAAGTAGCTGTTGGAGTGAAATGTAACTTTTCATACTATATTATACAAAAATTATAACAATATATTTATATTGAAGATGTTAATAAGATATTAATTCTTTAAATCTAAACCATTAAAAGTTTGCTGTGGTTTTTAATTTTTTAAACCTTATAAAATATGTATTAATTGAATTAAAATATAGGAGTAAATATAATATTTTATATTAAAATATAGATTATTATGTCAATGAATTAATTTAAATCCTACACTTGAAATAATTAATGAAAAAAAAGAGGATTTGCAGGGGCATCTGAAGAATAATCTGATTGGTAATTCCACTGCTAATATTATTATATAGTTTTTCTTTTTTATTAAATGTCTACCAAATCAAACCCATGTGTTTCGATTCATGTTTGCGTACATTTTTATTAGATGAAAAATAAATATTTGAAAAATATATTTTTATTATTCAAGAATTTATAGTTATGTTTACTTTAAAAATGTATTTTCAGAATCACGTTATCATAATATTATAAAGTATTTATTTATTGTTTTATAAAATCATTTAAAATTCAAGTTTATACCTTATCCTTATTACTGCATATTTACATTTTCTTTAAAAGTTTACGTTTAAACTGAATAAAACTGATTGATAAACATGCTCAAATACAAGATAAATGTTGGGTTCTACTAACACTATACTCCATAAATTTCAGATATTATTTCAATGAAGAATTTGATTAATTCCTTTACTGGTTTACAATAAAATCTAGATTCAGCTGCGTTATATGAATATACATCTAGTCATCTTTAATATGACATTCATTCACATACAGACATATGTGTGTAAGCTATAACTTCATCTTTTTTTTTTTTTTTTGCATGTATTGGATAAATGTGGGTGTCCGGACTAGCTTACTCACTCAACTAATCTCATAGGATATTGAAGTTAACGTTAGACGAATAAGACTCAACTGATGATCACTAGGAGCCAGGCCAAGATCTTGTCAGCTAAGCCGTCACGGTTAAATGTTTTTAACATGTAATGTGTAACTTAGAGTTATATTATGCATATATTATGAAAGCCAAACATAAATTGATTAAAACAATATTGAAGTTTACAAACGTTTATGAACTAAAGAACGGATAAGGGGGTTTCAACATAAATTATACTACATCAAGAAGTGTACGCTTTTGTGACAAGACATTTGAACATGGTTAAGTACGTAAGTTACAGAACCAAATTTGAATTTTATGTAACTTTCATCCCATGTTCATGTACGTTTACCTCTCGAAAACTTTATAACATTTCATCATGGATGAAACGATGTTATATATACATTGCACACACTTGTATTCATAGTCGAAAACATTGTGAAAAAAGGGTATGATGCCACCTCTAGAGCACCTTCATCGTACCAGTCTCACCACCATCATAGAAGAGGTAAATCGCACGTCCTAGAGACGCGTGTTGTTGCCTACAGATGAACCACATAACTCTTACATTCTACAAAGAGATTTACTTTCTCATCTGCTAGGCTAAAGTTAGCGTCATATCCAAAAAAATTATCTAGGGGGTACCTCGAAACAATATAAGAAAGTTCATGATTTCAAGATTGGAAAGACCCTTTTATATACAGTTTATATAAACAACATAACTATTTCTATATTCATACAAATAAATACAATAAGTGTGTAGATAGACATATAAACAAAAAATTCATATTAAAATACATGAAACACCTTTGGGGTCTTTCTTTTTGTTGGTTTTAGTGAGTTTAAAAAATTTAAAATTATGGATGATTTGGCGGGCCCATGAAACTCCTTGTTCGCCCAACGTATTGAACACATGTTGGGCCTTTAAAGCCCAATAGAATAAAATAAATATGGAAATCGCATTGACACGATAGAAATGGCAGCAAAATAAAGTTCGGAAATGGCAATTTCTGCTCTAACTTCTTTTCTACTCTCACTTCAATCTTCTCATTGTCGGTTGTTCGTATGGTGCCTTTTGTATGCTAAGTTTAGGTCTCCACAATCTTCACTTTCCTTCAATCCCTTAACTCGGTACACTTATCTATTGAACTTTTATGTGTTTCAGCCTGAGTTTCGGTAGCAAAACGCAAGGATTTAGTATTAGTGGTATAAGAATGGAAGCGTCAAACCAGAAGATCGTTCCAAGCATTGTTATGGTTCCATTCTATGGTTCCATGGGTCTCCCCCATCATTATGTAAGAGCCAAATCCCCAAGACCAGACCTCCAATAGAACCATCAGGCACCATCACATAAGTTCCAAAGAAATCCAAGTACATGTCCCACGAATCGGCTATCAAATTGATCAAACATGAGAAAGATCCACATCGCGTACTTAGGTTTTTTTAACATAGTAGCTAATCGAAGAGGTTTCAATCATAACCACTCTGCTTATGCTGTTACCCTCCACAAGCTTGCTCGCTCTAAGAAATTCGAAGATGTTGATTCTGTACTTCATCAAATGATGTATGAAACATGCAAATTCCATGATATGATGACACAATTTTCAAAATATTCACTTCATAAAAGGTTTATAGAGATGTTCAATGCAATAACTAACTTGATCACACACTCAACTCTGATGGAAGGTTTCTCCATAAAAAGGAAGACTTGAAGAAGAAATTAATCACTTTGAGGAAATGGTTTCAAAAGATAAAATATTGTTGGATGCCCTGACATATAATATCCTGATCAACATATTTCGTTGTGGTGGGAAAGTCGACAGGGTTGTGAAAACAATGTACTTTGATAGGTGTTAATTTATTAATCCCTATTACATTGTTTTTCATATTTTCTTTATTTTATTCCCCCATAATGTTTGTTTAAGTCTTTTATTATTATTATTATTATTATTATTATTATTATTATTATTATTATTATTATTATTATTATTATTATTATTATTAT
>NC_037530.1:18128183-18136825 GCF_001531365.2 Cynara cardunculus var. scolymus
TGTAGTTTTTAGTATTTATATTAAGTTATGAATTATTAGGAAAATAGTATAAATTGGATCTAAATTATTCTTTGAATTTAACTTTTGTAGATGTGGAACATTATTATAGCTTCCTGGAGGAATTAGTGGCTGCTGATTTCAAAGCTGTAACATTGTTGAAGGAATTAACTGTAGGCTTAAGAAGACTTTTGGGCTGATGTTGGGCGAGTTTCAGTTGTAGCTGGGTTTATCATCTTGGGCCTATCTAAAGCTTATATAATACATTAAGGGCTTATCACATCTTGCACTTTTGTTACTTAAAGCCTAAGATGGATTATTAGTATAAATGTGTGTGCTTTCTTTGTTGAAAACACACCTTTTGGTTATCACTCTAATCTCTCTCTAGGTTTTATTTCCTAAGTACTTTATGATCTAATTTTGGTTTACAAGTTATTAATCAAGTATTGTTTGTTTGAAGAATCATTTTCTACTTCATTTTAATTTCTTTCCAAGTCTACTTTAGTTTTCGGTAATCGTTTGGAGCTAATCTATTCCCGTTACAATATATAAGATTTATAATATTTTGTAGTTTGAGATTCGTTTCTCGTAGTTAAAGAAAATCGTTTTCCAAGTGCTTATTAGTAATCCATCCTTTTTGTGATGAAACTTGTTTTGCCAGTTTCGTAACTTGAAGAGCAAGTTTTGTAATTTGAAGAGCAAGTTTCCACTCTCTTTTTACTTTATTTCTTGCAACTACTTTTCTTCTTTTTACTTCATGTCATGTACTTTTTAATACTTTAATTTCTTTCAATTTACTTTACTGGAATTTAGTTTCTTGCAATTTAATTCTTAGTATTTTATTTCCTGCAATTTATTTACTTTTAATTTAGCTTTCAGTTATTTCCCAGTTATTTAATTTCATGCTCTTTAATTTGTAGTCTTACATTTATACAATTTATTTTCTACAATTTACTTTTCCATATATGTTATTTACTTTTTAGTCTTTATATCTTTCTAAGAAGAAACCGAGCAATAATGGACTAAAAGCCTTAGCTTGGGGTATAAGGGAAAATTAAGACCGAAAACGATGTGCAAGTACAGAGGTGTCTTATAACATTTTTTCTAACTATTTATATCAGGTCATTATAGTTCATTGAAGATTACATATTATTAATTGACAGCTAATTTTATGTATGAAAATGCATTAACTTTCAGAGTTAAGATAAATAAGAAAACTTGATATAATAGGAGACAACTATAAATAGTTTTAGTGTCTGACAAGTACTATACTCCTACGGTGTAGGATAGTAACATTGTGTCGTGCTAGAATCCATGACGTCTAATATAAATCATATCATATCGATAACATACCGACCTGTGTGTACTCTTGGGAGGCCTTCTGACTCGATAGTTGATACTGTGAAAATACTGTACTAGTATTACGTAGTACTATAGAATTGTTGCAGCTGTGTTTTTTTATCTTTTTCCAGGCCCGTTCCTGACATTTTATGGGCCCTGGGCGAACGAAAAAACAGGGCCCACTACAAGAAACAAGACTTGTAGCAACGAATTCTGTCGTTGCTAAAAGTCTATTTATCATCAGAAAGAGTATATACCAATATGTCGTCGTTATAACTTATCGTAAAAACATATCATCGCTAAAAGTTGCATTGTCAAAGCTCACTTTTCTTGTAGTGACTCTCGGTAAGTACGAAAAAAAATTCAATAAATATCTTTCATTAGTATAAAATTAAGTACAAGAAATGCTAATAATTTATTGAGAAAAGAAATCTTATGTATCTTATTATAGATATATAAGAGAATACTTAATTTTTTTTCGATTAACCTGGATATCCAACCCGCTATGCGAGCTGACTAATCCCAGGGCAACCACCTGCTTTACACGTAGCCCGGAGTCACCGCATTTGAATCTCCGTGGCCACAAGGAGATTTTTGTTTCTTCTTAGATTTGAACCTGGGACCTCCAGGCACTTTTCACATTTGGACCCAAGCTCAAACCAATCAGGCATTACCCTTGTGATTACTTAAATTTACGTACTCTTATTAAGTAATTTGAAACCAAGAGTATAAAAACTATGGTTGATAAATTTTTATAAAAAATAAGAATATTTTTAGTTCATAACAAGAAATATGTGTTATTTTGATACAAAAAGAGAATTCGTGTGAATAAAGTAATCGTGAGGGTCAATGAGAGATAAATAATAAAGAAGATTATCAAAGTTTTCTAGACAATTAGACAAATGAGGATCAATAAGAATATGAGAGAAAAGATGATTCATTGAAATCTAATAAGAATAAATAATGAATTAAACATATAATATGCAATCTCAATAAATGATTGTTTGAGTACTTAAATAGAATTTTGTAGTGCGATGGAGTCCCAATGAAAAATATATAAGTCAAACAATTGATGAAAATATTT
The DNA here is from genome assembly GCF_001531365.2 of Cynara cardunculus var. scolymus. Classification (NCBI taxonomy): domain Eukaryota; kingdom Viridiplantae; phylum Streptophyta; class Magnoliopsida; order Asterales; family Asteraceae; genus Cynara; species Cynara cardunculus. The sequence goes on from NC_037530.1 coordinate 18,130,606, forward strand.
AAATTTTATTTTTCTTCTTTTTTTGTTCAACTAAAATAAGATGTTAAGATTAAAAGTTTATGGAACATGACATATATAAGAGACATTACTAAATACATCAGTAGAAAAAAAGTATTGATTAATCACAAAACTATGAAACACGTCATAAATTATAAGAACAATAGATTGATTGTCAAACAATAGTAAAATATTTTATGTAAAAGCAAAAATAGATAACAATAGTTAACAAAAACAATTAGAACAACATAACCAAAAAGCAATAGTCAATAAAAGCAGAAATTGATAAAAATATCCAACAAAAATATATAGCAATAACAAACACATTCTTAATGCTGAATTGTTGAAGCATGAAAGCAGTCAATCATATAGAGATAACAATAACCAATATCATTGGACCTTGTTGAAGATAAAAAAATTAGAGGGATAATAAACAGTAGCATATAATGAATGACCAATTAATTTTTTTATTTTCTTTTCTAATATAATTAGTTGATATATTTTGGGGCCCTTATTATGTATTAATTTTTTTTTCGCTTCTTATTATATGTTACAACTTTTTGGGTTTTTTTTATTTCATTAAATTCTTTTAGACTACTATTGTATTTTTTTAAGGAAAAAATTTGGGCCCCTGATATTTTTGGGCCCTGGGCGTGCGCCTGTGTCGCCCTCCCCCAAGGACGGCCCTGTCTTTTTGTTGGATCATTGTTTTGTGTCTTAATCAACATTTGCATCTTGTGCTTCTTTTTACGACTAATATTTTTTTAATTGCTAATCAAACCACCCCAATTTTATATAAATCAAATTCCTCGAATTTTCTATCTGAAATTAATTTTTAAAGACCGGACTTTTGAAAAACTTTACAAGCTTTATCTGTGGGAACGATATCTGGTACTTAATACTATTATTACTTATTAACAAGAAGATAGTAGTTCAAGGTATATATTTGCACCGAGTTTTATTTTTGTATTAAAATCTATGGTTGCATAAAACGAACGACAAGTTTTGAGCGTCTTTGTCGGGGAAGGCATGTTAAAGTTTTTCTTTTAAAGTAAAGTTTTTTAAAGATAATTTTTCTACCACTTGTTACTGTTGTGGAGAACATCATACACATTGTTGATTCTCGGGATAGAGGAATCATGGACTATGTTATTCTTGTTTTTAGTCAATTATATTCAGGAATACTTAGACAATAGTCTAGTGAGATTCTCTTTTTCATGTAATGCGGGGTGATGATCACCAAAAAATTTTGTCAAATATAATCATATCGTTTAAAGAAGAATGAAATCGCAATCTGTTTGAATCCAGTAGGCTTCTGGTTTCCAAAGACCAGACTTAGAAAGTCTTTCGGTAAATCAGGACCAGGGCGTTGTGGTTCTTCTACTGACCAGAGCTTCTGGTTATACCAACCAGAGCCTCTGTTCGAGTATAAAATCCATAATGTTCGTAAACCATCTTATAAGCGATGAAGTTGCTTTTATCTAAACTAGAGCTTCTGGTTCTAATGACCAGAGCCTCTGGCTCAGCTCTGGAAGACCAACCAGAGCTTCTGGTTCATCACACAGGCCAACCAGAGCCCCTCTAGTCTATTTATAAGAAAGTTTCCAAGTATAAGATCCTCTTGAAAGTATATGCTTTAGAATAGGACCAGAGCTTCTGGTCTGTCTTTCTTCTTAATAAAACAACTATTTTATAAGACATCTTTCAATTATGATTTTGACACAGAGCTCATTCCTTAAGGAGCCTTTGGTTCATTTTAAAAGCTTTAAACAAAGACTTGCATATTTTCCATATCATCAATCAGATCCTTCTGATTCTTATTATGAGGACCAATCTGAGCCCCTTTGGTTCCTCGTAAGGTACAACCAAAGCCTCTCTGATTCCTCGTAACTAATGCTTTGATCCAAAACATTTTTATCCAAAATCAATGACCATAGGACATATTTTTCCCGTAACTATAACCTCAATACTATTATTTCCAATAAGAACAACATCTTTGAATTCTCAAATCACCAAGAAGTGAGAACTCCAATATTGTTGTAATCTTAAAAGATAAAATAACAATAGTTATACTATGCACACACAACGACCATCCTTATTACATCAAGAATTCCCCGGAATAGCAACAGCTACATTAAACACACATAACCATCCTTATTTCCCCTGAAATTCTTATGAACTATTTCATCCAAAGACAAACTGCAGTCATACCTATCAGAGTGAACCTCATTCATAGTTTTAATCCAAAATCTATAGACTATTTCATCCAATGACGGACCGAAGTCATATACGTCAGAGTAAACCTCGTCCATAGTTTAACCAAAATCTTATAGACTATTTCATCCAATGACGGACCACAGTCATATAYGTCAGAGTGAACCTCGTCCATAGTTTTAAACCAATCATGGTCTCAAAATAGGTTTATATTCAAAACCTTTCAAACCCCAAGAACAATATGTTCTTCCAAAACAGTTTCCAAACTCTGTTTTTCCCCGACAGTAACAATTGTCTTACTGTTTTTAACAGTTTATTCAAAATCGGATATCAAAACTCATAGTTTATAATCAACATAACTTTAACAGTTTAAAACTTGCAGTTCATAATCAACAACAGTTTAAAAAAAACTCACAGTTTACAGATTCTACAGAAATATGCAGCAAGTTCTTCAAAACCAGTTTCTTCTTTCCAAGAACACCCTCACCGCCTTAAACTATTTTCTTTCTAAAACACTTTTTCTTTCTCAAAACAGAAACTGATAAGATAATATTTTTATTTTATCTCTTTTCTTTATATAACCCCATTTGAGGAGGTAAAGGATTTTGTGTAATATAAAATCCTTAGGCGATGATGGTTTTGTTTATTATAAAATTCTTTTGCTTAACGACAAAGGTTTCCGCTTTATATTATTATAATACATGATTTTATTTTCTCACTTAAACACTTAAGCGCCTTCACATGTATATTCATGTATTCACTATGTATGCATGCATAGTTTCGTATTTTCATGCATGATCATGTATAATTCATGTATTTCTAATTTATTCATGCATATTGTCACGTAATCACATAATGTTACCTTAACTGCTTCCTTCCTATAACCGGGTTATCACAATAAGGCCACACATTAAGGCAACTCACTTTGAGCTCACACCTGTCATGTTTCAGATGTTGCAGACTAATGGGTAGTTCAGTGGTTTTCCATCTAAAGACCTTCATTTACACTTAAAATCTTTAATGGAAATAAATGATTGTTTTCTTCTCCCTGGAATGTCTAATAATGCCTTAAGGCTGAAGTTGTTTCAATATTCTCTTAGGGATAGAGCAGAATTTTTGTTTTACTCTTTACAACCAAATTCTATAATCTCTTGGAATGACCTCGCAAAGAAATTTTTGGGAAAATATTTTCCTCCCAACAGGAATGCTGAATCCATAAATGAAATATGTTTGTTTAGATAAATAGATAATGAAACAACACCTGATTCTTGAGAAAGATACAAAGAGTTGTTGAGAAAATGCCCCTTACCATGGCATTCCATACGGTATCCAGCTAGAGACGTTTTATAATGGTTTAACAATTGTTGCTAAGCAAATGCTTGATGTTATTGAAGAAGGAGCTTTCACAACTTCTACTTATAATGATGGGTATGACATACTCGAGAAAATTTCAAATAATAATGGATATTGGACTGATCCACATGCATTAATACAAAATAATACAATTTAGATACATGAACATATACATATAATGTACTTACAACACAACTCACATCTATAACTGACATGATTAAGAATATGAATGTTAGCCCAGATGTGTGAACTGTTGCTGCAACATCGTATCCTACTGTGAAGGAGGTCATCCATTTGATCAATGTGCATCTAACCCAGAGTCAGTTAATTTTTTTGGAAACCAAACAAGGTTTATATTGATTCTTAAGATTATAATGCAGGGTGACAACAACACCCAAATTGTTTCTACAATGATCCAATCTTGAATGAACTTGTTAGTTTCCAACAACAACATCAAAGTGATTCCTACGATCACCAACCTAATTTTTACCAACAACACCCTACCCAGCCGATTTTCAACCAACAAATAAGTTTTTAACCAGAAAGTAAACAACCCTCTTTCCAAAACATGGCACATCAGCCTGTTGATTCACCTTGGAAGCAATGATGAAAGGGTTCATAACCCGAACTCAAGCTTCAATCAGAAACCTTGAAAAACAGGTTGAACAAGTAGCTTTGGGAAAGAGACAAAGACCTATAGGATTTCTACCCAGTGATATAGAGACTCTTCACAAGGTTAGAAAAAAGAATGTTAAGGTTGTGACTTTGAGGAGTGGAAAGAACCTATCAGAAAATACTTAAAAAAAGTTAGAAATACCGGCCAAAACAGAATCTGTAAAGAGTCCTGCAGTACTACTTTCTGGTACTGTAGTATATGTGAGCCAGTTATGTAGCACCATTGGCCCCGAATTAATAGTTAGGCTTTTAATATTACAACCATTCCAAAAAGATCAGACTTTCCATTAATGTTCCTTAATGAACCCCAGGAAGTCTAGAAACCCAAAGAAAATATTGTAGTAAATGTGTCAGAATCTGGTGACAGTCCTACAATATCTATCCAGATCAGTCCTATATCACCCTGTAGGGTAGAAACATAAATAGAACCTCAAAGCACCCTTCCAGCAGTTGATGACTTTGACGAGGACCAAATACTTCTGGATGATGTTATAGCATGTGTGTCTATTGGTCCCTTGAGGGTCTACAAGATATGCGTAACAGTTTGTAGAAGAGGGGGGGGGGGATGAATACAAACACAGTATTTTCAAATTTAAAATGTATATTGTTAAAAGAAGATCAATACAAATTTTACAAGAGTATTTGCGGAAATATAAGATAAGAAAACCTATCTAAACAATCTTTGGATACACACAGATTCTTAGCAAATGAGAAAAGATATGCTGTAAGGAAAAGTTCTTTTACTTGAGCTTCAAGAATGCTTAATGTAAGAATTAGGTTGAGAGAGTGTGTTGCGCGTGCACTCTGCATGGAGAAGAAACACTTCTATTTATACCCAATGCATTAAATGTWCATTTAATGCAATATGGTAGGGTTAGAGTGCGTGTCAAGCCTTAAGAGGAAGGCTTGTCCTTTGCTACAGTGAATAGTACAAAAAGCCTATTCATGAGCAGACATCCTTACCTAAAGTTCGTGGGTAATAGAGTCAACTAGTCGGCTCCATACCGTACTAACATTTAGAAAGGGTATGGGTTTGTCCTTTGTGTGCATAAGGACAAGACAACAACAATCGTCCTTGGCAAGCTTCCTTTGATTGCTGAATGCTGGAATAACCTGGAGGTCTCTTCAGTATTCGTTGAGGCTTTAGCAATCTTCACACATATGTAGACAGACAGTAATCACTAAGTACCGCTTCAGATCACATACTTGCCAGTCTCTAATCTTCAGTTTCAGTCTTCGACTTTGGCTGAAGGTCCTTTGGTGTGAGTGTTGTCTTCTTGAAGTATCGCTGTCTCTGGTTGAATTACAATACAAGTTCTTTGGCGATCACTGAACAGATTCATTGATGATCGTTGGAACTGAAAAGACAGAAACATAAATACATCGTATAAGTAAAAAGGGATTATCATCAAATCACTGTGAGAGAGGGTCAACAATCTCCCCCTATTTGATGATAACAACACAACATAAAGAAAGTTTTCTTATCAAATAATAGTAAGAAAAAGTTACATATAAAGTACATGTCCCTTTTTACTATTTTGGGATCTTTTTCAGTGAGTCAGTCTTTGCTAGAGAATTTTCCTTAAGTCATATTTAAGTGAAAATTACAAGGATGAAAACTGAAGCTGAAAGCTTATTCACTGACTTATAGATTGTTAGTGAATGTAAAAAGTAACACTGAAACTCATAGACTTATGTCCCTATTACTTTTTTTAGTGAAGTACAAGAAATACTCATTTTACTATCATTGGTAATATTACAAGTACTTTAGTACATGTCTAATGCTTACAGACTAGAAGATTAATAACTGAAAGTAGACATAGTGAAATAGATTTACAAGGAAAAGTGAACATTATTACAAAGAGAAAATAATCTAGAACACTTAGATCTATGTAGCTAGGTACATCTTCAGCAAGGTTGTTGATCCTCTCTCTCAGTGATTTGATGATAATCCCTTTTTCCTTTCGATGTATTTCTGTAT
>NC_037530.1:18136925-18144585 GCF_001531365.2 Cynara cardunculus var. scolymus
CAAACAAATAGATGCTCAGAAATTGTTGAGAATCTGGTATCCTGTTTTCACTGTAACAAGGCAGGATGGTCAGATTTGGAGATTCAGCGAAGCAGACTTCTTGAACTTATACTTAGATGACCTTGAATATATGTATTTTGAACTCAAAAACATGACGATCAGAAAAGAAGGAGAATTGGTTGCTCTTGAAGCAATCAAAAGATTTATATGTTGTCATGTTAAACTGGCAATGGTCATTGATGTACAGATGGGCCTTGAAGACAACAGCGAATCATCAATCTTAAAAGACCAAATCAAGACCTAGAAGACATTGAAGGCTATCCAGTGTATATGGTTCTTGAAAACCCAGAGTTTGGGGTCGCCTATTTTACTCAACTACAAGTAAAGAAGTTCATGAGGTTTAGCGAGTTGAATAAGTATTCTGACGGTACGATCAAAATTAGTGGGAAGGGCACTTGACTTGAAGAGGGTGATGAACGATAAAGCTGCTGAATCTGAACGGATGAGTTCTAAGGAAAGATACTTGCTGATCAATGCGATAAACTTGCTTGAGGAAAAGATCCAATATAGGAATGCTCTGAGAAGGCTGGAGAAGATTCTTGGACTGCGCAAAACGAAATTCACAAGAGTCCAAACTTGAATCCAAAGGGGGGGAATGTTGGGTTCAAGTTAGAGCGTTAAAGTTGTATTCAAGTTTCTCCTTAGAATAGCTTTATTTTGTAATAGTGTAATTTTACTATTCCTAGTATAAATAGTATTTTCCTTTGTAATTGTCATTACCAAGTCATTAGCAGAATTGTAATCAAGATTAGAGCTGTAAATATCTCTCTCTCAATCTAATCAATCTTTGATAATATTCTCTCTACTTTTATGTTTATCTTGATTCTTGAAGATCATATCATGTTTGTATGATTTCTGGACTTCACAATATTTTTCAATAATCAAGATCTATAAATACAAAATATATCAATATAGATAAAATTATCTTAATTTAAACAACCTAACAAAGTTGAGAGGTATATTTTAAAACATTTGTATAATTAAATCACTAATACACTCATTTTTTAAAAAAATTACCCCCTTTGTTTTTTAAATAAAAATTAGATTATCTATTTCTTTTAAATTAAATTATTTGAAATATAATAAAGTTTTTATGAAATAAATTTCAAAGAAAAAATGAGAATGTACTATTTTTAAATTAAGATCCATTATCATATTTTAAACTGCCTCTAAATCTCGGTTATAAAATGTAAATTTACCCACGTACAAACTATGGTTGAGATTCATAAATATAAATTAGGATTCACATGTGAATATATGCTAGAATTCAGATGTGAATATATGTTAGAATTCACATGTGAACATATGAATCTTAAATTGATTCAGAATCTTGGTTATAAGTTGTAAATTGATTCACATACAATACAAGTTATGATTAAGATTTATATGTGAACCTATGTTAGGATTCACGTATTAATCTATGTTAGGATTCAGATATTCATGTATGAACCAATATACATCTAATTATCGTTATCTGATAATAGTTTGATGAGATCTTTTATGTTTGGTTACATTTCAAATGACCAATGAATATTATCGATGTTCGTGTTTAAATATGAGATTTAGGCAAATGAGACTAATTTGATTTGTAGATTGTAAAATCTTTAATGATTTCATGGTAGGAAACAGGATCAAAAATCAATAATTACCAATATCCAAAAAATGTTATTAAAAAATAGGAAATAAATTAGGGTATTTGAATTTCTTTTTCCATAGCTATGTTAATTAGCGGTTGAGATTGTTTCTCTTATTCTCAATATTTTGGTGTTTCTCATCTGAACTTAACATTATACATGTTCTTATAATCATGATTTTTAGAATTGAGAATTGAAATATATTTTAAAGATTACAATTATATTAAATAAATCTTGAAAAACTTGCAAAAGATTTGTTAACATGAATTATAATTTGTAAAAATTTAAAAAAATCTTGAACAATCGGTCTCTCAACATACGGGTCCCGAGCGAAGCCTCTAACTACTCACTACTACTCCTAATCAGTTCCGACCCAGATCCTTTATCGGTCCCGAGCCAGACGAGACCATATTTGACTATCGCTTATACAATCCAATTCAAACCTATCAACTCTCACATCTAAATAAAATATAATTTTACAAATTAGAAAAGAAAGTATTAAAGCTCAAATGACGATCATCAAATTTGTGGACATGAATGGTTAGCCAATAATGCAAATTGGTGAGTATGTGTACTATTTTATTACATGATTCGACATCAATCATTTTCCATCGACAATGATCTCATGTCACTATCAATTAATGATTTACAATAAATTTGTGTCCACTAGGCTTTGATAAATTACAACTATCTTTTCTAGAGATCCATAAAAACCCGACTAAATTAGGTGTTATTTACTTAAATATTTATTCGGTAAGTACTTACTGATTAAAAGTCAATATTACAATTAATTTTATCGGGTAAGATTGTAGTACATTAAAATAGTATCCTATGCAACAATTTACCCAGTAAGCACTTACCCGCGTAAGAGTCGTAACCCTCACTTACCGAGTAAGACTTTCCATCTTTATCATTACTCTTACCGGGTAAGATTTTTTGACCTTTGCCATGTTTATTTGGTAAACACTTACCAGGTAAGCAACCGCCCCTTAATCAACCCAATTCGAAATAAAATCTCCGACTAACTTAACCAATCTAACTCGAAATAAGCTAACTCGTCTCGATTTGATGTCATTCTATACTTAATCGAGTTATAAAAATACTCAAATCGTATTGAGTTGGAATTGAGTTAGGGTCATTTGAATTCAAATCAACCTTGATGAAGTATATGCTTTTCAACATCATTGATTTAATATGATTGTTAAGTCAATAATTAATATATACACATTATACCAACTCGTAACTAGCTTTATATATTAGGGTAAAATGTGCGAAATAACAACCTACTTTTACAAACTTCTTTATTATAACATTTTACTTTAAGTTTTTCTTATTACAACAATATACTTTAAAATATTTTTTAGGGTATCGTACTTTCAAAAATTTACCCGTTATAGTATTGGGTACACGATGTGGAACGTGTTCACAAAGGGGTGTTAAAAAGGTAATGTGAAATCTTCGTGTTTCATACTAATTTTATATATCAATTGCATACTAATTTGTTCACTAATTTGAACAGGAACCATCTCAAGTGGCATCACAACCAAAACTCATCTCGAAAAAAAAAGGCCAAATGAAAGGATAACTTTGAACAACTTACGGAAAAATACGGTTGAGAAAGATGGAGAAGGTGGTAGTTGTGACAAGGTGGTCCCACTTGATTAAATGTCATTGTTAGGCGAATGTGAATATGATGGATTTTCTTTAATATGTTTCACTAATTTAGTTTTTGGCATTACAAAGTAAGTCATAAAATTTACAATGAAATTGATGAATGAATGGTTTTTTATGAATATTTTTATTAATGAAATAGTGATCTTTTATAAACATGTTTAATTTCTGATATTATAATTTTTAGTAAACATATTTGATTAAATTTACAATGTTTAAATGATAAAAATATTAAAATTAAAAGTACAATGTTGTAATAGAAATTGGTGATGTTATAATAAAGTAATTTTGAAAGTACAATGTTATATTAAGAAATGTTATGTCAACACTATCGTGCATGCGGACAGCCTACATGAACGATGAGGTGATAAAGAAACTTGGTATAATGGGTAAATTAAATTTAAACGGTTACCCAATGCTATAACGGGTAATTTTTTAAAGTATGATGTCCTCATAAAAAATATTTGGAAGTACATTGATGTAATAAGAAAAACTGAAAGTACAATACTATAATAAGAAATTTTGTAAAAGCATGCTGTTATTTCGTGCATTTTGCCTTATTTCTTACAATTTTAACCAAAATTTTACTTTTTTATTTGCATGAACCATCAACTTTCTTCTTTGAGTTTCTTGCAACTAGTAGCCTACCATATCTATACAATATTACCATCTATATGCTAGTGTTAGCCTGAATAGAAAGACTAATGTAAATATCTCTTAGGGCCTGTTTACTTGTGGCTTAATGAGCTTACCGGATAAATGGGCTTATTCGCACAGTCATTTTAGCCTGTTTACTTCGGGCTTATTCGGCCAGACATGGGCTTATTCGTCCAGATGAAAACCATAGGTTGTCCACGTTAAGCCAAGAAAAAGACATTCCCTACCCTTCATCCCATCCCATGCCTCTCTCCCTACAATCGACGCTCTCTCCCTACAATCGACGCTCTCTCCCTGCCACGACGCTCTCTCCCTACCATCAACGCTCTCCTGTCTAGAACCCTAATCGGCCGATTTCAAATCGCAAAGGTAAGTACTTCTCTTCAAATACGTCGATTATTTTCTTTTAGAAATAAACCCTAGCTGCTCGATTATTGCTCTCTTGCTGCTAAATTGTTTCTCTATCGCTGCTCGATTGCTGCTACTATGTGATGTCATGTTCATCTATTCTATGATTTTCGATTGCTGCGGCTACTGGTTCATCTGTTCTATGATTTTCGATTGCTGCTTGTTACACACTGGAGGGTCAACTAGACAAAATAGAAGTGCATTAGTTAAATTAGGTGGGTTGCGTTAAATGAGTACAAGTGGTTAGTGCAGTAGTAGAAGTAGGTCAAGAGAGAAGAGGGGGGATCAACGAGTTCTGTATTAGTTTTCTCAAAAGCCCATAGTCAATCTTCAGGGGTAAATTGGTCATTCCTGTTATTCAGACTGTTGATTCAGATAGAAAAGTAAACAGCAACCCAAATTTATCTAGACAGCCAAATTTATCCAGACAGACAAATTTATCCATACAGGACTTAATAGAAAATTTGGTAAACAGCCCCTTAATATTTTTTATGTAATTGTTAGGTTATTTGTATGTTCTCATTTTGATTTTACTTCTTTTAAATATAGTCAGTTAGTTAGATTGTAAAATGATGTACCAAAGTTTATACCCAATCAATCCGAACAACCCGACCCAACCCACACAACAGGGTCGTTTTGTTCTTGTTGAAGACTCTATTAACTTTCACCAAAACAAAATATAAAAGTACACATCATATATTATATTAAAAGTTTTATAAATTAAAACAACAAAATATTTGAAAATAACAAACTTACTTATAAAATTCACCTGAATAGAATCATTTTTCTAACATTGTTTGAGACAAGCTTTTCAATCAGTTCTTCATAACCAACTTTCCCCATTAACACGTTAAATTGAAAGACGAGCATACAAAAGTTTACCAATTGTTGTTTACCTTAAATTCCTAAGAAACCCTAGCTCCATCCTAGGGCTAAATTCTTCTTCAACTCTTGACTTTTATGCATGTTATAAAAGGGGTATAATGCTACGAACAATGAGGAACATCATGATTCCAGAAGTCAACACGAATGTAGATGAGGTTGATCATCGAGCAAGAAAGAGAGATATAGAGAGCAAGCAGGATGAAGTTCGTTAAACAGAATCATGCATGGTGTTTGGTGCTTCAATCATAAAATTAACCATTGGGAAACCAAAAATGTAAGAGATTAGTCAACTAAGGAGAAGTGATTGCAAATTTGGAGTCATAATTAGAAACCAACAAATCGACAAATTTGGTAAAAGAAGGAAGGAATTGGGGCATAGGGTTAAATTGCTAAAACATTGTAATTACCCAAATTAGTTAAAATAAAAAGGAGAAGGACGAAGATATTAAACTAAAATATGGGCTAAAATTCAATATATATATATATATATATATATATATATATATATATATATATATATATATAGGGGTAAGATCAAATGTTAATCAAAGTTTTTGTGTTAACTTTGTTAACTGATCTTGGTCATTCAATCTTTCAATAAACGGTTGTGATTAATTATGATAAAAACTTATTTTTTTAAATTTTAAATTGCATAAAGATAAGTGAACAATGTTGAAAAGGGTATTTAGGTTAAAAAAAAATTATGTAACTCCCATATCATTAATTAATTGGGAGTTACAAAATCAAAATTCTATGATTTTTTTGTTAATTTATTTTTGTTAATATAAGAATTATATGAATACAACTATATATATATGAACCATTGTGTCAAATACGAACAAAAATTTGACATATATATGAACTTGGACTACATAGCATTTATAAACACAATATGAACATAATAAGAATAACTGTTATACGAAAGAAAATAAATAAATAAACATGTATGAACATGATATGAACAACTTGTGAACAATAGTTCATTCATTATAAACACATTCAGGAGCGATCCTTTGTCAATTGGAGTTTTATACATGCATTGCATCTACACTGTTTAAGGTTCACCCCTTGTTCATATATGTTTCTGATCTTATATAGTTGTTCACTCCTTGTTCATATCGTGTTCACCTCTTGTTCATATCGTATAAAATATATGAACACATAACCCCAATGTTATGAACACCGGGTGCAAACACTTACACAAATATAAAGATTTAGTATCAAGCTTAAAAAATAACATTTGTGTTCATATGATAGAAGTAACATAAACACAATGGTTCATGATTCATAAAAGTCGTTAATATGACAATATGAAAATGGGTCGTGCATGTACTTCCATTTGAACATGTGAATTAGGTACGTATTTTAATAATTAAAGAAAAAAGATATCAATACAAGATGAGTTATAAAAAACACAACACATCGTAATGAACATAATTTCGATTAAAACGAATCTAAAAAAATAAAAATCTATTACCAAGACATTCGCTTTGGTTAATTTCTTCAATTCCCGACCTCGAACTCCGATTGTCATCATAAACCATTTTAATCTTCTAACTGTTGTCGATTTATTTTTCATTGCGTTTATCTATATTAGCTTGATCGATACCGAAATTTTTTACTACTGTGTTTTCTATGCGAATTAAAAACTGATAAAACAATAAACATGGAAGATCAAGATTAAAAAAATTATTAATATTATAAATGTATATTTTTTGGGATTTGATGRTTTGTAACTCCTCATTAATTGTTTGGGAGTTACATATCAAATAAATTTACTGAAATACTCTTGTAATTAAAATGTGAGCATGACATAAACCTACAAGAAGAATGAAATTTGATTGGTTGTCATGGTTTTCAAAGTTAACACAAAGTTATTGGTTAACATTTGATCTTCCCATATATATATATATATATATAGGTGGAGGTTCAAACGAGAACCCCTGTGATTTACGAAAATGCGAGAACAACTCAATAACCACAAACTTTTTTTAATTAATAAATTAACATTTATTATATATAAATAATTTAATAAGGGTAGTAATGTAATTAAGTAATTTTTATAATTTTTATTTTATTGTAATTAACCATGTTTATCTTCACGTTTCCACGTCTTCTTCTCCTTCATTCATCACGTCTTCTTCTCCTTCATTCAAGCGTATTTCTTTTCTCGTTCATCATAATCTACACTTAGTCGATGGGTTAACATCTTTTCTTCATTTCGGTAGTGTCCATATTTTTTAAGTTAACCCTAGCCGAACGGAATCATTGTGATTAATTGTGTGATAATGACATGATTATCACACCCAAATCACACCAAATCATGTTGATATAAGCGATAATGT
>NC_037530.1:18144615-18152498 GCF_001531365.2 Cynara cardunculus var. scolymus
AGTGATGTATAACGGTGATTATCACACCCATATCACATGATTACACAGAAAAATTTAACTTATCAACCAAAACGATAACCCAAGTGATGTATAACGGTGATTATCACACCCATCTCACATGATTATCACACCCATATCACATGATTACCCAAAAAATTTAACTTATCAACCAAAACGATAACTCAAGTGATGTATAACGGTGATTATCACATCCATATCACATGATTATCACACTCATATCACATGATTACACCAAAATTTTAACTTGTCAACCAAAACAATAACCGAAGTGATGTATAACGATGATTATCACATGATTATCACACTCATATCACATGATTACACCAAAAATTTAACTTATCAACCAAAACGATAACCCAAGTGATGTATAACGATGATTATCACATGATTATCACACTCATATCACATGATTACACCAAAAATTTAACTTATCAACCAAAACGATAATCCAAGTGATGTATACCGGTGATTAGCACACCCCTATCACATGATTTTCACACCCATATCACATGATTATCACATGATTAGGGTTGCTTGTTGCATGCAATGGCTTCTCGATTAGGGTTCTTCGTCCGTAGTTCTTGCGATTTGAAGTTAGGCTTGTAATCGTAACCATTTTGTAGATGATAATGATAAGTTTAAAAGATTTTGATTGTRTTTAATGATAAGTTTAAAAGATTCTAACCGTTTTCTAGATAATATATCATTTCCATTATTACCCTTTTAATTTAAATTTTTTTTGAATCTTTTTAAATTTCAATTTTAATTTTAAAAATCTTTTAATTTTATTTTTTATCACAATATGTGGTTATTGAGTTGTTCTCGCGTTTTCATAAATCATAGGGGTTCTCGTTTGAACCCTTCCCTATATATATATATATATATATATATATATATAAATGGGGCCCAAAAAAGTCAGCAGACCCTAAAATTTTGAGGGTCTTGTTAAGAACCTCACATTGGTAGACCCTTTGGCACAGCCCTGCCGCACTATTTCGGTCACGTTGGGTTGAGATTTTTCAAACCGCAAACATTAGATTGTATTGTTTAAATATATTCAACCCGACTAATTCAACCCATGTACAACCCTAATGTTTACACACTTTTTCTCGCCATCATTTATTTAAGTTAATTTGAACAAAAGAATTTTTAAATAACTTGAGTTTTGATAATTAAGGGTTGAGCAAGCTACAAATTTTGTCCTTGCAATTTTGAAAATACAAGATGACCATGTTGGTCCCAAAGGATTTAAACAAGACTCAAACAATTTCTAGAGGGGGGAAGGGTTGCTTGCAAACACAACTTTTTTCATTTTTTATATCTGTTTATTGATTATAGAGAAAAATCAACACAAAAATTTACATATTGTTGCAAAATAAGAAAAGGAAAGATCCTAGTCTAAACAATCTAACTCTTGATCTTATAACACATATTTTCTAAGGATCAAAAAGAAATCACAAAGGTTCTCCTTGCACAAATGAAGATAAAAGAGAAGTGTAGAAGAAGGCATACTAAGAAGGAGTGTCTTCTCAGCTATATATATTGTATGCATTTAATATACCTCATAAGGTATAATCTACGTGTCAATAGAGGAGTGGAATGCATATCTTCGTCCATCAGGTAATGCAGACTTTTGCCCGCATGTGAATAGTTGCTTCAAAAAGTTGGTGAGCATGATCGGGAACAATAAAGTATACCATACTATACAATTGTCGGATCGAAGCATGGGGTATGTACTTTTGTGCAAGCGGATAAGAAAAAACAATCTAGATGCATAAGATATTGATCCAGCATTGAAGGAATCACTAATAACTTCTTTAGGTATAGTTGATAACTTAGTCAAGCTTCATATTTCATTCAAATAGTCATAGTATCACTGAACACCACTTCAGATCATGATTAGACTATATTTATCTTCAGCTACTTCTTCGACATTGCTGAAGCTTCTTTGATGTGAGTTTGTCTTCAAGGTACTTAATTTCTAAAAGGTTACACATGTGTTCAACGATCACTGAACAGACTCAAGTACTGATAACTGAAACTTAGATGGCATTTGTTTTTTAAGAGGTGGTGAAGTATGAAGTCTAATTTCACTTCTGATTTATAAGAGGTGGTGTTGAAGTCTAAAATCTGAATCAGTCAAACTATTAGTTTTTACGTCTGAAGTTTGAAATCTAAATCAGTCAGACTGTTTGTTTTTGTAAACTGACAAACATCTGAAGTCTGAAATCTAAATCAGTCAGACTGTTTGTTTTTGTAAACTGATAAATGTCTGAAGTCTGAAATCTAATTCAATAAGACTATTTGTTTTTGTATACTGACAAATGTCTAAAGACTGAGATATAAATCAATAAGACTATTTGTTTTTGTAAATTGACAAACGTCTAAAGTTTGAAATCTGAATGTAAGACTCGAGTTTTAAAAACACATTCTCGTTAAGTTACCCGAATTGTACCGTATTTAAATAACGGTCGTTAATTATTAAAGAGTTAAAACCGTCAAATTACTAAACTTATTATAATTATAAATTTATATATATATATATATATATATGTATATATATGTATGTATGAAAACAAAACAAAAACCATATGCATCGTATTCTTCTCTTCACCGCCATTCTATCTCTAAAAATTCTCGTCTTCTCCCTAAATTTCATGTTAAATCGTTGAAGCAATCGAAGTAACGATTATATATTTGAAATCCATTCTTCGAACCCTTCATAAAGGTATAAATTTCATTCATTTTTATTAGGGTGTTTATGTTGGCATTTTTTAGACTAGTTTATAAATTATGTTATGTAAAGGTTACGGATAGATATTGTTATAAGTATGATATATTTCATGTTTAGAATGCTAAGATTGGTTAAATTGATGTAGAAATTAAAATGGTAGATTATGGTTTCATTATGGTTAGATTTGGTATATATGTTTAACCACACACCCATTGTTCGATATAATGCCAAAAAAAAATTAAATTGCATGATTAAGCTTAGGTTAGCGACCATTGGACTTGTTTTACAGTTTAGTATGTTGATGCATGTTTATAGCACGTAAATGTAGCGAATCATGAAAGTTGGATTATAAAAGTTAGTCGGGAATTGCGGAATCGGATTTTACCGTCTATGCAGGTCCATACTTTAACAGTGTATAACTTACAAACCGTAAGTCGGAATAAGCTCATATTTTGCATTTAGAAAGCCCTCAATGCATACTACAACTTTCATGTAGGATCTAAAATCCAGTTATGACTCTAAGTGGATCGAAACAGTGTGTTTTCGGGGCTGTTTGCAATGTATTTAGGATTGATCTGCTGATTTGTAATATTCGTATAAAATAGATGGATAATCCAAATAAAGTGATTCAAAAACCAGTAGTTTTATCGCATATTATACTACATTTTTAATTTAGATAGTATTTTCTGTATTGATCTCTAAGTGGTGTAAAAATGCTCCCAAAAATGAGGGTCAAAAGTTATTAAAAGTCGAAACGAAATTATATAAAGCTAAGTGTTGCGTCGATTTCGTAATACATTTTCGGATGTCGTATTTGAAGTTTAAGTTGTTTATAAACATGTAGGACCTAAGTAGTTTATTAGTATAATTAGGATATAATCTTACGTTGTTTAAGTAATAACCGATTTGCGCATTCGTTAGGCACGCGGGCAAGTCGAACTTTACCGTGAATCCCGTTTGATCGTGTTTATTTCTCTATTCTGCTTAAGGTACGGATTTCACTTTCTTTGACTCTTGGGCAACTAGTTGTTGTAGTTGACCCTTCGTAACGGTGGTTCACCAMTTTGTGATTGATCGCTTAAAAGTGGTCAATAAATTACGTATTTATATATATATATATATAAACTCTTGAACCATTATCGTAAACTCTTGAATCTTTATTGTGAACACTTGATTTTTAGTTCGTTGAATTATATGTTTGAATCTTTCAATTTTGTTAAATTGATTGTCATATTTTGAAGTAGTTTCGAGTTTTATGAAGTACTTTRAATGTTGACTTTTTATGAACGTCATTCGGGTAGTGGCACATGTTTAGTTTTATTGGTTTTCAGAACAACTCAATTTATGGGCACATTTTTGGGATGCCTTCTATGGCGGCTTTGTAGTCATGGCGTCCAGCAGGTGAACTCGGTCCACAAGGTTAGGCCCAATAGTGGCTTACGTGAACCCACCTTGTGGACTAGGCCGATTTTATTGGCTCCAGGGCGGATGGATCGATCCTAGGATTACCCACCATGTGACCGTGGTTAAATTCACGGGGGACTCGGGGTGTGTGYCYGCAYGCCGGCCCGATAGTTCGTGTGGTTTGGCCACCCCACGAAACTACAGGAATTGACGGATTGTGTTTAAATTATGTTTTGAAATGAGAATTGTGAAACGTCTTGATTTTCTATGAATTCAGTTTCATTGATTTTTAAGGCTTCGACTTTATTATTGATGTTATGTATTATTATTTCAAGTTTATATTACAATCTGTTCACTAAGCCCCGTGCTCAGCCGTGTTCTTGTTTTCTGACACGGCAGGTTCCAAGTGATACTGATAAGGGACGGGACTTGAGATTGAGCGTTTGACTTTTTGGAGTTGGTAAACTCGTTGGTAGATGTATAATATTCTAAACTTATAAATAGTTGATAGAATGTAATATTTTGGATTGTAAAGTATGTTTTAGAAGTTAATCTACGTTTGGAGTTTATTAGTAGCTCTGCGATGTTTGTGTCTTAGAATTAAGTCCTGTTAGTGACACCGCCCGTTCCGGACCACGGGGACGGGGGATGTTACAAATGTGGTATCAGAGCATAGGTTTTGACCTATAGATGAAGTAAGCTTGACCTGTGAGAAATGGGTAGACATAAGAACGGGTATACTAGATTTTAATTCTATCTACCGTTTTCTTATCCATAACTGTTTTGAATTCTGATTTTCATGTTGTTTTATTTTAGAATGTCGAGACGTGGTCGCCTATGCAAATCCAGATCTCAACCTGAGGGTAACCCAAACCCCAACCCCAATCCAATGGAGGGTGGAAGTGAACCCAATATTGCTGATGTGGTCCGTCAGACCATGTCAAGTCTGATGCCTACAAATCTGCAGCAGGCTATTCAGGCTATGCGACAAATAGCACATAATTTTCTTTCAAACCCAAATCATGTTCCTACACCAAATAGTGGAATTCCTATATCCAGTTCGAGGAACCAACGGGAGAAATATATATGGCTTGAAAGGTTTACAAACAAAAATCTTAGTCCTTCTCAATTTCCATTAAATGGACTTTGAACTCGAGATATAAAGATCGACTTCTGAATCATCCTTTTAATACCGTTACTGAAGTGGCCGACGCAACAAAGAATATTGATCGGTCACAACAATAATGGTTAATTTTACATGTTGATGATAAGAAATGTGGATCTGAATCTTTCTTCCGAAGCAACCCTCATTTTATGAAATCAAAGTCGAGCATCGATACTCAAAAAGGCTTGAATCTATCCATGCCACAACTTTCAGTTTTGTCGAGCAGTGGGAGTCAAAATGTTTCTATCCCTGTTATTAATTGTGATCGATGCAATCTTCGATATCGACCGAGTTCATGTCTAAAGATGACCGGTTCATGTTTCAATTGTCGAGAACAAGGTCACATGGAAAAAAATTGTCATAAAGGTCGGATCCAAACTGATAAATGGAAAGGTAAACAACCAAGTACTAGTGGACTAGTCTTTGCATTACCTGGCAGCAAATCTCAAGAGGGTATGATTTCGGGTCATGTTAAATTAATTTATTTATCTATTTATGTTTTGTTTAATACTGGTGCGACACACTCAATTGTTTCTGAACAGTTAGAATCCCAATTAAAATCGTATGAGCAAACCACCGAATTTCCAGTAGTAATATCTACTCCAATGGGTGGTTCAATCTGTGTGCTAACTCGTTTTTCCAACTGTCCGTTGCTTATTGGGGACTGCATACGAGAGGTCACTCTACTTCCAATGCATATGTCCTACTTCGATTTAATATTGGGTATGGACTGGTTGTCACGCCACTGGGCAACAATAAACTGTAATGCCAAACAAATTCTGTTTGGGGATATAGACAACCCGGAGGCAATCTTCCAAGGAGGTACTCCAAAAGAAGATGTTAGTGCAGTAGTCTCTATTACTGTGAAACAATATGCGTGGCAAAGCAATGAAAGTTTTCTTGTTGCTCTACAAGATCCCAAACAGGTATTTCCTACTTCTACATCAAAACCTGTTGTTTCTGAATATCTTGATGTGTTCCCCGACGATTTACCGGGTATACCACCGGTACGGGAAGTCGAATTTACCATCGATCTAGTCCCAGGAGCTTCTCCTATTTCCAAAGCTCCCTACCGAATGGCTCCAATTGAAATGAAAGAGCTTAAAACTCAACTCGATGATCTATTGAAGAAAGGTTTCATTCGGCCCAATGTTTCACCCTGGGGAGCTCCAGTTCTTTTTGTTAAAAAGAAAGACGGTACGATGCGTCTTTGTGTCGATTATCAGGAACTTAATAAAGTAACGATTCGTAACAAGTATCTGTTGCCGAGAATCGATGATCTGTTCGATCAATTACAAGGGGCACGATACTTTTCCAAAATTGATCTTCGGTCCGGGTACCATCAACTTCGTATCTGAGATTCTGATATTCCGAAAATCGCATTTAGAACTCGCTATGGGTACTACGAATTCTTAGTAATGCCTTTTGGGGTAACTAATACTCCAGCGGTCTTTATGGATCTTATGAATCGGGTTTTCAAAGATTATCTCGATGAATTTGTTATCGTGTTTATTGATGACATCTTGATTTACTCGAAGTCAAGAAACCAACATGATCAACATCTTCAAATTGTTTTGGAGACTCTTCGGACAAAAAAAGTTGTATGCAAAACTTTCCAAATGTGAATTCTGGCTCGATCAAGTGTCTTTTCTCGGACACGTAATCTCTGCTGAAGGTGTCAAAGTGGATCCAGCAAAAATTGAAACTGTCACTAATTGGTCACGACCTACGAACGTATCTGAAGTTCGTGGTTTTCTGGGTCTGGCTGGTTATTACAGACGATTCGTTGAAGGTTTCTCTAAAATATCTTTGCCGTTGACCTGATTACTCTGAAAAAGAGTCAAATTCATTTGGGGTTCCGAACAAGAATCAAGTTTTGAGGAATTGAAGCATCGATTGGTTACCGCACCTATTCTTGTATTGTCGTCTGGCACTGGTGGGTTTCAAATTTACAGTGATGCTTCAAAGAAAGGTCTCGATTGTGTTCTTATGCAACACGAAAAAGTGATCGCATATGCTTCTCATCAATTAAAGCCTTATGAGGTCAATTATCCGACTCATGATCTCGAATTGGCTGCAGTGATCTTCGCACTCAARATCTGGCGTCACTATTTGTACGGTGAGACCTGTGAAGTTTTCATTGACCATAAAAGCCTCAAATATATCGTTACTCAAAAAGAATTAAATATGCGTCGACGAAGGTGGCTCGAACTTCTGAAAGATTACGATGTTCGGATACAGTATCATCCGACAAAGCTAATGTAGTCGCCGACGCTTTAAGCCGTAAAGTTGTGGAACAATTTTCTTCTTTGATTGTTTCTACAGAGTTGGCTTTGGAAATCGAACGGTTCGGACTAGAAATCTATCCGAGTTTGCAAACGAAAATTCTATCGAATCTAATGGTAGAACCGACTTTAATATCTCGAATCAAAGAAGCCCAGCAAAATGATAGTGAATTGTGGGAAAATTTTCAGCAGGCACAAGAGAATTCTAGTTCAGAGTTCAGAATCGATGATGATCACGTGTTGTGGTTTCGGGATCGTCTTTGTGTTCCGAATA
>NC_037530.1:18152928-18154687 GCF_001531365.2 Cynara cardunculus var. scolymus
TGAGATTGTGCGTCTTCATGGCACACCTATATCGATTACCTTCGATCGAGACCCACGTTTTACATCTCGACTTTTTGGGAAGCTTTACATAAAGCTTGAGGCACACGTTTGAATTTTAGTACAACCTTTCATCCGCAAACTGATGTAAGTTCCCTATCTTTAAATTCGATTTCGGGGATGAAATCTTCTTTCAAGGGGGGGAGAATTGTAAGACCCGAGTTTTAAAAACACATTCTCGTTAACTTACCCGAATTGTACATTATTTAAATAACGGTCGTTAATTGTTAAAGGGTTAAAACCGTGAAATTACTAAACTTATTATAATTATAATATTATATATATATATATATATATATGTATGAAAACAAAACAAAAACCATATGCATCGTCTTCTTCTCTTCACCGCCATTCTCTCTCTAAAAAATCTCATTTTCTCCCTAAATTTCACGTTAAATCATTGAAGCAATCGAAGTAACGATTATATATTCGGAATCCACTCTTCGAACCCTTCATAAAGGTATAAATTTCATTCACTTTTATTAGAGTGTTTATGTTAGCATTTTTTAGACTAGTTTATAAATTATGTTATGTATAAGTTTAAGGATAGATATTGTTATAAGTATGATATATTTCATGTTTAGAATGCTAAGATTGGTTAAATTTATGTAGAAATTACAAGGGTGGATTATGGTTTCATTATGGTTAGATTTGGTGTATATGTTTAACCGCATACCCATTGTTCGATATAATGCCGAAAAAAAAATTGCATGATTAAGATTAGGTTAGCGACCATTGGACTTGTTTTATAGTTTAGTATGTTGAAGCATGTTTATAGCACGTAAATGTAGCGAATCATAAAAGTTGGATTATAAAAGTTAGTCGGGAATTGCGGAATCGGATTTTACCGCCTATGCAGGTTCATACTTTAACAGTGTATAACTTACAAACTGTAAGTCGAAATAAGCTCATATTTTGCATTTTGAAAGACCTCAATGCATACTACAACTTTCATGTAGGATCTAAAATCCAGTTATGACTCTAAGTGGCTCGAAACAGTGTGTTTTCGTGGCTGTTTGCAATGTATTTAGGATTGATCTGCTGATTTGTAATATTCGTATAAAATAGATGGATAATCCAAATGAGGTGATTCGAAAACCAGTAGTTTCATCGCATATTATACTACATCTTTCATTTAGATATTATTTTCTGTATTGATCTTTAAGTGGGGTAAAAATGCTCCCGAAAATGAGGGTCAAAAGTTATTAAAAGTCGAAACGGATCTATATAAAGCTAAGTGTTGCGTCGATTTCGTATTACATTTTCGGATATCGTATTTGAAGTTTAAGTTGTTTATAAACATGTAGGACCTATGTAGTTTATTAGTATAATTAGGATATGATCTTACGTTGTTTAAGTAATAACCGATTTGCGCATTCGTTAGGCACGCGGCCAAGTCGAACTTTACCGTGAATCCCGTTTGATCGTGTTTATTTCTCTATTTCGCTTAAGGTACGGATTTCACTTTCTTTGACTCTTGGGCAACTAATTGTTGTAGTTGACCCTTCGTAACGGTGGTTCACCAATTTGTGATTGATCGTTTAAAAGTGGTCAATAAATTACGTACTTATATATATATATATATATATATATATAAACTCTTGAACCATTATCGTAAACTCTTGAACCATTATCGTAAACTCTTGAATCTTTATGTGAACACTTGATTTTTAGTTCGTTGAATTATATGTTTGAATCTTTC
>NC_037530.1:18154807-18157313 GCF_001531365.2 Cynara cardunculus var. scolymus
CATTCGGGTAGTGGCACATGTTTAGTTTTATTGGTTTTCAGAACAACTCAATTAATGGGCACATTTTTTGGGATGTCTTCTATGGCGGCTTTGTAGTCATGGCGTTCTGCAGGTGAACTCAGTCCACAAGGTTAGGCCAAATAGTGGCTTACGTGAACCCACCTTGTGCACTAGGCCGATTTTATTGGCTCCAGGGCGGATGGATCGATCCTAGGATTACCCACCATGTGACCGTGGTTAAATTCACGGGGGACTCGGGGTGTGTGCCCGCACGCCAGCCCGATAGTTCATGTGGTTTGGCTACCCCACGAACACTACAGGAATTGACGGATTGTGTTTAAATTATGTTTTGAAATGAGAATTGTGAAACGTCTTGATTTTCTATGAATTTAGTTTCATTGATTTTTAAGGCTTCGGCTTTATTATTGATGTTACGTATTATTATTTCAAGTTTATATTACAATCCGTTCACTGAGCCCCGTGCTCAGCTGTGTTCTTGTTTTCTGACACGGCATGTTCCAAGTGATACTGATAAGGGACGGGACTTGAGATCGAGCGTTTGACTTTTTGGAGTTGGTAAACTCGTTGGTAGATGTATAATATTCTAAACTTATAAATAGTTGATAGAATGTAATATTTTGGATTATAAAGCATGTTTTAGAAGTTAATCTACGTTTGGAGTTTATTAGTAGCTCCACAATGTTTGTCTCTTAGAATTAAGTCCTGTTAGTGACACCGTCCGTTCCGGACTACGGGGACGGGGGATGTTACACTTAATCAATTCATTTTAATTAAATTCAACTGAAATATCCAATCATTTAAACCATTTGTAAACTACCATCTATTTTTAACACATTCAAAGATTCAACAGAAGTACGTCAATTGATTCAACATACAATAGAAAACACGAACAAAGTATCATAACAACTAGAATCAATATTCATTTTGTATTTATTGTGTTGCAATTTCTTCTCTTAAACTAGGCATATATGTTTTGGTCAGCGGCACTCCCATGCGATTGAACCTCTTCAGCCTCATCCTCTCCGTCATCCCGTGTTCGTTGGTTTGATCATACTCAAAAAATAACTCATCACTTAAACCTTCTTTTCGTATGAAGATGTGAACCACAAAGAATGCAATAACAACGTCTCTTTGAACCTCAAGTGTAAATAGTGTCATTCTTTTCAATATCGAAAACGTGCTTTCAGGACACCATGAGAACGTTTAATAACATTCCTAAGCTTTGCATGAGAATGATTAAACTTTTCATACTTGTTCATTGCTCGTCGATGACGAAAATCTCTGAGCCAATATCTAACATTACGATACGGCGCCATAAATCCTCGAGTATTTATATACGCAACATCATGTTAGGTATATTTTCACACACCCACAGACTTATCAATTAGGACCAAAAGCAAGTATACAATTAGTCCCAATATCGTCTTTCAACTAATAAAGTGGTACAAGTACCGGATATCGTTCACAGGGATTATAGTAGAAAGTTTAGTAAAAGTAATCTGAAGGAAATGATTTCAGAAAGCGAATTTGAACACTTTGATTGGATCAGAGTTAACACTTCCAAAAACTAACAGGAAATAACATATAATAACAGAAAGGCAGGGTGTAAGACTCAGGGTGAGACATAAATACTATTTCCAATAGACCAATGCTATCAAAATGCTACAACGTGAAACCATGTTGGCAATTTGCTACAACATGCAATTAGTAACAACTATTTTCCCCATTTATTTTGAGGGTATTCTTCTCATACTTCACCGTTACACTAATATTATACCTTTCAACTCATATCTCTATGAGGTATCCGGACCAATGAAAGTGACAAATGGTGTCCTCAAAATTTACGAATAAACAAATCTCTTGTTAAAAAATAACTCTCTCAAGTGGATTCCCATATCATTCAAGTTGACGTGTTCTGAGTGGCTCATCTATGAGTCNTACGAATAAACAAATCTCTTGTTAAAAAATAACTCTCTCAAGTGGATTCCCATATCATTCAAGTTGACGTGTTCTGAGTGGCTCATCTATGAGTCCATTCCACTTTAAYACTTCAAAGTGATCAACCTGTCGAGAATTAACAATTTAAAAAATACGAATAACAAATATCTTTGTTAGCAACTCTCTCAAGTCTACTTTCCATATCATTGCTCGTCGACRACGAAAATCTCTGAGCCAATATTTAACATTATGATACGGCGCCATAAATCCTCGAGTAWTTGTGTACGCAACATCATGTTAGGTATATTTTCACACACCGACAGACTTATCAATTAGGACCAAAAGCAAGTATACAATTAGTCCCAATATCGTCTTTCAAGTAATAAAGTGGTACAAGTACCGGATATCGTTCACAGGGATTATAGTAGAAAGTTTAGTAAAAGTGAMAAATGGTGTCCTCAAAATGCTATTTCCAATAGACTAGGGTGAGACGTAAATACTATTTCTAATAGACCAATGCTATCAAAATGCTACAACGTGAAACCAT
>NC_037530.1:18157638-18164438 GCF_001531365.2 Cynara cardunculus var. scolymus
GTGTCCTCAAAATGCTATTTCCAATAGACTAGGGTGAGACGTAAATACTATTTCTAATAGACCAATGCTATCAAAATGCTACAACGTGAAACCATGTTGGCAAATTGCTACAACATGTAATTAGTAACAACTATTTTCCCCATTTATTTTGAGGGTATTCTTCTCAGACTTCACCGTTACACTAATATTATACCTTTCAACTCATATCTCTATGAGGTATCTGGACCAATGAAAGTGACAAATGGTGTCCTCAAAATATACGAATAAACAAATCTCTTTATTAAAAAATAACTCTCTCAAGTGGATTCCCATATCATTCAAGTTGACGTGTTCTGAGTGACTCATCTATGAGTCCATTCAACTTTAACACTTCAAAGTGATTAACCTGTCGAGAATTAACAATTTAAAAAATACGAATAACAAATATCTTTGTTAGCAACTCTCTCAAGTCTACTTTCCATATCATCCAAATTGACGTGCATTCAATGGCTCAACTTAGAGTCCATGGCACTCTAACACTTTTCAGTGATCAACTTGTCAAGAAGTGCCATTGGTTTATAAAACTTGAAATGAAATAATGAAACATCGTTGATACATAAAAGGGTCTATCTTATTTGATTTACAAACTCACCCTTCTCGTTTTACACTCGAGCTAAGAAATTTAGCTATTCATATTGGAAAGTAAATTGCAAGATATATTAAAGTGTGATAAATAAAGGCATAAAATTAAATCATGGAAAGTAAGTGATGGAATATAAATAATGGAAAGTAAAGAGCGGAAAGCGTAATAAATAAAAGACGGAAATTAAATTGCAAGAAAGTGTAATAAATAAATGACGGAATTTAAAGAGCAAGAAATAAAGAAAACTTGGATGAGACTTTCACCAAAAGTTTACTTATATTTCTAGAGAGAGAGAAAAATTACTAAAAGTAGTAAGATGATTACTTGAGATATTGATGATGGAATTTGGAAAAAGATAACTAAAACACTAACACCAACCCCTCTATTTATACTAAAATAGAGGTGAGGATAAAATAGACAATTAACACTAATTTAGAGTAAAAGTAGCTAAAAGTACAACTAAATCAAATAGTTAGAGGTATAATTGTACTAAGCATAGACAACAAATTTCCAACTAATTAAAATAAATACAACTGGAAATACAAAAATGTCTTTCAAAAAGTAAGCTCTTGTCATGTCATGTAGCTCCTACTTCTCTCTCCTTCCTTTCTCCACATATAGGTCATGTTGCAGCAGTCCATCAGTATCAACCGGCTTCAATCAAGGCTGGCGCTGAGATTTTGGATGCCCATGGCGGAAAGTAAAAAAAAAATGCCCCTTATAGTGAAAAAAAATTCAATCACAAATATATATATGAGGATATTTTTAACTTTAAAACAACATGAATAATCGGTATTCATTATTCACAAATGAAATATATGCAGATATATGGTTATCAAGATGTCAATTATTGATAACAACATAGTTTTAACTATTTATAGGTTTTTAGATAAGGCTTGAAACATAAATAGTTAAGAACAAGAGAAAAAGACTTTATGAAATGAACCTCATGCATGGAATTGTCTTTAGTTGTAGAGTTTCGACCAAGTGCAAGTGATTCAGGCATTACATATATCCCAATAGCATCAAGGTGTGTGTTAGCATGTCCATGAAATCCACCCCATGGTCCATGACTTATGCATCCTTCATAGTTGGTTTCATCTCCCTACAAACTATCCAAAAGAATAAGAACACATAAATTTGTACCATCCTATATATTCTTCAAGTAAAACATAACAAAAGATATAACTAAAACCTTACCATAAGGCAATTGAGATCTCAATTTAGAATGTTGCCAAACTTTCAACAGTATCAACTACCAGCAACAATCAGCCCCAATGTATCTAAGCCATAAGGAAACACTACAAAAGATCATACATAAATAATCAATGCAACATGCTTGATCGTCCTGTACACAAAATCATGATAAACAATGGTGCAAAACTTTTGTATAGTGCTAATCAAAGGATTGAGAAATGCATAGTAAAATAGACATCAACTAATTCGGGTATGCATCAAATTAAGTGTATAACAACAAACCCATAAAGAACGAAAGATATTCTGCATAAGAACAATAGAAACACAATAAAATCATGTCACTCATCCAATTTTAACAGTTGATCGTACCCCTATCTCCAAAAACAGTCAAATGGGGATTCTACAAATTCATGATGGTAATTCAGACTCATATGTCAAGTAAATGTAAACACCTCTTCTGTTAAGCTTTATATCTTAACCGTTGCCATTTCGAAAACTATGATAGATGTTTAACATTTTTCATATAATTCATGTAGTTATGGGATTCAATTTCCCTCAACCAAAATGCTTGTTGAAAAGTGATTCATGTTCAACAATACATCTCTCCAACCCTTTAACAATTAGAGTTGGCCTCCTCTAATTTTTTGGTTTGTAACAAGTGAAACAGTCAATGAGTCAAACAAAGTAAAACAGTCAAATATAGTAAGTGACCAATTTCACAGCTTCTGAGCTTCATTATTAGGTTTTGCAATCAAACAAGAATTAGAAACTTAAAAAATAAACTAAGTAATAAGTAATAACCCAAAGTTAAGTCCCTAACCTCACAACACAAGTCTGTGGTCACAACTCATAAAGAGAGAGGCAGATCGCAGACGGGCGAGTGATGACGGGCGGAGAGCGAGAGCGATAAAAGAGGCAACATACAGCCGTAGACTAACGGCAACCATTAGTCGAGGGAGGCAGAGAGCGAGAGTGAGAGCCGATTGCGATTTTGATTTCGATGCGATTTCGATTGAGAGTGAGCGACAGACGGACAGAGCAAGGAGAGAGTCGAGAGGGAGGATGATGGATGGACGTGGACTGGTAAAGGTAATATTTTTAGGCCTAAATGAAAACTGAACCTATATATATACATTGGGCTTTAGAAATTTGATGTTCTTGGGCTTCATGCTGCTCTGGGCCGTCGCCCCCTGGGCCTATGGCCAAGGCTGGCCCTAGCTTCAATCTGTCCAGAATAAGTCCATATTAGCCTACTATAGAGTAAAAATAGGTAAATCATTTACACTACCTCCATAAACAAATAAGTGTAAAATAAGGGAATAAGGTGACTCAATGTTGGGATATGAATGGAAAATGTCCTATCTAAAAGAAAAGAAAATACTGTTTAAGCACTAAATAATTAGTGTGTATCACACCCCCAAATTAAAATTGTTGTTTGTCCCTAAGCAACAAAAAGACAACTAAAAAAACTCAATTTTTGAAAAATTTGCAAGAAATGGCAATGTGCATACCACATATTGATCATACCAAAGATGCAATATATAGCTTTTATAAATTCTAAGTAAGCATATCCTACCTTATCCATGAGTATGAATCATAAGCTAGCATTATTTGTTTTTTTTTTATGCTTAACGCATCCTATATCTAAGATCAATAGGGCTTGAAAGTTACTGGTTCACTCTTGTTTGACATATTTTTCCTCACTTTGCCTTTTCTCACCTTTTGCATGAATCTTGAATTTTTCAAATTTTTGACACTTTGTGCACTTTTGTTGAATGCATACACCTGACCCTATGGGACATTTTGGTGTTTTAGATATATACATAGCATCTAAGCTTTTGGTACTTTGTGCACTTTTTGTTGTTTTGATCATTTTAGCCATGATGGTACCCTCCCCCAAACTCAAAGTTTACAATATCCTCATTGGAAGTATAGTGAGAGAGTATTATATTTTGGTTACAAGTGGCTAAATAAGGATAAAAGAACAAAGGCCTATTTCATTTCTTAGATGTGTATATGATGTGGATCAAAGTGTGTTCCCAAGCAAAATAGTAATAGTTCTAGCAATAACTACATGATTAAGAGACTAGCTAGACTACATAAATTATTGTGGCTATACATGCATATGATCATCATCAACATATGTGATTCTTGCAACAAAATAAGATAAAAAATGTGTAAAAACAATCCCATACTCAAGAAACTAAAATAAACAAATAATAGAGCTAAAAAGGAAAATGATGAAACCTGTCATACTCCTTAAGAGTAGGTGTGGCCGAAGTGGAGCATCCATCCTTCAACTTATTGCATTCATCCCTAAGTCTTGCATTTTTTTTCAAATAGCCTAGAATCCTCCTCTTTAAGAGCTCTCATATTCTTTTCCATGAAATGACATTTTTCCCAGTTGAGAACCAAATTACTTCACACCTTTCAAGACTCCTTTCTAGATTATCCAAACAATTATCAAAAGATGAGCCATAAACTGAAAAATCATCCATAAAGATTTCTATGGATTTTTCAAGCATAACAGAGAATATGAACATCATGCATCTGTGGAAAGTTTCTGGAGCATTACAAAGTCCAAATGGCATTCTCCTAAAGGAAAAAGTACCATATGGATAAGTGAAGGTGGTCTTTTTTTGGTCCTCTGGTGATATGGCTATTTGATTATATCCTGAGTATCCATCAAAGAAACAATAATATTCCTTTCTGGCTAACCTATCTAACATTTGATTAATAAAAGGTAATGGAAAATGGTCCTTTTAGGTAGCTTTGTTTAGCCTACTGGAGTCCATACATATTCTCCATCTGGATACTATTCTAGTGGAGATGAGTTCATTTTTGTCATTGGTGATGACTGTAAACCCTCCCTTTTTTGGGACATACTGGATTGGACTAAGCCAAGAACTACCAGCTATTGGGAAAATGAATCCCGCATCTAACCATTTCAAAATTTCCTTTTTCACTACCTCTTTCATGACAAGATTTAACCATCTTTTCCTTTTTCACTACCTTTTTCATGACAAGATTTAACCATCTTTGTGGCTCTATAGATTTGAAGTTCTTGTGATCTAGAATGATCTTATGTTGACAAATAGAAGAACTAATCCTTTTGCAGTCAGCAATGGTCCATCCTATAGTTTTTGTGTGCAACTTCAACATATCTACAAGCTTCTTTTCTTGATGCAAATCTAGGGTAGATGATATGATGATAGATAATTTACCCTCTTCTCCTAGAAAAGCATACTTCAAATGAGATGGGAGTTGCTTCAACTCCAGGTCAGGTGGTGATATTATGAACTAAGTAAAGTTCTTTTGCTTACTATTTTCCAACAACTCAAATGCTATAACATCACATGGGACACTATCATCCTCTCTCAAATCTAACTCTTCAACAATCTCTTTATCTATTTCAGCACTATCCTCTTCTTCCAACTTACATGCCTTTCTAATTCCTTCCTCATGACACATTGCTTCTATCTCAGTTATGCCTGAGCACTTCTCTAAGTAATCAGGGTACTTTAAGGAGTTAAAGACATTGAATCTGACTTTTTGGTTCTAAAGCCTCATAGTTAGTTCTCCTTTTTGGACATCAATCAAAGTTATGTTGGTGGCTAAGAGTGGTCTTCGTAAAATGATAGGAATATCTTTATCATCCTCAAAATCTAGAATGATGAAATCTGCTGGAAATATGAACTTGCCAACTTGAACTAAAACATCCTCAATCTTCCCTTTTGGATAAGCAATGGTTCTGTTGGTTAATTGCAGTGTGACAGTGGTGGGTCTAGCCTCTCATATTCCTATGGTGTTGAAAACAGACAATGACATGAGGTTAATACTAACACCTAAATCACACAAAGCATTTCCAATCTCCTTTCCACCTATAGAACATGGAATAGTGAAACTTCCTAGGACTTTAATCTTGGGAGGTATCTTGTTTGTCAGAAGCACATTACATCTTTCAGTATGAGCTACAGTTTCATACTAGGTCAACTTCTTCTTCTTGCTTAAGATGTCTTTGAGGAACTTGGCATAACTGGGCATTTGCTCAATTGCTTCAACAAGAGGTATGTTTATATGCAACTCTTTAAACACTTCCAATAATTTCTTAAATTGCAGTTCTTACTTTTGATTCCTTAACCTTTGTGGAAAAAGAACATAAGGAGGAACTGGTTTTATGACAACTTTATTTGACTGTTTGAGCAAGATGGGTCCTGAATGCCTAGAGTCTAGGTCTTACTTTCTTCAGGTTCAGATGGGGTCACATCTTTGGTCTTAGGATCTGCTACAACCTCATCTTCAATTGAATTTTTCCTAGCAGCC
Organism: Cynara cardunculus var. scolymus; assembly: GCF_001531365.2. Classification (NCBI taxonomy): domain Eukaryota; kingdom Viridiplantae; phylum Streptophyta; class Magnoliopsida; order Asterales; family Asteraceae; genus Cynara; species Cynara cardunculus. Next base: position 18,163,781 of record NC_037530.1, read on the forward strand.
TCTTCTGGGAATAACAGAGGATAGTCTGACTAGGGGGGAACAAAAGCAAGGACCTCTGTTGATTGGTGCTCTATTGATCTTGGTGGATTTTCAATAACAGGGACCACTGGTGTAGTCTCAGGTTTAGACACAACATGTTCACTCTCTTTTGGTATGGTCTCTGCTAATTCCTTTCCACTCCTAAGGGTCACTGCTTTCATATGTTTTTTTCCCAAGACTTTTAAGACTTCTCTGTTACTAGGCAAAGTTCCAAGGAATCTATTGATCTGATTGAGTCCAAATTGACTGACTTGTGTTTCCAAATTTCTAATGGCGACACTCTGCTGATTAATGAGTGTTTGAGTTTGGTTTATGAATCCTTTCATCATAATCTCCAAAGAGGATTATGATTCAGTCTGTGGAGGTGGCTTGTTTTGAAAAGATGGTTGAGCAGCTTGATAATTTTGGTGATGATTTTGAAAGTTAGAGCTGCTTGCATGATGTTGAGGTTGAAAACTAGAAGTTCCTTATTGTTTATGAATGGGTGGATTCAAACTTGGACTGTTCCAAGAAAAATTTGGATAGCTCCCTCCAACTAGCATTGTATATGTTGGAGTAGGGGTTAGATATATTATAATTAGGGGTGTAAACGATACGAGACAACTCGCGAGCTACTCGA
>NC_037530.1:18164781-18181243 GCF_001531365.2 Cynara cardunculus var. scolymus
ATTTTCTAACTTTGTCTTTTTGATGATGAAGTTTGAAGTTGATCTCTTTATTTTTATAAAAACTAAGAGAACACTTTTAAGTTTTAAAATTTATAAGAGAAAGACCCTAAGTTTTWTAAATTTCAATGAGTGAGTTTGGTTCGAGCTTGATTCGAGTTCGAGTTCGAGCTTGATTCGAGCTTAGTTCGAGTTCGAGTTCGAGCTTGAGAAATAGTTATCGAGTTCGAGTCGAGCTCTGATTTTTACTACTCGTGAGTTTTCGAGTCGAGTTCGAGCTTGGAAATTCGGTTTCGAGTTCGAGTAGAGTATAGTGATACTCGAGCTCGACTCGAATCATTTACACCCCTAATTATAATCATAGTTTACAGATTCAGAGTTATGAGGATAATGTTCATACGAGTGTTCCCCTCCACAACAAACACACTACACTGAGAGGACTGCTTGGAACAGGTGTAGTAACAGTTGGTTGCACTACTTGGCCAGAAGTTAGGTATTTAAGCATGGTGGCCATGGAAGTGAGTTGTGCTGTTAATGCAGTGTATGCATCTACATCATGAATTCCAACTATCTTCTTTTGTGGTTAGGCGCGTGGATCAGCCCAATGTCCATTGTTTGCAAAGATCTTTTCGAGAATTTCATGACCTTCATTGTAGGTTCTAGCTGAAAAGGCCCCGCCTGCAGTCGCATCGAGAATCTGTTTAGCCATGGGAGTTAACCCATTATAGAATGTCTTGAGTTGAATACAGTAAGGAATGTCATGGTGAGAGCATTTCTCAACAAATCTTTAAACCTCTCTATGCATCAGGAACAACTTCATCGTTCATTTGTTTAAAAAGACAGATTTTATTTTTGGACTTTGCGTTCCTGGTGGGTGGAAAATATTTTCGCAAAAACTTTTCAGTCATATTGCTCTGTGATGGTACAGAACTTGGTGGTAATGAATTAAACCATGACTTTACCCAATCCCATAAAGAAAATACAATCAAAGTAAGTCTTAGAGCGTCGTTAAACACTCCCGGGATCAAGAAAACATCAATACTTTCCATGAAAGATTTTATATGTGAGTGAGGATCTTCCAATGGTAATCTAGCAAATTGTCCATTTTTTGCAACATATGGAACATGATTGATTTAAGATCAATATGGAGGGCAGTCATATGAGGTCCAACTATTCCTGAGTTCAATTACTCAAAATCGGAAATAACATAGTCCATGATTCATCCATTTTTAGAGTTTGCAAGTTAATTATAGTAGGAGTTTGAGCTCGTGGATGATCATTATTTTCAAATTTTGTGTCATTATGTGCATCATCTTGACATGGTGGCCCTTGTTGAAAAGGATGTTCCGATGGGTTTTCAAAAAGTGGTGGATTTGGAAGAAAAGGCTAAAACCTTGGTATTTGATCAAACCCTAGTGGTGGATTTTGAAGTGGTATATCTTCACCAAGTGGGGGATGTAATGCCATATTAGGAGGGAGTAGAGCAGAAATTGTTCTTTAAGCGCTTCTTCTTTGACGGAACGTTCTCTCAATATCTAGATCGAATTCGAGAAACTCCCTGCGGTGTATCCGTGGCATACACTACTTTAAAGCGATTCAAACGGTGTTAGAAAAATCAAATCTTTAAGGTTACTTTCAAAAGAACTTTTAGCTTACCAATCCCTAACAATGGCGCCAAAAACTTGTTAGGTACATTTTCACACACCCACAAACTTATCAATCACGGCCAAAAGCAAGTATACAATTAGTCTCAATATCGTCTTTCAAGTAATAAAGTGGTATAAATACCAGATATCGTCCATTAGAATTGTAGTAAAAGTTTAGTAAGAATAATATGAAAGAAATGATTTCAGAAGGCGAGGAAATAACAGAAAGTCAAGGTGTAAGACTCAGGGTAAGATGTAAATACTATTTCCAGTAGACCAATGCTGTCAAAATGCTACAGCATGAAACCATGTTGGCAAATTGCTACAACATGCAATTAGTAACAACTATTGTCACCATTTATTTTGAGGGTATTTCTCTCGGACTTCACCATTACACTGATATTATAGCTTTCAGTCTATATCTCTATGAGGTACCCAAACCAGTGAAAGTGACAAATGGTGCCATCAAAATATATGGATAGACAAATCTCTTTGTTAAAAAATACTCTCTCGAGTGGATTCTCATATCATTCAAGTTGACGTGTTCTAAATGACTCATCTCTTAGTCCATTTCACTTTAACACTTCAAATGATCAAACTGTCGAGAATTAACAATTTAGAAAATACGGATAACAAATCTCTTTGTTAGCAACTCTCTCAAGTCTACTTCCCATATCATCTAAATTGATGTGCAATGGATGGCTCAGCTTAGAGTCCATGACACTTTAACACTTTTCAGTGATCAACTTGTCAAGAAGTGTCATTGATTTTATAAAATTTGAAATGAAATAATGAAACATCGTTGTTACATAAGAAGGTCTACCTTATTTGATTTATAAACTCACCATTCCTGTCTTACACCTGAGCTAAGAAATTTTGCTACTCATACCGGAAAGTAAATTGCAAGAAATATAAATTGCGATAAATAAAGGCATAAAATTAAATCACGGAAAGTAAATGACGGAATATAAATAACGGAAAATAAAGAGCGAAAAACGTAATAAATAAATGAAGGAAATTAAATTGCAAGAAAGTGTAATAAATAAATGACGGAATTTAAAGAGCAAGAAATAAAGAAAACTTAGAGGAGACTTTCACCAAAAGTTTACTTATATTTCTAGAGAGAGAGAGAGAGAGAAACTAAAACACAAACCCCAACCCCTCTATTTATACTAAAATAGAGGTGAGGGCAAAATAGACAATTAATACTAATTTAGAGAAAAAGTAGCTAAAAGTACAACTAAAGCAAATAGTTAGAGGTATAATTGTACTAAGCTTAGACAACAAATTTCCAGCTAATTAAAATAAATACAACAGGAAATACAAAAATGTCTTTCAAAAAGTCAGCTCTTGTCATGTCATGTAACTCCAAGTTCTCTCTCCTTCCTTTCTTCACATACAATACAAGTCATGTTGCAGCAGTCCAGTAGCATCAACCAGCTTTAATTTGTCTAAAATAAGTCCATATTAGCCTACTATAGAATAAAAACAGGTAAATCATTTATACTAGCTCCATAAACAAAGAAGTGTAAAATAAGGGAATAAAGTGATTCAATGTTGGATATGAATGGAAAATGTCCTATCTAAAATAGATGAAAAGAGTGTTTAAACACTAAATATTTAGTGCGTATTATATCACATAGATAATATTTATCTAAAAACAATAAATAAAATAGCTATTAATATGAATATAGTAAACATATTGCTTCTAAAATCATTAGTATACCTGAAGGAGGAAATGTAAATCCAATAACACCATTTGTTAAAGCTTCGAACGCCATTTCTTTTCCATCTGGCAACAACAAATGTATAAACCATGTTGAAGTCAGAAATTGCCAAAACATATGGATAACATTCACCCTTTCCTCGTTTTTCTATATAAATGTTGTTCTTGAATAGGGATGATAGCATGTATTAAAGTTCCATCAAGGCCGCCAATTTCTCCCTACACTAAAGCTAGTAGTCAAAATAAATTTAGTAAGGAAAGTTACACAACTATTATCGAATTATTATTTACCTTAAATATTCGTCGTAACCTCCTATTTTTCCCAGGTATGTCTGGATTAAGATTGAATGATGTAGGAACTATGATCCTTTAGCAAACTCGATCATTTTATACAACACTTCATGAAATTTTTTATGAATTGTTTGTGTTGAGTCTTGGAACCTGTTTTTGAGCACTCTATAACATTGATTATGACCTATAATCTCAGGAAGATAGACATATTTTCTTTGACCAATATATGTTTGTTATCTGTTAACCAACCTTTTGCTTTAAAGTGGTCACATAGTCGAACGAAGCTTCGGGGACATTCACAACAACTCAATACATTGTCGGGCATTACCTTCAAGTAGCTTATCCGTAAATTAACGTCCAGTCATTGCAGATGTATTAACTTTTCCTTTTCAAACGCATTTGTTGCAAGTAGAACGTATACAAATAATATGACGATGAGAAGTATAGTTTTTTATTGTTGTCCATGATGATTTGATTATCATCCATGATAAACCTGTTAAAAGCATAAATAAAATTATAAATAAAATCATGTTCAATATCAAACTTGTTCAACTTCCAAAAACTTGTTCAAATACTTAAAATATGTAACCAAGTAGTCAAATATGAAACACATAAGCAAATAACATGTTCAAATACAAAACAAGTAACCAAGTAAATGGTTCAAATTCCAAAAACTACTCCATGAGTCCCAATATTCTTGTCATCCTTGAAATCCATGATGTTAATATATCAACGTCTAAAGGGATCGTCAACCATGTCTCTCTTAATAATGTTGACTGACCAAAAATGTCAATAGTTGCACTATAAATAGGACTCCTTTTATCAAGGCCAAGAGTGTTCAACCATTCAATACAACATTTAGGTTTGAGGTTTGTTGTGAAACAAGTGTGATTTGTTGTGAAATAAGTGTCTGAAGTGCACCCCTCATTTCAAAAGCCAATTCATCTGTGTCGACCTTGGTTTTACTCTTCTTATTCGGTCTAGATGGAGTTGCGTTCGAATTATCGATAGTTGGTCCTTCCTCCTCATCTCCATCCTCCTCATTTTGGGTAGTGTGGATAAGAGATGTAAATGATGATGATGATGATGATGATGATGATGATGATGATGATGATGATGATGATGATGATGATGATGAAACTGTAGTCCTCTCACGGGTTGAACTAGGGGCATAAGCACGAGATCTGGTAGCAGAGGTCTCCTCGAACAACTATACATAATTCAGGAAACGCCAATGATGATGTTTTTAAAGTTCTGGCTTTTAGATGTCCCTGCATCCAAATTAAAGATATTTATTTATATAATAATCATGATATTGTCTTTACTATTTAAAAATACAGGAAAAGAAAGTAACTTTGAAAAAATCTTCCCATTCTTAGTTGTTGGGTTGCAGATGCGTTGGGTGTAAGGCTGACTTCAATGAGGGTAATTGTTGGTCCCAGTTGGATCTATAAGAGTTTATAGGTAATAGTTTGAATAAAGGGGGATGAATAAAACATAGAAACTTTCACTTTTAAAATTATATATTGATAAAGAAGGATCAATACAAGTTTCACAAATTGTTTGCGGAAAAGATAAGGTAAAGAAACTTATCCAAACAATCTAGAGGTACACACAATTACACTGAGAAAAGAGAAAAGATTTGTTGTAAGAAATAAAGACATGGAAATGTGTTCTTCACTTGTTCAAAGTGGTTCTTTCTCTTGAGAGAAAGAGAGAGAAAGCAGTGAGAGAAGTAACTTCTTGGTTAAGATAGATAGGAAGTGATAACTGAGTAGAGAATACTCAGCTATTTATACTCATTACATTAAATGCATTTCAGAAGGTACACAACACATGTCAAGCTTTTGGAGGAAAGCTTGTCCTTTGCTACAGTAAACAGTCCTTTTGGCTGTTCATGAGTAGACATTTTTTCATAGAATTGGTTAGCACTATAGAGTCAACTCAGTGTCTCCGTACAGTACTATACTATGGAAAAGGTATGAGTTTGTCTTAGTGTGTGGAAGGACAAGACAAAAACAAACGTTCATGGTAAGCTTCATTTGATCGTTGAATGTTGGGATATCGCTGGAGGACTTTTCAGCATTCGCTGACACTTGTGCCACCTTCACACATATGTTGACTAGCTTGTAATCACTAAATGCCGCTTCAGATCACGAACGTGCTAGTCTCTATTCTTCAGTTCCTATCTTTGACATTGCTAAAGGTTCTTTTGTGTGATTTTTGTCTTCTTGAAGTATAACAGTTACTAGAGAGTTACAATACATGTTCAGCGATCACTGAACAGACTCAATGATGATCGTTGAAACTGAATAAATAGAAAACACTATACTTCGATAGGTAAAAGGGATTATCATCAAATCATTATCCTTCGATAGGTAAAAAATCTTCCCATTCTTAATTGTTGGGCTGCAGATGCGTTGGGTGTAAGGCTGACTTCAATGAGGGTAACCTGTTCAGAGGTTCTACTCAGCTGTGTGGTTTTTACCCTTTTAGATTTCTTAGCTCTCTTTGGAGACTTCGGTGGATACTCAGGGTTCAGTCAGTGTCATTATTCCTTAAGAAGTCGAATAATGGGTTTTGAAATGAGCTATCAAAATCATACTTGGGAATAATGAGCGGTCAGTGAGAGTGGAAATATGATAAAGAATTCTTGTACCAACCTTGTATAAGGATTGATCATAAGCTTTTGGATAGTCGTCTTTGAATATTCTTATGTACATCGCTGAGAAAACAAATGTAAGGGATGACCCTTTCCTTTTGTCGCTTGTTGATCTTTGCCACTAATTCATTGAAGATTAGCTGAGAAAAGTCAATATTGTGGTCATATATCATTGTGTATCTAATCTTCAATGCCACTATGCTGGCTTGATCTTGTCCTCTAGTCTTTCCATCCATGCTCTGAAAGAAGTGGGCAAACAAATAGTTCCAGGCAACTGACATTCGATTCTTCTCAACTTTAGTGGTTGTCTTGATGGATTTGTTGGTTTATTTCTTCTTTGGCCAGTCATAGCCAATATCCTTTATTATTTCTACTTTTTGGTCAGTGGTGGCCTTAGGTTCATAGGATCTTCTGTTTGTTAACTTTTAGGTGGAGCGAAGAGTAGCATAACCAAATGTGGCAGTGACATCGTCGATTTCAAAGGAAATTTTTGTGATTTCTATTCCAGCATCATCAATTTCTTGGAAAGTTTTGGTAGTATACCAAAAATTCCTCAAGAAATCCCTTGAAACTTGGGCTTGGAAGGTGAGTGCGTAGTTGAGAACGCAATGCTTCAAGAAGAGGGAACATCCTTGAATCATTGTTTATTATTTGGGATATCTAGTAATGCGAGGTGATTCTTGGCTTTAACAAACAATCAGGCTTGGAGAAGGTTACGTTCTTGGCAGCCATTTTTAGGTTAGAAAATAAGAAGATGAAGAACATAGAGTTTATAAGAAGAAAGAAAAACACTAGTTTGAGGTTCGAAGAACAAAAGAAAGTTTTTGAAAAGAAATTAGGGTTTTGAAAAACCAAAGATAAGAAAGGTTTTTAAGAAAGAACAGGTTTGTTTTTTCAAGAAAAGATTTAAAATAAATAACGAGAACATAAATGTAGAAGCATAGAGCTTGAAGGTTTAAAGATTCAAAGAGAACTCATAGTGTTTGTTCTTGGTGTTCTTAGAGAGAATTCCAGGATTTTTGCTAACAAGACATTTTTGAAAGCGTAAAGAGTATGAGAGAATGGGAGTGGAATACTGATAGGTGAGAGGAGAGAGAAAAATGGGATAAAATTGAATGGAGGGTTCTTGAAAACTAGGTTAATGATGACATTACCATGTCCCTAGGTTTTCATTAGATAGAGAAATGAATAGACATTGTGTGTCAAAAGGTATGATGACAATTGTTTTTCCAAATAAAACCATTTGTTTTAATAAGATATAACGTCATATTGAGAAATGAATGTTAATTTTCTGAAAAGACTTTGTCACTGGATAGGAGAAAAAAGTTCAGTAAGTGTTTGAGATTTGAAAAGGATCACTGAAGAAGTTATCTCATGGATATATTTCTTAGTGATAGAGAGAGAATTCATAAGTTAGGAGATGTAGATATATTAAAGTAGAGTTCAGTATGAGATAGGGAACATTAACACAATCAATCATATAACTGAGTAATGCATACAGACTGAGAGATTAATCTTCAGAGTTCAACATCCAAGTGATTAAGATGTTGAATCTTGTTTCATCAAGAGGTTTTGTAAAAATGTCAGCTAGTTGGTACTCAGTTGGAATGAAATGAAGTTTTAGTGTCACCTTTCATTACATGATCTCTGAAGATATGATATCTGATCTCAATATGTTTTGTCTTTAAGTGAAGCACAAGATTGCTTGCTATTGCTAGGGCACTAGTAATATCAAAATAAATTGGAATTTTTAATAGCTCTAGGTCATAATCACTAAGTTGAGTTTTCATCCTAAGGACTTGAGCACATCAACTTCCAAAGGCAATATATTCAGCTTTAGCTTTTGAGGTGAACATTGAGTTTTGCTTTTTGCTTGTCCAGCTCACCAACTTTCCACCAAGAAATTGACAGCCTTCAGAGATGTTTTTCTGTGATAACCAGATCTTGGTTGTCACCTGAGGTAATAAATATGTGATTATTTGTTATATATGATTACGTGATAGCATGATAAATTGATACATTTGATCATGCTAGTATGTGAAAATATGCATAATGTAGATGCATGTATGAGGTTATGGGTATGTGAGAGTACATATGTATGCACTATATATATATATATATATACACACACACACATGCATGTCATGTGGATGCATGGTTGTGTGAAGTAAGTGTGTATATGTGGGGAGGGGGCTGTATAGCCGACTTTCCTGTTTTAGAAAGGTATAAAAGGGAGGGCTTAGCCTCCATTTCTCTTATTCTTGCCATTTTGAGAATTTAAGCGATTTAAAAAGTGAAGTCTTGACCGGATTATTCCTGGATTAAGGATCAAATTGACTTTAAGTATTTGGTTTCAAAAGACTTTCAAGGTGAGTGGTTTATATTGCTTTTAAAACTCTTCATAGTTGTATAATTGATTGTAGAACTTTACTTTTGATTTGAAAGTWATTCGCTGGAGTGTTGTCCGGTTTAGCCATAAACCGGACAAAGGTTGGGCGATTTAAGCCCTAAACCGGTTAAGGCATGAGCGATTTGTAAATAAACCACTTGATAAGTGTTGTCCGGATTAGACTTAAACCGGTCAAGAGTCAAGCGGTTTAGTCTTAAACYGGTCAAGTGTTGAGCGAATTATGAATATTGAGTTGTTAAATATTTTGAACGGAGAAGTATGAATACAACCATGTGTTGACCGGATTATTTTAAACCGGACAGGTCTTGGGCGATGTGTTGTCCAGATTTGTTATCCGGACAAAAGTATTGAAATTCTCTTAAGTGTTAAATCGGACAAGCTTTGAACAATGTGTTGTCCGGATTTGGTAAATGGGCCAAATCTTGACCGGAGATGAAGTCCGGCCAAGTCTATTTTGACCGGATTTGCATTTTGACTTGTTTTTATATATAAACAGGGAATTTTGGAAAGACTAATTTGAACTGATAATTATTCCATAGACTGCGGTCTAATTGAAATTGTTTTGTGAAATATTTTGATGAGGAAATAAGGGTGGCATATCAAGGAGAGGTGTACATTTGGATATAAGGGTGGCAWTTRTATGTGTGTGTTATATAATATAACTCTTACTATCATATCCTTTAAGATTACTATGGTCTGAAATCTTTATTTCTTTGTGATTTAAAGATTTAGGATCAGGGTTCTTATTGGAAATCATAGTTTGGATGTTATTGAGGAGGATATAACAGGTTTGGCCTGAAACTTTAAATAAACCTTGTTTAATTGAAAAGGTTTAAAAGTGGCATTATATGAAACCTGGTTGGTTCAAACCTATAAAGGTTTGGGGTATGTTATCTAAATAGTTGAATGCTTGGCTTGATCAGTGGAAAAATACTGGTAATATGTCCTTATTTGTTCATATATTTGTTATATATGTGAAAAGTTATTTTGTAGAAAGTTTTGGTGATTTTCACCCTACAATAACATAAATAGGGTAACTCACTAGACCTTTCAGTCTAACCCTCGTTTTTTGATTTTAAATATGTAACCTTATTCCATGGTATTTACATGAGGTTTTTCTTTTCTTCAATTAAGAAAACGAGAGAGAACTAAAATAATAGAATAATCATTCTGCAGGAAGTGCCGAAGGTAAGGGGAAAGGGAAAATGTGATAATTTCCCTATATGTTTACCTGCATGAGGATTGGATGATGATATGTATAGTTTTGATAGATGAGCAATGTCTAGTACAAGAATTTGTATTTTGAATTTTTGGACCATGTATTTTATACTAATAGATTTTTGAATTAAGGGACCTGAATGATGTATAAACATGTATTTCCCATATGAAGTATATGTTACATGCAATGTGTGGTATGGGATGTTACAGAAAGTGGTATCGGAGTCTGAGTTTAAGGGATTTAGGTATTTAACAGCATGATGCCTAGACCTAAATTGTTTTATTGCATGTTAAGGGTCCCGGACATAGTTAGCACCATTGGAAATAAATATGATGGGTTGAAAAAAATAGTGTGTAAGGTAAATTTTAATTACATTTGGCCAGTGTAATTATGAATTTACAGATACACATCTGAATTTAAATACTACATTATATTTGGGAATGTGAATACGTGATTATTAACACTAAAATCTGCAGATGTCTAGCTGAATTAGAAGATCTGAAAGAACGGCTCGTCCAGAGTCTGAAGAAAGAGAAAATCACCTGTTAATCTCCCGACTGGCACATCTGGAATCAGAGGTCGAGGAAGACCAAGGGGACGAGGCAGAGGAAGAAGTCAGTCTCAAGGAAGGGGTCAAACTGGAATTTATTCTGAACCTGAAGAATCCCATTCTGGGAATGTTTAGGAGAGATCAGTGCCACATCCTGAATATGTAACCAGGGACATGTTGGCTGAAGAAATGGGGAAGTTGCGGGAAACTCTGACTTCTCTCATGGGGATACCAACCAGGGTAAAAACAAAAAGAGTAGAAGTTTATCCCTCGATACCGGTTACTGACAACAAGGAGGGAGATATCAAAATGTTTTTGGCATGCAAGCCACCAACATTTTCTAGAGAAAGGGATCCAGTGAAAGCCATGTGCTGGATCAAAGAAATGGAATGTGTTCAACACCATTCGGTGTCCGAAAACATATAAAGTTTGAATTGTTGTTTCTGTATTGAAATCAAATGCTTTATTCTGGTGGGAAGTTGAATCATCGGCCAAAACAGATGTTTTACAGGCATTGTCTTGGGCAGAATTTGTAGAACGATTCAAGAATCAGTTTTGTCCTCAAACTGCAGTGAGATAAATGGAAGAAGATTTCCTAAGCTAGAACATGGAAATGGAACAGTTCGGGAATATACTAAGAGATTTATTGAATATTCTCGATTTGCCAAACACTATGTTTCATCCGAACTCAGAAAGATAGAAAGGTACATCTGGGGTTTGAAACCCTCAATCAGAGAGTTTATAATTGCCATGAACCCCAATACCTTTTCGTTGACGGTAGATGCCAAAGTAACTGAACAAAATAAGAACCAGCAGCCAGAAGAAAAAATTGTAGAGAAAAGAAAGTGGGAGGGGGATTCATCAAATTTTCGAGGGCCAAAAACTGTAAGATATGATAACAAACCTGAGCAGAAGATCTGTAAGAAAGTTTGCACGTAATGCAGACAGATACATCAAGGTGAGTGTAAGACAGATCCAAGAAAGTGTTATAAGTGTGGTGAAACAGGCCATCTGTCCAGAAGTTGCCCAGCTAATCGAAGGTGTTTAATTGTAATTCTCCGGATCATATTCAACCGAATTGTCCCTTGTTAAGAACTCCGCAATTAACAATGGGGAGTAACGCGTCAGGTACTCGGGGAAGGCCTACAGTAAACAGAGGAGGGTAAGGAGGGGCACGGGGACGATCCTTCCAGATGACTAAGAACGAGGCAGAAGCATCACCGGATGTAGTAACAGGTACTTTCCTTCTAAATTCAATGCGTGCTAAGGTGTTATTTGACTCTGGTGCAAACTTTTCGTTTGTGTGATAACTGGATCTTGGTTATCACCCGAGGTAATAAATACGTGATTATCTAATTAAATGATTTCGTGATAGCATGATAAATTGTTATATTTGATCATGCTAGTATGTGAAATTTTATGCATAATATGGATGCATGTATGAGATTGGATGTGTGTATGTATGCATGAAATGTATTGCAAGCATAAGGGATGCATGGTTGGAGGCGGTTTAGCCGCCATACTCTTTTTAGAAAGAGTATAAATGGGGTGTGAAGTTATCATTTCTCTCTTCTTGCCAAAATTAAGAGTAAGTGTGCGATTTAGAAGAAAAAGTGGTGACCGGATTTGATTCTCAATTGCATTTCAAGAAAGTTTTCAAAAGGAAGAATTGGTTTCAAAAAGGTGAGTAATCTAATTTGTTTTGAAATTTTTGATAATCATATAAATTGATTGTGTTTTCATTTACTTTGGAATTTAAATCGCATAATTATTATCCGGATTAGACCTAAACCAGTCAAGATGTAATCGATTTAAGTCTTAAACTGGACAAGGGTTGGGCGATTAAGCCCTAAACCGGACAAATGTTAAGCGATTTAGTTTTAAACAGGTCAAGCATTGAGCGATTTATGAATATTGAGTATGTTAAACATTTTGAACGGAGAAGTAGGAATACGACTAAATATTGACCGGATTATTTTAAATCGGACAAAAAGAGGACAGTGTTGTCCGGATTTGTTATCCGGACAGAAGTGTTTGAATTTATTCTAAGTGTTAAATCGGACAAACCTTAAGGCGATACGTTGTTCGGATTTGGTAAACCGGCCAAGACTTGACCGGAGATGAAGTCCGGCCAAGCCTATGTTGACCGGATTTGTATTATGCCTTGTGCACGATTGATAAAAATTGTTATTTATCATAAAATGGGAATTTTGATAAAGATAATTTCGAACTGATAATAATTCCATTTGGCTGCGGTCTATTTGAAATTATTTTTGTGAAATATTTTGATGAGGAAATAAGGGTGGCATATCAGGGAGAGGTGTACTTTGGGATAAGGGTGGCATATCAAGGAGAGGTGTACCATGGGATAAGGGTGGCATATCAAGAAGAGGTGTACATTTGGATATAAGGGTGGCATTTGTATGTGTGTTGTATGATATAACTCTTTCTATTATATCACTTAAGACTACCGTGGTCTGGAATCTTTATTTCTTTGTGATTTAAAGATTTAGGATCAAGGTTCTTATTGGAAATCATAGTCTGGATGTTATTGAGGAGAAAATAACAGGTTTGGCCTAAAACTTTAAATAAACCTTGCTGATTAAAAATGGTTTAAAAGTGGCATTATATGAAACCTAGTTGGTTCAAAGGTATGTTATTTGAATAATCTGAATACTTGGCTTGAAAAGTGGAAAGGTACTAGTAATATGTTCCTATTTATTCATATATTTGTTATATATATGAAAAGGTTATTCTTATATAAAGTTTTGGTGATTTCACCCTGCAATAACATAAATAAGGTAACTCACTAGACCATTCGGTCTAACCCTCGTTTTGTGATTTTAAATATGTATTGCAGGTGGTACAGATGGTAAGGGAAAGGGGAAAATGTGAAATTTTCCTATATGCATTTCTACATGAAGATTTGTCTCTGATGTATAGTTTTGATTAATGAACGTTGAATAGTATAAGAAATGTATTTTGAATTTTTGAGGCATGTATTCTGCATGGTAATTTCTTGTACTAAGGGACCTGAATGGTGTATAAACATGTATTTCTTCTGTATGAAGTATGTGTTACATGCAATGTGTTGTATGGGGTGTTACAGTTTGTATCACCATTGTTTGCTCAAACTGCATGTCTGAATTCTGTGATACTTGATGATGAATTAGTAGTTGATACTGCTAATAGTCAGGAAACTGTTACTACTATGTTCAATAACTGTATTATTGTTATTGAGGGCTGTGAACTCCCGATTCGGTTATTTCCTATGCCGATGAAGGAATTTGATGTAGTGGTGGGTATGGACTGGCTGGCAAGGTATCATGATAGTATTGTTTGTAATCAGAAAATGATCAGAATTACTCTGCCAGACCAAGGAACAGTTGTTATTTATGGTGATCGTCAGAATCACCATACTAGTATTTTGACAGTAATGAAAGCTCAGAAAAGCATTCGGAAAAGGTGCCAGGGATGTTTGGCATACGTAATTGATATTAAGAAAGAGAAAGGAAAAGAGGAATCGATTCCAATTGTTAATGAATATCCAGAAGTCTTTCCAGAAGACTTATCTGGATTACCGTCGTATCAAGTAATTGAATTTCAAATAGATCCCGTACCAGGGGTTGCACCAGTAGCCAAGGCACCATACCGGTTAGCTCCATCAGAACTGAAAGAGTTGGTTGCACAGTTGAAAGATCATGAGAAACAATATCCAACGTATGACATGGAATTAGCTGCAGTGGTGTTTGCTCTAAAAATTTGGAGACATTATCTTCTGGGAACAAAGTGTCAGATTTATACTAATCATAAGAGTTTACAACATTTTTTCAGCCAGAAAGAATTAAATATGCGACAGCGTCGGTGGATTGAACTGGTTAATGACTATGATTGTGAAATCCTCTACCATTCGGGAAAAGCAAACGTGGTAGCTGATGCCTTGAACAGAAAAGAAAAGAGTGGAACCATTAAAGCCGTGGCAGTGAGAATAAATTTGGTCCCTGACATTCGTAAGGAAATTCAGAGATGTTAACAAGAAGCTATGAAAGAAGAATTTGTTAAGACAGAAAGGTTGGGTAAGATGATTTTAACCCTGGAACCGTATGATGAAGGACTAATATGCTTTCAAGGAGGAATCTGGGTACCGTGTTTTGGAAATATCCAGAACACTATATTAAATGAAAGTCACAAGTCCCGATACTCTATCCATCCAGGTACCAATAAGATGTACAGAGATTTAAAATCTTTTTATTGGTGGCCCTGATTGAAGAGAGACATAGCTAGATATGTGGAATAGTGTCTGACATGTTTACAGGTTAAGATTGAACATCAAAAGCCGTATGGAAGTCTGCAATCTTTAGAGATACCTGTATGGAAATGGGATCACATTACAATGGATTTCGTCATGAAATTTCCTCGAACTCCAAAAGGGTATGACGCAATTTGGGTAATTGTTGATCATCTGTCTAAATTTGCGCATCTTCTACCAATAAGAGAGAAGTACTCACTAGAAAAGATAGCACAGATTTACATCAAATAAATTGTGACCAGACACGGTGTTCCATTATCTATTATTTCTGATAGAGATAATCGGTTTACTTCAAAGTTCTGGGAAGGGTTGCAGAAAGCTTTGGGATCTGAAATCTGACTAAGCACAGCTTATCATCCGCAAACTGACGGACAGAGTGAAAGAACTATCCAGACTCTATAAAACATGTTGAGAAGTTGTATTATTGACTTCGAGGGATCGTGGGAAGATCATTTGCTTTTGATAGAGTTTGCATATAACAACAGTTACCATTCTAGCATCCAAGCGGCACCGTATGAAGTATTGTATGGACATAAATGCCGAACGCCGTTGTGTTGGAATGAGGTAGGTGAAAGACAGTTGACGGGTCCTGAAATTGTCCAAGAAACTTCTGAGAAGATCGAGCAGATCCACGAAAGAATCAGAACACCACAAGATCGCCAGAAAAGTTATGCTGATAATCGTTGAAAGCCGATTGAATTTGGTGTAGGTGATTTTGTGATGTTGAAAGTTTCGCCATGGAAGGTTGTCGTTAGATTTGGAAAGAAAGGTAAGCTCAGTCCGAGGTATGTGGGGCCGTTCAGAATATGTAAGCGAATTGGGCCAGTAGCATATCAGTTAGAGCTGCCAGAATAACTGAGTCTGATTCACAACACTTTCCACGTGTCGAATCTGCGAAAATGTTTGGCCGATCCGAATCTAGCTATACCGCTACCAGAGATTAAATTAGCTATGTCGGAAGCCGTAATTAACCAAAAGATCAGGGTGTTGAGAAACAAAGAGATAAGTTTGGTTAAGGTTCAGTGGAAGTTTCACAAAGGATCAGACGCGACATGGGAATTGGAGTCTAATATTAAATCAGAATACCCGTGTCTTTTTTATTAAAGAAATTCTGGGGACAAAATTCTTTTGAGGGATAGATGATGTGATAACCAGATCTTGGTTGTCACCTGAGGTAATAAATATGTGATTATTTGTTATATATGATTACGTGACAGCATGATAAATTGATACATTTGATCATGTTAGTATGTGAAAATATGCATAATGTAGATGCATGTATGAGGTTATGGGTATGTGAGAGTACATATGTATGCACCATATATATATATATGTATATATATACACACACATGCATGTCATGTGGATGCATGGTTGTGTGAAGTAAGTGTGTATATGTGGGGAGGGGGATGTATAGCCGACCTTCCTGTTTTAGAAAGGTATAAAAGGGAGGGCTTAGCCTCCATTTCTCTTATTCTTGCCATTTTGAGAATTTGAGCGATTTAAAAAGTGAAGTCTTGACCGGATTATTCTTGGATTAAGGATCAAATTGAATTCAAGTATTTGGTTTCAAAAGACTTTCAAGGTGAGTGGTTTATATTGCTTTTAAAACTCTTCATAGTTGTATAATTGATTGTAGAACTTTACTTTTG
>NC_037530.1:18182358-18187270 GCF_001531365.2 Cynara cardunculus var. scolymus
AATGTGATAATTTCCCTATATGTTTACCTGCATGAGGATTGGATGATGATATGTATAGTTTTGATAGATGAGCAATGTCTAGTACAAGAATTTGTTTTTTGAATTTTTGGACCATATATTTTATATTGATAGATTTTTGTATTAAGGGACCTGAATGATGTATAAACATGTATTTCCTGTATGAAGTATATGTTACATGCAACTTCCATGTTCGACAATTTATGTTTATCAGACTATAATTCACCTTGATTCACTGTTTAATCAAATTGATGCTAAAAGAATAGCAGTTAGGTGAATACGAATGTTTTTGAATCATCAATATTGTTGCTAATTGATTAATTTTAATGAAATTGATGAATTTAATTTGAATTGAGCTTTCTGGAAAAACAACTTTCCTCATCGTAGGATGAATACATTCATTAAGCGATGAAGTGGTGCTCATCACCCAATGAAGATGTGAAGATATGAGCGATAAAGTGTGCTCATCGGACAAATCATTGTTTTTGGTAACATAGGTTTGAGCGATATCTAAGGACTTGGATAAAAAAATTAAGTTTTGAGCGATAATGTTTGCTTATCGTTCAAAGCTTGTCCGGAGATCATGTTTATATTCCAAGTCATACACGTTATTAGTGAATCTACTCAAAGTGGTGTCCGATGAAGGGCCCTCATCGCTCAATATACCAAGCGATAAAGTCTTGGTGAGCGATAACCTTGTTACTTTGTGCGATATAGTGTTGTTTGGATAGCTTCTCATCGCTTAAAGCTTCAAGCAGTGACACCCTATCTATGTGCGATGAAGTTGAAAGTTTATCATGGAAGTTGTTGAATCCGCTCAGTGCTATGTTCGATAACCTTTTTCATCGCCTAAGAAGTGAGCGATGACTCTACTCATCGCTCAAGGCGTGAGCGATAAAGATGTCTCTCTGCTTAAGGCATGGGCGATGAGCAATAATACATATGCTCATCGCTCACCATAAGAGTACTTGTCCGATTTTGACTCTTATGCTTAATTATGTGCTTAATGGATGTCTTAGCCCTATTTTCCATGAGCTTAATAATTAAGGTGATGTTTTTACCTTTTGCCCTTAAGAGCATCATACAACAATTTTTGGTCAACATTGACTTTTAAATTCAAAGTTTGATTTTTGGCCAACCAATTGAGATTTGAAGATTAAAGACGGATTTGAAATGTTTTCATAATAGTATTAATTGGTTTCAGTATTTGAATGGACTAGCTGGAGTTTGAGTATTTGCAATCTTTATTCTTGAGTTTTCTACAATAAACTAGACCATTAAGTGCCTTCACTCATTACTTTGACCCGATCAATCAGAGGTCTTGAAGGTTTACCAATCACTATTTTAGAAGTTTTGGCAATAATCAAATTTTTGAGTGTCCTCAGTCATCCTTCTAACCTGGTCAATTAGAGGTTTGATAGTCTACAATCATTATTCCGGTGCTATGGTTGTGATCTAAAAATTTTGAGTGCTCTTAATCATGCTTCTGGCTGAGAATTTTATATTTGATTCTGATCATTCAGTTTTCTTGAAGGTTAAAGGAAATCGGCTTATCTATCTAGTTTGACTTGTTGTTCTTGAAGCTATGTGCTTATTGTTGATTCTTCTCTCCGGTACTACAATGTCAAAGACGTTTTGGTTCTTCAAGCAATTGTTTTACCCTATTGTGAGCTTACCAAGATTAAGTTCTTAAGTTGAATGCCTATTTCACTCATGGTTTATTGAAAGATTCTTTGTTTTAGACTGTTTGCACTGGAATGTCACGAGGCTCGCACAATTATTTATCCCATGGTTGGATGAATCTATAGCTAACGGATTGGCAGTGATTATGCGGTTCAAGGTTGTGTTGAGTCTTCTGCAGTTTAGTTGTACTTTGTGCAAATGGTGGTGCTTAATTCACATTGGATCTTATCTTATAGTTGAAATTGAAAGAGTAAGAGCTATCTTCAGAGGGGGCGCTTGAAAATTTTATCAAATGTCAGGCACACCAAAGTTTTCTCAAAGAAAGCAATGGCGTCGTTATTGGCGTGAACAGCTTTTTGGAGAGTCTGGAGCTGACTCTGAACTTCTTGAACATCCGCCTGGAGGGCAAGGAAGTTCGCATCAAGATCTTCTTGGCGGGGCATCTCTTGGTGAACTTCGTTGACCCTGGATAGGACGGTATCAATGGCTGGAAGGAGAAGCTTGATATCCGATGACATATCATAGTCATCATCGACATCCTTATCTCCTCCATCATCTTTCTCTTTTTCTCCCTCTTCCACTTCTTGAGCATCAGGCTGATGCATCAAAGAAGGACCTGCAAAAGAAGAAGTGTGAGCTAAAGGCTCAAGGTTAAAAGAAATGAAGGGGTAGGAAGATGGAATACCTGAGGAGCATCGAGAAGAGCAGCCTCAGGTCCAGTGGTGCGTGTCTCAGTATCAGGAAGGACCGTCGCTGATACATCATCGACATGTGTAAAGACCAAGGAGGGAGGAGAAGAGAAAATGGTTGAGAAAAGACGTGGGTGTTCAGCGGTGGCGGCGCTGATATCTACATTTTCAGTGATTTGGGTCACTGAAGTGATTGGTGAAGGTGCCACTGATACGACGGGAGAAATCACTGAAGAGCTGGGAGGGATAGCAGAAGACGCCTCGGGAGTAAGGCTTGTTTCAATAACTGAAGCCTTTTGAGAGGCCCCAGCTAGTGACGTGGCTGTCCCCTTTTTGGCTTTCTTGGCTCTCTGAGGAGAACCAATAGTTGGTTGAGAGGGTCGTTTAGAAGAGGTTTTGGTGATTGGGCTAGACTCGGGGGGTTTGCCCTTGTCCTTGTCACCTGAGAGGAAGAGGTAGTGATGGACACAATGGAAGAAAGTGCCACATCACTGTCCCTTAGCTTATGATCCAGAATCCTGGAT
Source organism: Cynara cardunculus var. scolymus (assembly GCF_001531365.2). Taxonomy (NCBI): domain Eukaryota; kingdom Viridiplantae; phylum Streptophyta; class Magnoliopsida; order Asterales; family Asteraceae; genus Cynara; species Cynara cardunculus. The sequence goes on from NC_037530.1 coordinate 18,185,273, forward strand.
CCAAGCCAAAATGCTGGAAGGTTTCCTTCTTTGGGGTAAAGACTTTTGAAGATTTTAGTCAATACCATCGAAAGAAACCTGGTGTAAGGCACCACCTTTTCTCGCTGGCGCTTGTTCAGCTTCAGCACCAGGTCATCGAAAATGACTGYAKCATAATTYATATTGCGACGCTGAATCGCAGAAACGCCTATGATCAAGGCAATCCTGGAGGCCTGGTCCTGACCACTAGTTTTTCCACCCATGCACTGGATGAAGTGAGAAAATAGGTATTGCCAGACAGCTAACATTCTATTTTTCTCAATCTTCGTGAGGGATTTGAGAGGAGCGTCGAAGTCCTTCTTCATTAGCCACTGGTAGCCAATGGCATCGAGGAAGGAAATGATCTCGGCGGTGGAGGGTTCGCTGTCGAAGGGACCCCTGGGAAGACGGAGAGCTGAGCGGAGTGTAGAAACCCCAAAATTCACTTCCATACGGTTGAAGGTGAAGTGGATTTGCTCCATAGTTCGTCCAGCTTCGTCTTGGACCTCGACCACTTCAGCAGTGTACCAGAACTGCTGGAGAATTTCCTTAACCATGAGAGGCTCATGGATGAGAGCGTATCCAAGTGACGACTGTTTGAGGAAGTCCGCCGCCTCTTGGTAGAAGGCTCTTGTTGAGGGTATCTCTAGCAAGGCAATGTGGTTGTTGGCCTTGATAGAGATTTTGTCAATGTTGAAGTTGACGTTCTTGGCAGCCATCTGTATTTTGTTAAAGAAACAACATAAATAGGAAGATATACGGTTAGAAATGTACCAAGAATGTATGGTTAAAGACTATAGAAAAAGTTTTTGTACAAGGAAAAACTTCATTTGAAAAAACCATAAAAAATAAGGGTTTTTCAAGTATAATGTGTATCAAGAAATAGATTTGTTAATCAAGAAGGAAGTGATCAACAATCTTTAGTTTAATGCATTAAGAGAACAAAGTTCTTAATAAGATTAAACATATTTCTTATAATGAAGAAACAAGAAAAGAAGGATTATGACCTTTGTGATTGTGAAGATGAAAGGTCAAAAAAGAGGGTTTGAAGAGTGTTCTTGCTTTGGAAAAATATTAGCAGAGGTTCGTCTAATTATTTTTGAAAGCGTAAAGAGAAAAGTGAAGAAGAAAATCTCATATTTATAGGTAAGAGTAGAGAGAGAAGAAATATGAGAGAGAGGAAAAAGACGACGGTTCAAAAAGTGGTCATAATGAGTAATGTGCCACGTTCTCATCCACGATTGGATGGCATTTAATGAGGTAGCATAATGACAGATCATTTTGTGCATCTCAAAGCGTCGCTCATAGAAAACAGAGAATGTCGTCATAAAGACGATGCATTTAATATTTTCTTTTAAAAACAAAAAAATTGTTTTTAAGAATATGACGAGTCATTCAGTTTAAAAAAGTACTGAGGGACTTCATTTAAAACAATTTAGCACTAAAAACGAGAAAGTATTCAGTGATGGTTTTAAGGCATCATGTTTTAGTGAAGAGAATCACTGAAATTGTCATTTAAAAAACTTTTGATCACTGAAGAAAAGAGTCAGTTGATCGTTTTAGATTTTTAAGATAAAGCATAAAGATATACTTTAAGATGTGGTGAGTGTTGARAATCACTGACACCACCTTTTAAAACATTTTATCACTGAAGGAGAGTATTCAGTGAAGGTTTTAAGTTTTGAAAAGAGAAGAGTAATCATACCTTAAGAGTAGATATATTTACTAAAGATTTCAGTGTTAAGTATAAAGCACTGAATCATTTCACTTACTGAGTGATGTTTAATAACTGAAGGTTAATCTTTAGTGTTCAACATTCCTAATTCGCTGATCAAGATATTAAATCTTGTCTTATCAAGAGGCTTGGTGAAAAGGTCAGCGAGTTGATACTCAGTTGGAACGAAGTGAAGTTCAATATCACCATTCATAACATAATCTCTGATAAAATGATATCGGATCTCAATATGTTTGGTCTTGGAG
>NC_037530.1:18190425-18191909 GCF_001531365.2 Cynara cardunculus var. scolymus
AAGAGGTTTGAATGGAAAGAGGAACAACCCTTGATACTACCAAGTTAGTTTCAGTGGAAGTCTTCACTGAGTCTGACGAAGAGACTTCAATGGTGAAGATAAGAACGTCTGATGCTGAAGATACTTCAGCAGGAGTTGTCTTCACTGAGCCTGAAGAAGAGGCTTCAATGGTTTTCTTCACCTTGACTGCAAAGGCAATCTTTGTGGATGATTTCACTTTAGTTGATTTCTCAACTTTGGTTACTTTCTTGCTCAAAGATGGTGAACCAGTTTTGACGATAGAAGGACACTTACTGGCAACATGTGTTTTTTCACCACAGTGTTTACACTTCCTAAAACTAAAAGTAGCTCTAGGGCCAGTCGTTTTCTTGGCAGAGATCTGAGCGTTAAAGATCTCAGAGGCCTTGGGGGAAGCTTTACACCATCATTCAATGGTAGCTTTCTCAGCCTTGAGTTCAACGATTGCTCGCTTACGCTCAGCAACAGCTTTCTCACGTTCAACAGTGATAACCTGGTTTACAATAACCTGATCTTTAAGATTTTCCTCAACAGAGGTCAGTTCTTTGATCTTAGAATGACAAATCTTTAATTGCTCATGAATATCAACGTTAAACATTTCAGCTTTAGATTTGCCATTGAGGGCATTGTAAAGGTCAACCGTCAGCGTATCTAGTGCAGAAAGACTAGAAGAAGGTTCATTCAGGATACATACCTAAGTAACAGAAGATGGCTCATAAGAGGTAGATGTTTTAGAAGAACCTTCGTCGGCATCAATGGCCATTAAGCAGACATAAGCTTTATCTTCCTCGTCAGACGATGATTCATCAGATGATTCATCCGAGTCATGCTCTTCAGCAATAAGGCTTTTAGCCTTTCGCTGGTTGTTCTTCATCTTCTTGTATTTCTTCTTCAGTTTTAAGTATTTATCATATTTGGTCCTGAAGGAGGAAGAGGCTTTAGAAGATGGCATCGCAATCTTCTTAGATCTGCATTCACCTGCATAGTGTCTGGGCCGGTGACAGTTGTAGCAGACAGCTGAAGCCTTGTCTATTCTTTCAGACTTTGGCTTCTCCCTGAGGGATAGCTGAGGAGATCTGCGGAAATTGCTTTTACTGGCGAACCTCCTGAATGACTTAGTCAGGAGTGCCAGGGACTTATCAAAATCTGTTAAATCAGATTCAGGAATGTCCTCAGAAGAATCTATCTCCGTGATGACCACGGGAGGTAAAGAAGGGACAAAAGGAGTAGAAGTTTCAACTGAAGAAGATTCAGAGATCAAAGCTAAAGGAGAGCTTTTCATTTCCCTGGAATCTTTTATAATATTTCTTTTCAGTTGACGAGATTGCTCATGGTTAAGCAGAATCCCGTATAAGGTAGAAAGAGAAAGAGTGGACATGTCATTTGACATCTTGAGACACATAGAAAAAGGTGTCCCAAGACTTAGGAAGGCATTCTAGAAACTTAGTCAAGGTTTTAGAATTAGA
>NC_037530.1:18192903-18295403 GCF_001531365.2 Cynara cardunculus var. scolymus
GAGAGATGCGCGCTCTCTGCATGGAGAAGAAACACTTCTATTTATACCCAGTGCATTAAATGATCATTTAATGCAATATGGTAGGTTTAGAGTGCGTGTCAGACCTTAAGAGGAAGGTTTGTCCTTTGCTACAGTGAATAGTACAAAAGCGCTATTTCTGAGCAGACATCCTTGCCTAAAGTTGGTGGACAAAGAGTCGACTAATCGGCTCTATACCGTAATAACTTTTGTAAGGGTATGGGTTTGTCCTTTGTGTGCAAAGGACAAGACAACAACAATCATGCTAAGCAAGCTTCCTTTGATTGCTGAATGCTGGAATGACCTGGAGGTCTCATCATCATTCGCTGAAGCTAGAGCAGTCTTCACACATGTATAGACAGACTTGTAATTACTGAATACCGCTTCAGATCACGTACTCGCTAGTCTCTAATCTTCAGTTTCAGTCTTCGTCGTTTGCTGAAGGTTCTTTGGTGTGAGTGTTGTCTTCTTGAAGTATTGTTGTCTCTGATGAATTTACAATGCAAGTTCTTCAGCGATCACTGAACATACTCAGTGATGATCGCTGGAACTGAAAATATAGAAACACAAATACAACATGAAAGAGAAAAGGGATTGTCATCAAATTACTGTGAGAGAGGATCAACAGTATCTCACTTTTTTTCAAAATCATGTTTCATAAACACATACAACCATAGGGTCAATCCATTGAATGACGTCAAGCTTTGGCCGACCACAAATTTTGTCAAGCCTTCACCACCAAAATTTAGAAGAATGCTCGGTAGACCTTCAATATCTAGACGGAAGGATGTGTGTGAAGGTGGTAGTAAAAGTAGGACCAACAATTTTGGACATGATGAGGTAGGAAGAACAGGAAGGCATATGACTTGCAAAAATTGTTGGGGGGTTGGACATAATTCAAGAGGTTGTAAAAACCAGAAAAAAGATGCATCTTCTATGCAAAAAAAAATCCGGTTGGTAGGCCTAGACGTAGTGGTTCAAGTAGGGGTTCAAGAGACAGTAGTTCAGGGAGAGGTTCAAGCGGCAGGACTTCAAAGGGAAGGGGTTGGTCCATTTCCACCGACCGTGGTAAGTAAACCTTGTGATTCTTTATGTTTTTTTATTAAAATATTCTGATTTGTTATTAAAAATGCATTAGGTAATTGACGTGACTTTTTTTCTTATTTGAAGTTGAAGCAAAAGAAGGGGAAGAAACTGCGTTTAAAAGGACTAAGTGGAGCAGAGTGTAATATTGGTTGAGCATTAACGAAGTATATGAACATTTTGGTTTATAATTGATAACGATGTTATGCTATTGGCCTTTTACTATAATTGATACGTCATTTATGTAAAATATTTAACCATCTAGAATATTTTTGTTAATTAACTTATCAATGTTTACCAATGATTATAAATGTTTTTATTATTTGGTTTTGCTTAGTTAATTAAAATTTAAACAAATAATAGGCCTAAAGATGTAATTTTTCTTAATTGAAAAATACGTATTTCATAAAAGAATAAAATTAAAAGAATGACATGGACTTTTTCTTAACTGAAAAAATACGAATTAAAAAAAAATTTAAAAAATGATATGTAATTTTTTTTTAATTGAAAAAAATACATATATCTAAAAAAATGACATGGATTTTTTTTCTTAGTTGACATTTATAAAATAAATAAACAATGTCATATCAATAAAAACCTGATCCTAATCAACATTGTAAGTCATCATATAGATCTTTAAAAGATTGATATTTTATAATTGAGTACCAAAATAAAAATTTTAAAATGGAAATTATATTTTTTTAATACAATTTACCGTGGATATAACACCATTTTTTTTAATGAAAAGTCAAACCTCAATGCCAGTAGTGTAGTGTCTACTTGGCAGCACCTGATACTTACTCCTTGTCATCGCCGCATAATGGAATTAATGTTGTTCGCTTCCTCTTCACAATCACCGTCGTCATCCTCCGCTCTACTTTCTGCTCAAAACCCTAGTTCATCATCAACCGCTCAAATCCTTTCTCTCTTCTTCCGGTGTCCATTAACTTCCCGAAGCAAACGACATCCACCACCGGCGGTATCCTGTTGCGCCTCACAACAGCCGAACATAGTGGCTTCGGCAAAGGAAGCAAAGTTATGGGGATGGAGGTTCGAGGAGGGAGTAACGGTCTCTGTAGAGAGGTTCACTGAATCTATTTCTTTTGATAAAGCTCTTTACAAACACGACATTATGGGCAGCCGTGCTCATGCTTCCATGCTCGCCAAGCAGGTATCATTTACTCTTTCTTTTGAAGACATTATTTCCTATTTTGAATTTGGATGTCACAGTCACAGTTGAGCTTCTATCTTCAGATACTCGGTGACCAATAACGAGATACAAAAGTATTTCAAGCTTATTTTTGGAACCTTTACTTCTTTTTATATCAATTACGGATTTTTTTGTTCTAATATATTGATGTGACGTAGGGATTGATTAGTTTTAGCGATAGGAACGCTATTCTTGAAGGTCTGGATCAGATAGACAAACAGATAGAGAAGGGGGAGTTTGTCTGGAGGACTGACAGAGAGGATGTACACATGAACATTGAAGCAGCCCTTACTGATTTGATTGGAGAACCTGCCAAGAAGCTTCATACTGCTAGGAGTTGAAATGATCAAGTTTCAACTGATTTTCGCTTGTGGTGTCGTGATGCTATTGATACAATTGTTGCACGTATTAAACATCTTCAGGTTGTTTACTTTCCCTGATTTTGCTTGTGCGTCAAACAATTCTTGTGCATCTCTTTATTTCCCTTCATGCTTTTTCGTTCTGCACATAATCCCTATATGCATGTCAATGGTGAATGTAATCTGGGTAATGCTGCAAACTGTTTGCAAATAAGCACCATAGAAAGATTCCACTTTCTAGTAGGTGCTCAGACGCTTATATCAATTACAATAAATAACGCCATTTGAATGGAAAGAAATAGAGACTGCAGATATTTTTGTTGGGACTTTGACGATGGCACCATAGGTTAAATTTTTACAAGTTCGGTATTACATGTACTAGCTTTCTAATGGTTTCGATACTACTATGATCGATACAAATGTAACTTTCACCAATTCTTATTTTTCGTGTTCCGAAGGTTGCTTTAGTAAGCCTGGCTAAGAAGAATTCTGGAGTGATTGTTCCTGATTGTACCCCCCCCCCCCCCCCCCCCCCAACTGGTGGGGGCTGGCCTTGTGGTGTCATATTTGCATGTGAGAAGTGGAGCTTGTAAAAACAGTGCCATCTCGTTTATTCTTGTGTACTCATAACAGAAAATGCTGATATGCAGACTATGCTGGCCCTTCAAGTGTCTTCCTTGGCCACTTTAACACATTAGCTTCTCATTAGTTATATAATAACTGGAGATATGGGTATGAAGGTACCAACAGGTAGCAGACTATGCTGGCCCTTCAAGTGTCTTACTTAGCCTCTTTAACACATTAGCTTCTCATTAGTTATATAATAACTGGAGATATGGGTATGAAGGTACCAATGGGTAGCTGTCCACTTAACAGACAAACTGGATGCTGGTTTTTATTATATCTTGAAGAAAGAAAAAACAAGCAAGTAACTATTGGCCTTTAGGACGAAGAATTGCAGAGATATTGACAAACATAAACATCCCCTCCCATCTAAGAAACGAAAGATAAAAAGGAAACCGTGGCAGTCCTACCAAGCCTTTTGAGGACATTTGCTCTAACAAGACATGGTGGTGCCCCATGGACAACCATACGAAGTACATACAAAGTCCTGCAGTTGATTTTATTTATGTTCTTAAAAGCCTAGAAAAGAATGAACATTCCTAGATGTGAGAAATGAATATGCTTTAACTGGTAGGTTAGCCAAGGTATGAATGTTCCCAGATGTGAGAAATGAACATGCAAGAGACTGGAGGCTGAATACTTTTGTACCTTTGATTAACCTTGTATTCCATTTCCTCTTGACAAACAACGGACTTTACATCCTTTCCTCCTATGAACCCTTACTTAGATTAAAGGTTAAGGCACTTCATCATACATTTTCATATCTAAGATGGGAAAATGGGAAAATGTGATTCGGATAAAGAGATCAAGTGGACGGATGATATCTAGATAACCATATATTCTGCAGTAGGGCCCTAGCTCGATACCACCTGGTAGGCTGGTACTAAGGCTCTAATCATATTTTCTTTAGCCGCTACAAGTAAGCTTACTTGTTGCTGGCTTCCAGTTTCTTGTGGACTGACATTCCCTTTCAGCATTAGATTCCGTTTACATATCTATCATCATTTTGAGTTTCAGTCAGGAGAAAAGACTATGAATTAAGACTAAACATAGAAGGCACATTCTTTGTTTGTATTGTCTTCTCCATTTCTTAGCTACAGATGGTATTCATGATGCTAAAATTGGAGAAAGCACACCTTTCGTTAGAATGCCTATGGAAGGTATCTAGTCTTGCCTGGAGTCTTAACTTATTTGCTAAACTATAAACTACATAGAGAAAGCAGCCATTCTTGAGTTCACATCAGGATCTCATTTATTATGTTTTGTTAGATTATGTCCAATGATCCTTTACACGTTACTGGTATTTGGTGTTTGTGCATGCTAATCGAAACCTTTTAAGCTATAGGTATATTTAAGTGATCGTCTTCTTTTGTCATCTCTTCTTTATCTTATTTTAATTTAACAGGCAACTGATGATAAACTCTAGATAAGATTGGCGGATTTCACTGTTTCACTTCTATCTAAATTCTCTAAGTGTTAATATATTTATTCGATTTGCGGCGTTTACTTGTTCTTTATTTGATAAAGCATGTAGTTGTTATCTGCCTATGGAAAGCTTAACATTAGATGAATTGTTCTTGTGTAGCTTAAATGTGATGCTGGGTGTCTCCTAGATTGCAGAGTTAGGCAGAATTTCTGCCCTTTAGGTGCATGTTCACTGGCTGGCAATGGCCTTCCCATAGATAGGTTCATGACTTCCGATGCTTTAGGTTTTACTGCTCCAATGAGGAAAGGTATAACAGAATAAATTTGGCCAAGTGTTGTCACCGTGTAATTATAATATCTTCAGCCAAATATTTCCTTTTCATTTTGGACTTTGGGGACAGCAGTATTGCTAAGTCGGTGAAATATTTGCAGTTGAGTTAGTGGTAACTGTTTTCTGCATTTTAAGAAACTTAGCAGCAGTGTGAATGCTAAGTTGTTTTACAGAACAGAATCACGTGCTTTGCGAACATTCTTTACATTGTATTGGCTTTGGCATCTTTAACTATCCCTGTAACCATTAAGGTGTTGCCTAGGCGACAAGACGATGCAGAGATAGCAAGTCTTTTACTCGCCTTGGTTTGGAATGTCTAAGCAGTTCTTTGTTGTCCCCAAGTGTCATCTTAGCTTCCATCTTGGCCAGATAGATCTGTAGAGAGGAGAGAGAGAGAGAGAGAGATTGATTTTGGAATCATGTTTCTTATCTCAGATAACCCATGAAGTCCTTCAACATCCTCCTACAACATGGAATTTCTGTAGCTCTCTACCTTCAATTTTGATAGTTCCACAACTCACTTATTCCATTATGATTTCTTTTCACATATTGATACCAAGGTTCTAAATAGCGTGAGCTGTGGCGACGAGGCCAAGCCTCAAGCCTTGGAAGCCATGGGGCGACTTATGGTGAAATCTCTATATCATATATAATATGATATACATAAACATATGTTTTCTACTATTACTCAATTAATCAATGATAATAAACAATTTAAATTTAGTTGTATATTAAATGCTAACAAATAAGGCATTAAAAAAATAAGTAAAATAAAATATCGTGTTACAAAAGCCGCGCATTACTCCATGGCCTGCCTTAGGCTTAACGTAGTGTGAGCATAGTTGTTAAAAGTGCGCTTGAGGCGCGCTTAGGCTCTGAGGCTCATAAGGCTCAAGGTCTTGGGCTTTTTTACAGTCAAGGCTAGGCGTATTCACGAGGCTCAATAAGGCCCTGCTCCTTGGCTGAGGCGTCTTGTGGGCCTAGCCATGCCTCATAAAGAGTTATTAAATATCTAGTCAAACCCTAAGTCCCTAATATTAAATAATTCTTCTCATCTTCTCATTTCCTACACTTAAACAAAGAGTTATGGAATAGATGATACAAGTCAAATCCTAATATTAAATACCGAGCTCTTAGAGCTTCAAGCCTCCTCTCTATAAATACTCGGACCTTAAAACTTCTCCCTCACGGCTCATGCTTTAAACCCTTCTCCCTTCTGCCTCTATCAAAGTATTGTTGGTTGCTGCATTGTAGGCTTGTACTTGCTGCATCTTTGAGTTTTGTTTAACTGTTTGTGTAGTATATATATATTCTTATAAAATGCGCCTAGCATTCCTAAGGCCTGCGCCTCATGCCTGTGCCTCGCGCCTAGGCCCCAGGATCCCTTTGCGCCTAAGTGTGCCTTGAGCCTTTGACAACTTTGAGTGTGAGACACAAGCCTTGAGCCATGACGTGACATGGCGGTAGTTTCAGTGAGCCTTTTCAAACATTTATTGATACACTGGATACCCTTTATGCTTTGCAACTGCATTAAGGGTGCGGAAACATCTCCATCGTTTTGTAGGCAACACTTTCCATCATTTTATTCTTTAACCCTCAAAATTTCAAATAGAATCCTGTGAAATATTAGTTTTCAGATCTAACTTGTAAAAAATACTTGCAGACCCCTGTAATGACTTCTTAAGAACTAATGGCAGTCTATAGAAAGTTTGGAAAATTACTTACTGCTATATAATTTTAAATGTACATTGATAACACCTTGGAACTTCACTGGTATCTAGGTGGGATGCCACCTTGATAAGCATGTTCCCCAGAATAATGCAAGGTGAGAGAAGTGCTGCATCAAACTGCACACATCCTTTTATGCCTGGGTGCGGCATGAAATGATAGTGACAAAAATCCAACTTGGGTTCATGCCAGGGTGGTCGATGATTGAAGCAATCTACCTCATCAAACGCCATAATAGAGAGAACATAGTAAGGACCTATGCACATGGTGTTCATAGACATAGAGGACTATGATAGCGTACCTTCGGATGCGATTTTGAGGAGCTAGCAGAGAGAGACATATCATGGAGGTATGTCAGAGCGATACAGGATATGTAAATGCGGAGAAAGATTTGTGTCAAGACCCTAGTGGGTATGACGAAGTACTTCCATGTGGAGATAGGATTGCATCAGGGATTGGCCTCAAGTTCGTTCCTTTTTTGCTGTGATTTTGGACGAGATTTCCATGGTATTCGAGAGAGCGTCTCATGGTGTGTTATTTGCTGACAATATTGCATCAGTAACAAAGATAGAAAGGGAGGTGAACATTAAGTTAGAGCAGTGGAGGAAGGCATTGGAAACAAAAGGCGTGTTCATTAGCAGCTCAAAGATGGAATACTTATTTTGCAATTTTAGCAATGAGCGTGACAAAAAAGAGGTGGAAGTCAGCATTGGGGAACAAATGTATCTTAGATGGATAGTTTCAGGTATTTAGGCTTCAGGATTCAGAGGTAGAGAGTGTCAAGGACAATGTCACACACTGCATAAAGGCAAGTGGAGGGTTGAAATGGGGATGCTATGTAACAAGAAGGTCCCATTAAAGCTGAAGGGCAAACTGTTGTATGGTACGACTATTGGCTGATAAAGAAGGCTCGTGAGTGGAAAGTGGATGTCGAAGAGATGAGGATGTTGAGATGGACATGTGGTTGGATAATGGGGGAGAGGATACCAAATGATGTTTTTAGAGCATAACTAGGAGTTATGCTTTTCACTGATAAACTGAGAGGGTGAAGATTACAGTGGTTTTGTTTAGTTAGGAGATAGATAGCTAAACAAAGCGGAAAAAATTGAACCCTATCCACTACTCACAACAGTGCCACTACACACACTAGAATCTCGTTCATAACCCTGCTTACAACGTCTTCAAGCTGGCCATTTCATAGAACCGTTGAGTTTGAGTCGATATCTGATACTGCCCCTTGATTCGAACTTACACACTCCAAGCATATCCCTAAAGTAGATGAATTTACTCACAATACCATTAAAAGAATGTCAGAGGTTGTACATGAGTACCGCAATACTTGACAGAGATTTCCCCTTCATTAATCAGACCATGAGTGAAGTGAAAATGAGTATCAATGTGCTTTATGCGATTGTGAAGGATTCTTAGTCAAGAAATTGCAAACTTGTTATCATAGTAAATATCTATTGCTTCTTGTTATTCTTGTTGTAGTTTTGTAACAATTCATCTTATCTACAAACTATGACATGCTGCAGATTTTACAGCTGTGGTTGATATGGTTGTATTGTTTTTGTTTATTTGAACTTCAGTCGTGCCTAATATTTGTTGAAACCCTTTTTCTATTATCAGCACAACTTCCCCCGTCACTATCTGAAAAGCCATACAATTTGACTTGTGTTGATTATGCATACCATATTCCATAATGAAAAGTACTAGCAACATATCTCATCATTGTTTTTGTTGCACCAAAAATGTATCTTTGACGGTTGATGCATGGACCTGGATAAACACCAACTGCAAATATAATGTCTGATTGTGTGTGTGTTAAATAGACTAGACCTAGTAAACTCCTAAACTTTGTTGCCTCTACCTTCTCTTCACCATCTTCTGGTGTAAAATTCTCATCGTTTACCAGTGTCTTGGCCAGCCAAAGGGCAGGTTGCCATACCCATTCTGTCTGTTTGATAAACTTCTAATAGGAACTAATGAAGCTGTCCCATATCACTCATCTCAAACCTCGCCATCATTTGAGACTTGAAACTCGACAATTATTTCGCTAGAGCTTGTGTAGATGATATCTCAACATACATGTAGAGGATAATGAAATTATGCATATATGACTTATTTTTCATTTTAAAGTTCTCCACTGTTGTTTGTCCTGATCATCTTGATTTTAAGGTCACTATGTTTCTTTGCTTTGACCTTAAACATCTTGAACTGAGCAAATCCCTTGGCATCTTTCCTTCTGTTTTCTCATTTCATTTCTTCATTGGAGTGGCCTTGTTCTATACCGATAGCCTTCCACTTTAAAAGTATCAAAGTCTTTGTAGAGCTCACTGCGTTCTAGTGCTTGCCATTTGCAGATTTCACACTTCAAACCTGGCCAGAAAGATAGAATTTAGAAGCTTAACAATTGAGAGAACTCATGATGGCTGCCTTTGGTACATGGGACAGGACCATGTTTGGCGCGACATGGGACAAGACAGAAACTCACCATCCCACGTTTGACATGACATGGGACAGGGATAAGGTGGGACAAAAAAGGCTCTTTTTGTCCACCAAAATAGGTGGAACAAGATGAGACAAGGATGAAAAAGAAACTAAAAAGTTACTAATCTACCATCATTTGATATAACCCTAATATGGTATTTGTCTTAACGCTCATTGTCGCCGCCACCACAACCAACAACCACTATTGACCACCTCTGCTACTACAACCTCCTCCACCACCTTCATAACCACCGTCGAACACCTCCACCACCACCAGCTACCACTGCCCACCACCACCTCTACCTTCACCACATCGTTTACCACTACCTCCTCCACCATTGTCGGCCGCCACCACCACCACTGCCCACCATCTTCACATCCTCAGTCACCGTCGTCCACCGGCCGCCACCACCTCTACCTCCACGAGCATTGTCACTGCAACAACCCCCACTGGGCGCCTCTTGTCCACCATCTTTACATTATCCATAGTCATTGTTGTCCACCACCACCACCATCTTTACCTCCACCACATCAGCTACAACTATGTGACATCCGGCAATTTAAATACCAGGTTAGTAGCTAAATAGCACTTTAGAAATATTATTAACACTCAAGTAGAGCGATTAGAGCTTAAGTAGTTAGAAATCCCGGTAGGTTGCGTAGAAAACACTGTTACGACCCGTAACGAACCGGATCGCCTTATAAAATGCCAAACACTCCAAATAATTTTTAAAACTTGCATAAAATATAGAGTCTACATATTTTAAATATTTTTACTTAAATTATATTTTATGAATTTATTTATCTCATAAAATAGGAATTTGGGGCCTTTTTCTCAATTTCTCACAAAAATATCTATCACATTAAATTATGGGCTAATTTTATTACAAAAAAAAAATTTTAGAGCAAAGGCCTAGCCCCATCTTGTGGCCGGCCCCTCCCCTCTCCATTTAAATACATTTTGAATTTTGAAAATATTCATTTCTCATTCATTTGGCAACCTTTCATCTCCTTATTCTCTCTCAATTTTCACCTACAATTCTCTCCTTCGATCTTCTTCCCCAAGAAAGAAAAACTCAGCCATTTCAATCATAGAAAAAAAAGAAATTCAAGAAGCAAAATTTGAAGAAATTTAAGTTCATCTTCCTTTAATCAAAGGTAAGAACACTTGTTAGTGTTTTGGCTTCATTTTATGCACTTTTAGTGCCATTTTCTTGTCATTTTCACACTTTTAAGTTTACAAAAGAGAGGTGTTCTTCATTCTAAGTTCTAAGGGTAGATTTTACACCAAAGACATGAAAAAATGTTCTTAATATGGTGAAAATCCGTGACCTAACCATCTAGAACTTTTGAAAAGCAAGAAAAACCTTCATTTCATGCATTTTGTGTTTCTTATGGAATCTGAGTTCTCTTTCATTTGTTAGCAAGAATATTGTATTTTATATGTTCTTACTTTAATATTGAATAATAGAGTGGTTTCCTTTCATAAAATCATCATTTTTGGAAATTTTGATGCATAAAAGTCCATTTTTGCATAAAAGAATGACCTTTTCTCTTGGACAGTTCATTGCATGAGTTTGGAACAACCATATCTGGTTGTGTATGGACCCAATAAGCATGACTCTTTTTCCACAATAATATTTAGTGTATTAGCTTTCAAACCCAAGTGGAATCATGAGAAAATATGACCTTATGACCTCACAACACCCAAAACAAATTTGGTGTGCAAAAGTGGTCGGTCAGAAATTTTGTGTCTCATTGTTCATCTATAACTCTTAGAAGACACATCAAAACTCATGAAATTTTACCTCTAGAGTGTAGCTTAAGGTGTTAGCTTTCAAAAGAGTCTAACCCCACCCAAAAACATGGTGATTTAGGGGTTCAACCAATTTTTACAAAATAAGTGTGCAATCTGTTCAAACTTGACAGATTTCCACATGCATGTTTAAACAACCATAACTCCCAAACTATACATCCAAATATGGTGATTCTTTTTGGAAAAGCTAGCCTTATGTGTTAGCTTTAAAACGATTCATGAACCACTGAAAAATAATAAGTATAACTCCTTCAAAAGGGTGTAACATTAAGAAGGGGTTTTCTGTTTTGAAAGCTATAACCACTTTTGAAAGCTATAACCACTGTTTTGGTAAAATTTGTTTGAGACCCTTCTACTCATCCAAAAATCTTGATTTTGGTCATAATGATCCTAACTCAGTATACTAAAACTTATAAAAAAATTAGGAAATTATATTTCTTGGATGAGGGTGAACCATGGACATTATTGGGACACAAAGATTCTGTCAGCATGCATGATTTCCTAAAACCACTAAAGATTGGACTCTTAAACCATAAACCCTATAATAAGCATATAAAGTGCTTAAAACTTGATTTTTATCTTAAGAACATAAAGAGGCATTTTATAAGACGTAAAGGTAGAATAGTAACCTTAACCTTTAAGAGTTAAAACCGAACACTTTGACAACCGTTCGTTTTTATAGGGATTCACTAAAAGGACTATACCAAGACGCACCCATTCGATCACTCAACCATCTACACCGTGAAAGAAAAGGTGAGTATTCACGACCCCTTTTTAAATCCATCGTTATTTGGGGGAAAAGCACGTATAAAAATAGTTGATGATTGTATGAAATATACAATGTGATTAAATCGTGAATACAAATTGATTATATGAAATATGCAATAAAATGAAGTTGTGAATATGAGCACTAACACCATGTGCACTAGTAAAAATTGTGTTTGGGTTAATTAAAAAGTCCCACTTGGTTACACTAATTAACTCGTATGAGCCGATAGTTTAAGTGGATAGCGCTATTTGGATTGACAATCCCACCTTTTACTGACGAGTAGGGGTGCATTTAACTAAAACACGGGTTCTATCCATGTGGTTTAAACACCCGCTGAGGTAGTTCGGTATAAAGGGCGTAGTTGTCGCAGGTTTAGTAGTGGCCCAACACTTAAAATTACTTGGAGTACATTGTGCCTCGTTAAAAGTGCTAAACGTATGAAAGTTGTTCGCGAGTAAGTAAAAGACTTACTCGAACTAAAAATTGCATAAAGAATTGTTGTACATTGAAAACCTGTGAACTCACCAACTCTTTGTAGTTGACACTTGTTTTAACGTACTTTTCAGGGGTAAAGAAGGCAAATGATGGCATATAAAAGTAACCGCGTTTCAAACATCACCTTCAAACAAAGAAAAAAAACATAACATTACTACCACTAATAGTAGTACCACCATACACCCTAAAATCTCATTCATATCCCTACTTACTAGGCCTTCCAATTGACCATTTCTCTAGCTGGCAGGAGTCCTTGGAATAGAGGCAAGACAAACCACATAAGTTATAACCTACAGAAAAGTGGGCTTTGCTTTACCAGCTTCTCTAAGACATCAATCATAGAGTCATTCAAAGTTTGAATCAATATCTGATAGTGGGATGAGTAGCCGATGCTAGAGATGGCGAGCTTAGACTTTAATGAGGAAATAACTTTTGATAGGATTTCTTGGAGACACAGGTAGCAGATTTTTGTTGGGACTAGTTATGGTAGAGGGGAGGAGGGTAGAGAGCTGACATATAGGATGAGAATGCCCTAGCATGGTTGGAGGGAGAGGATTTGGTCCTAGTACTTTTTTAAGTGACTTAGGGGCCGTTTACAAGACGCTTACCAGGGTAAGCGCTTACCAAGTAACATTACCTCACCGGATGAATATGGTAAGGACCAAGAATCTTACCCGGTAAGAGCGAGACAACGACCAAGAGTCTTACCTGGTAAGTGAGGGCGACGGCTCTTACCACGGTAAGCGCTTACCGGGTAAATTGTTGCATATGATGTCGTTTTGGTGGACTAAAATCTTACCCGCCAAGTAAATAATAGTGTTAAATTTTACCAGTAAACACTTACCAGGTAAGTGTTTGGTAAACGGCCCATTAGTGTTTTCATACTTTATCCTGTGCCTTACTTGCCCTGGCTGGTTTTAGTTGTTTTTAATCACACAGGCCTTTATAAATGTTACTGTCGACTGATGATGTTACTGTTTACTGTTGTTAGTTTTTGTTACTTTTCTTGTTTCCTGTTCGCACACAATCCCCCAAACCCAAATTTTTTCTTTTCATAACTTCCAGGTTAGCTCTTTTCTCCCCACTTTTCTTTCCCATGGCAAGGAATGTCTGTATATCCTACCCCCTTGATTATAATTTTTTAGTGGGATATACCGGGTCTGTTTGGTTTGGTCTGGTTTGGTTTATAAATCTTGCATGTAGGATAATTGTCTGATTTCAGTGGCAGGATTTTTTATTAGTAGTCTTGTAATTTTCTTTATGCAGTCCTTTTTTAATTAAGTTATAGTTCTGAGGATGACTTATTTGAAGAAACTGGACTTAGAAATATTATCATGACCGGTGTTTGTCAAAGCCATTGTATTCTTTATCTAAAAGGAGTAGCTTAACTTGTTGCAAAATAGTGATTTCTTGCTAGGAAGCAGCTTAGTAACTTCTGGCGTCCTTTTCTTCATATACTTTTTGTTGAAGTGGTTGAATAGTTGCTGACATCTTCACTCAAAATAGCATGGATGCAGCTTCAGACCGTGATTTTGTTTTGGAACTTCTTTCTGCTAATTCGATTACGGCCATGTATCTTTCTCGGCTTGGTGAAGAATGGGTATTATGGGCGTCAGAAGAATTTGGCTTCATCACTCCAAATGATTCAGTTTCAACTGGTAGCAGTATCATGCCTCAGAAGAAGAACCCTGACCTATGGAACTTGTTCGTGGAAAGTCTGCTAGAGTTATAGGAGACCTAGTCACACTTCAAGTATTATGCAAGGGACTTCCACTCTCTTACATCCGTGATCTGCAGGTACTAAGCATTCCTTCAATTTCCTTCGCACCATGAGCTAGTCTATCTTATGCTATGCAGTTCGGTTCAAGTGTCACCTTCACGTTTAAACTTCAAATTGGGTACCTTTCATGCACCATCTAATTTAACTCAAAAGAAGACTCGATTTGACTTTTGTTGTTTGTGCTGATGACAAGGAAAATGAGAGAAAAAAACATGTAGGTATGGTATGAATGTTAGTAGTGCTACTACCACGAACATCGTGCATTTGGAAAATGTAAAGAGCTACTCCCCCGTCCCAAGATAAATGTCCGCAATGAAAAAGGCACACCGTTCTCGAAATGTGTAATTGTTATGCTACATTCAGGAGCAACTCTGGCTGAATATTTTTTACAAGCCCGTAACTCTTCCTCAGTCAGGATGGGGCAGAATAGTAGAGAACCTTGTTTTGACTGTATCACACTATGTATCATTTGATAACCCCCAAAATCTTCTACCTTTCAAGGCATAATATTGAGAATGCTCATTGAATGAGCAATTCAATAAGAGAGCTCAGATAGCAATAACAAACAAATATCTCTATTCATTAGAAATTTTTAATTAATTAACTGACAAATATACACTTAATAATAGAGGGAGTAAAGAATTTCTTTATCTCATGATTAAGGTTAGAATTGGGAAGTACACGATTACTTTTGAATTTGGCCATATATTGGGACGAAATAAAATGGAAATGTGGGCACTTACGTTGGGAGAAAATGAGTGCATGTCAAACATTAATCCGAATAGGTCATTCTAACCATAGAAGTCAAAGTGGTGCTGATAATTTCCAACAGAGGAAATGGTTATGTTTAACCCTGTAGTTCTCTGGCGAAGATCGTGTGAGAAGGAGAGTTAAGATGAGAAGCGTAAGAAGAAATCTGGACCCTTAATCACCTTTAATCTTAAACCCATCCCTGAATTGCGCTTGATACGGGGATTGATCCGGTGCATCTCATCCTAATGTGCATCTAAGGTGGCGATCCCTTCTTACTCTTCTCACCGGAAATCAACCTGTAGTTCTCTCTGGCTGTGAATTTAAATGTAACTGTTTTTCCGCTTGATTTACAGGAAGACAAGGAACCTGTATTTGACAGTGTTAAAACAATTATAGGAATGCTAGAAGTGTCCGCCGAATTTGCACAAAACATCACCTATAATGGGGACAGAATACAGAAGGCTTTACCAGCAGGTCATCTTGATGCCACTACACTTGCAGATTATCTTGTTCACAAGGCAAGTCAATTTGTATTCCCGCCTCAAATATGCAACCCTTTTGTGCATATAATGTGAAAATCAACACCAACACAAGTTGCTATTTTGACGTACTCTTTATGAGAATTGAAATTTAATTTTTGAAAAGATGAAATGCTGTTAGTTTATATCATTTATTTACATTCTCCATTTGCAGACCGATCAAGTAAATGAGGCCTATAGTCTGGTCTTCATCACTTGTTGCACCAAATAAGAGCATCATAATGTTAGATGGCCAAAACGAGAATAGAGCTATAATGTGTGAGATTTGATGAATAGCATGTTTTGGGACACAGTTGGTTCGGTTCTTTGCCAAAATTGATGATTATTTTTAGGAAAAGGAGTGTAATTGTAGTTGGTTTCCATTACATGTTATTATTCTCGAATGTTTCTTTAAATGTTGAAAGGACCGGAAAGCTTGTTCAATTGGGACAAGAGTGAAATCGGCAAGTTATTTTGCGACAGAGGGAGTATATGGTGCAAATACTACATTTGTTTCTCGGTTCCACTGGTGACTAATGAAAAATAATATCTTGCAGGGCATACGTTTCCGAACTTCACATGACATAGTTGGAAGGGCGGTTGCATTGTGCGTTTACAAAAACTGTCAACTTGAGGATCTGAGACTTGATGAGTTATGAAGTATTAATACAGTGTTTGACGATGGCGTGTATGGTTATCTTGGCGTAGAAAATTCAATCAAGAAATTTAGCTCATATGGTTCTACTGGGTCTGAATGTGTAGCAGCTCAACTAGATTTCTGGATCTCCAGGCTCAATCTTAACCTTTGACAAAATTCGCATACGAAAACCTGAGTTAAGTATTCAACTAACTTCACGGATATGGCTTAGTTGATGATGATGATGATGATGATGGATTGGAACCAATGTTGCATATTGTATGTTATACTCATCCTTGATGCAATTAGGTCATGTGTTTTAGCACAATTTAGTAGGCAAATATTGTGAACACACACAGAGACAGACACTAGTTGTGAGTTAGAGCATTTGTATTGCAAGCTTTTAATCTAAATGTTCCATGAGGGTTTTTCTTTTCTTTTTATATTCTTAAACACGATGGCGAGCCAATTCGTGTCCAACTTAACGGCTGAGTTTGAACCAATTTTTTTTTATATTATTGTAATCCTAATCCAGAATGTGTAAAAATAAGTTTCTCGAATAAACAAAAGCAGAGAATTGAACACATGTTTGACAGACGGTAAATGAGATTCAATTTCATTATTTTAACATTCTATTTGAATATAAATAATAATTAAAATGATAAGAATATGGATGGAAATTGGTGGATTTAAATTTGTGTTTGGTTAATCAAATCAAATGAATTGTTAAAAAGGTTCACCAATCCCATGACTTAGTTTTTAGAATGAATTTCTAAATTCATCATAGAATACAAAACTTGCAAAATCAGTAAGAAAATGCAGCAGAAATCTCCCAACATCATCCAAACACCTCTCTCTCTCTCAACTTTGATTTTGATGATATCAACATTCAATCACAATCAACTACTAGAAAGTCGAAAGTAGAAAGTCAGCAGTCACCACTACTACTACTACTACTTCTAGTTACTACTAAATCAATCAAATATTCACACACAAAGATAGATTACGATACCACCTCATGTCATTCTAATCTTTTTGCTAGGAGGATGACACTTCTCTTGATATCTAAAACACACATCATCCACCTCCTCTGATTTTCTCTTCACCTCCACTTGTTCACTTTTGCTTTCATTCACTATTGAATCTTCACACCCAGAGATTGATGTTTCCATTTCCATTTCCATTTCCAACTCCATTTCCATTTCCAATTCCTTCTTCTCAGCATCATTCCAACAAGCTTCCTCAGATCTAAACTCCATTCCATTATTATCCGTTTCAGAATAAACAAACTGCCCACCACCTTCCATGTCCTCTTCCTGCTTCCAAAAAAAAAACCCATCTCTTTACAAATAAATCATTTGACAGACAAAAGATTAGTATTCAAAAAGAGACTGAACTACCTCAATTGGGGTCAGAGAACCCTTGTACTCGTCAAAATTAGTTGTCGTGTGGTTGAAACCCATAAAGGATACCAATTCAAAAGATGACTTCAAACCTTCACCACCTTGTATACATGAGGATGGTATTAAAGAGATTTCCGATCCACAATCCTCTGGGGATAAATTTACGATGCTTGTCCGACAGCTGGGGTTGCACTGTTCGTCAGTGGGACAAGATTCCTGATAAGGATTCTCCAGGAGATCACAGATTAATCTCTGGATAACTACTCTTTTTAGAGATGCTTCAGCAGGTGGAAACCAATCTACATTTAGCTGAAAATTAACAAATTTTTAGTAGTAATTACAAACATTAGTCAATACCATGAGATGCAATATTCTACTTGGCAAATACTTTTTAAGGAAAGATGTTTAACCATCATCACTACCCCTTAGCATCATTTTGTACCCATGATAATGGACATATAGTAAAATATGACAACTTCCCAAATGAAGAGAATGTTGCAAGGGTACCCATTTTTTGCTATTCCAAAGGGATGTTGGGGGTACGTATGCTATTTTTGATCTCATCAACACTCTGTTTGATAAGACATTTCAAAGGAAAAGAGTTGGGGAACAATCATAAATCATCCTGAACTTGTCCTTTTAGTTTAACCAAGTGGTACTAAATTTTAGTCAATCAGCCATTACAAGTAACATTTAAAAGCTCTAAGACAAGATGCAGTTCACAGATTGGTTCCTTGTCTTAAAGCTAAGTAGATTGGTTATCAGATAATCAAGGTGTTCTAATTTCAAATTAGACTTCACCTTATCTTCCTCTCTCTATAGTTCCCTGTGATTAAAATTATTATCTTTTCTACTTTCAAAATTATTACAATTTACAGGGAATTGATAACTGTAATTCAATATACAAAAGAACTGCAGATTAAAAACAGGCAAATAAAAAATTCTACTTACACGAACTATTTTGCCTCCGGTTAATCCTTATGCCGTCCTAACGCCCTTTAAAATGTTCATGTGCAAAGCACATGATAGTTTATTGCTCTAGGTATCCTAATACGTAGAATTTCTATCAAGAACATGGTTATATCCAAGAACCATTTAAGAAAAAATAGAAGTTTCTATCAAGAACATGATTAGAACATACAGAAAGAAATCTGTTTTTAGCATTAAGAGAACCGAACAAAGAAGGAAAATCTCTTCCTTGTTACCTCACCAGACCTACAAATTCCCATCACAACCATTTCTGCCTCCTAAAGCCCCGTCACCGACACCGACTCTTCGAAAGTTGTTCACCATCATATTTCCCCGTGAACAGCAAGACAACCACCACGACGATCACACAAACACGCCTATAGATTATTACTAGAGTATTCTTTTATTTCTTACAAATGTAAAGGTTTTTAAATATACTTTCCTACGTATTAAGAACTGCATGTAACCACCCACGAACTCTCAAAATAATGAATCAACAAGGCGGTATGTCTCACAAAGCACGGAAGCGACATCATGCATACAAACATACTGATACTATTGGGAAATACTAAAAACATAAAACTACGAACAATGATATTGAGAGGATAAGATGAATACTTACAAAGTTAAATCCCTTCGAGATTTTAAATGGATTAAAATGTGTAGGAGCTTGCTCCAAGAAGAGTTCTACATAATGGAGCAAGAATAGACCACAATCAAATGAATTTTGCTGCTGCGGTAACTGCACAAAACATAAAACATCAGACTTCAACACCCAAAATAAACAAAAAGCTGAGTTGGATGCAAGAAGCTTGACAAATGCATCACTAAAATAAAAGGGATTTAATCTAGCTGTTCATACCAAAATTGATCTGTTGATGGAACCAGAACAAGATAATGTACAAACTATTTAGCAGAAGTGAAATCATTACAGGCATATACAAAGAGCTTTTAGAATAAGGATTTTTCTGTACTCTGATTACTTTTTGCTGGGCATCAAGCAGAAAACACATATGATCCAACATTTGCAGAACACAGAAATAACCAACTGTAGACTAGTCTTCGTTTATGCAAGAAAACAATACACTAGCCTTAACCCTTCATCTGCAACTAATCAAGCCACAGTTTTGGAGTGGCGCATACCATGCAATTCTATTTATTTCAAATAGAGACAAATTACACATCATACCTCTAGTGAAATGAATCTCAAATCATCAAATCTTGAGGATATGTCTTCAGATGCTCCCTGTTGCCTCCCTTTCCATTCTTCCTTCAGGTAACTGCATTGTCATATCCGAGTCTTTAATTGATGCAAGTCAACTTCAAACTAAGGAACAGAAAAATCAAAGAAACAAATGACTACCCATCCCAGAGAGAAGGGCATCATGACCCAATATGTTCATCACAATGTCATTATTGTTTAAAGGTATGTGACGTAATCTATTTCTTTTTCTATTAGCATATTCCATGCACTAATATACCTGAGGGTGTTAGACTAAGTCAACTAGTCTAGTTTATATTATTAATATTGTCTAGGGTCCAAAGTGTAATTAGTTTTACCTATATAAGGTGTATCAGATTATTATTATTTTTCAATCAATACAAATCAATATCAAGTTTAATAGAGGGAACAATTGTGCTTTGAGAAAACAGACAAGAGTATCACCATTCTAACTACAGATGTTTGTGTTTCTGCAGAATCCTGGTAAAGGGCCAATAAATGAGCTTCCTCCCGCCCTTCCCAGAAACTCTTCAATTCATAAGTGATATAAGAAGTTAAAACCTAGGGTCAATAACACTCTGCAGTCTATTAAACATCAAGCATCACCCTTAGTTTGAACAGAAGTAATTTCATGGTCTAATGTGGAAAGGCAGCATTTTCATCTTTTAAACAAACAGGCATGACGTTATGCAAGATAGTAAAATACTATGCACATGCCCAACCCTGGTGGAAAAAAGAAGGTAAGCACCCCCTTCAGTATGGTGTTAAAATTTCACATGCAAAAGCTATGGAAACAGGCATTGGCCATGATTTGTTGCTACGATGTAGCCAATATAACCATTAAGAAATTCCATCAATAAACTTCAATATAATTAAGTTCTTCGTTTTTGTCCACCAAAAGAACTTTCAAAGAATCTCAAATGTAAGGTAACAAGTGATAAATAAAATCATATAAATAAGCCTGAACAGAAAGATCTGATACCTTTGCACAAGACCTTTTAGACCAGTATGACTGCCTCTGATAGAATCCATATGCAAAATACATGGCACTTTCATTGACTCAACTACATCTTCATCTGAACCAAAGCATAACATTAGAAGAGCAAGAGCCATATAAGATATACATGAAGAGATCTAAAATATCTGAAAGACTGACCATTGTATGTGGCCACATCCCCGAGATGACAAATTACAACAAGACTCCAGTGATAACTGTAAAAAAAACAGAGGCTCTCAATTGATTGATGTAATTTAGTAAAACCAAAGCTTTACATAGTTTATTTACTTACTTATAATTTACAGGAATAAAAACATAATCTTTCTCAAAAAGGTTCACTTTTCTTGTCCATTTCTTCACACGTTGAAAAGCTGCCCTTCCTTCAGAAGCATCAAGTGGATCTTTATCTGGATCAGCCAGCTTTCGAAAGAAGAAACTGTTGAAGAAGTGGAACCTGTGCCTTTCCTCGGGCTTGATCTTATTCTTCAAGTACCTGTCATCAATTAAAATTTTGATAATTGTTAAGTGGAGAAACACTTAAACATCAATCAGAAGGCATCACCAAAAACTAATAGAGATCTTGTGAATAACAAGACAAGGAAGCATATGAAATGGAATTTTTACATCAGATGTAACGATTCCCTATCTTGACTACTTACAAGTTCTTATAATTGGAATATAAATAGTTACTAAAGTTATTCATCCTTTTTAAAAAGTTATATTTACACTGTTAATGGCAAATACTAAATTAATGGCCCCCAATAAAAAGTATCGCCTTCATATTCCCCTTCTCTATTTATTGTTGTCATAGGAGATTAACTGCATTATAAATTCAGGCACTGTGTAAACCTACTTCCTATGTAGCCTTTTGACTGCTTTTGGGAGCACCATGAGACAAAAGAAGGTGGAGATGAACATACTTGATATAAAAGTCGATGATGGTGTCATTGACGAAAGTGTCTGGTTGCAGTAAATCAAAGTCCCTCTTACTTATAGAAACAGCATCAGCATCCCCTTTTGGATAGACAACCTCTTCAAAAGGCCGATCAAAGCTGCAAGCATCCAAGCAATTAAAAAGGCAATACAAGGAACACACGAAATAGAAAAAAGTTAGAAATGGCAGGCAAAAAATTGCATAGATCAACAGTCAAAGATACCTTTTCCTGATAAATGGACAACAAATTGCAGCAAAAGTTTTTTTTTTTTTTTTTTTTTTTTTTTTATAGTAGATTATGTTTTTTTACCCAAAAAAAAAAATTGCTGCAAAAAAAATTATATTCAACCAGGGTNTTTTACCCAAAAAAAAAAATTGCTGCAAAAAAAATTATATTCAACCAGGGTGATAATTTAGATTTGTACACAGGCATAGATGTTCCTCCATTTGTTGCAATGGAACAAACAAACGAGTGATTCTTTTTCTCTGACATGGACTAAATAACTTGCTTAAAGATTAACGATTATCTTTTATCACATACTTTTTATTTAATTGGAATAAACAAGCCATCATCTCAATTTGCATAAAAACCATTCTCGAGGGGTTTTTATATATGAAAGAAGCATAATTTCCACATTATACAAGTGAAATAAACAGCCGCAAAAAGTACTTTCCATAATGCTTTCCAAAGTGTATTACAAATAGCACATTTTGTTACTTACGTGGGAAGATATTTTGAAAAGGATGCTCCAGTGTGTCCAAGCACAGAGTCCCTGCAACAATCATCCATGTTGACACCACAACACAGTTACATAACAACAATATAACCAAGTGAACAATAGCAATGGAAAACACCCCCCAAACTGATTTTATAACCGTGAATTGGATTCCAGATATCGTTCATTTCAACTTTTACCTTGATGACATAGCATAATTATCACAAGTAGACAGACATCCTTCAAAAAGAAAGTAAGTTTAGAATCTGAAGCTGTTGCCAGTTGCAAAGCTCTATCCCAAGGACGCACGCGTCACATCCTTAATGTGTCATTTTACAAGGTACATACTGAGGAGCATGGTTAATCTTAGAACTTCTAAATAGAACAAAAAATTACTGCAGATATCTCTTTAATGTTATCTCTTTTTTAGACCACACCATTTTAAGCATGTGCGTCTATACTTTGTATTAGGGTGTCTTGGGAGCTGGCACCCATATTTTTTAAACTAGTTACATCAAACCCAGGAGCTACATCAGGACACCTAGAAAAGAAAAACACGTTATCTAAAGCTAGAATACAGGAATATTATTTAGGGATACACTAGAGAAATCAGAAGAAATGAGGATGCGGGTATGCAGGTATATGATGGTATTTAATCGTCACATATACAGACGCACACATGGTCATAAAAGCTAAATACACCGATTCATAATACAGTAAGTATCCTCAAATTTCAAAACATCGACATTATTGTTGGGCCAACTTCAACTTGAACATCTAGCAAAATCCATGTCCGTAAGAAAGTATTACATGCTTTTTTTTGTAGATAACTTATTGTATGCCAAGTAACCATGTATCCTAATTATGGCATCCGATACACAAAATACCAAGATTAAAGTATCCCTTCTTCCTGGTAAGACTCCCAGATTAGTATAATTCAACGTGCTGGGATGGTCTTAACCAGGTCTCTCCATTATGGAGAGATCACTTGTAACATGTAACAATATGCATTCAAGCAGACAGCATATTAGATACTCGCTCTAACTCAAGCACTGCTCAATAGAGTTAAAGAACTCACTCTGACTCAAGAATACTGCTCCATAAAGCTTTATATGTGACATTCAAAGATGTAATTGCTTCAAGTCTCCCAAACCAGCTAGAGCCGGTAATTGCAAATTTCAACTCCATGCCTGAACAACGTAAAAGAGGCAAAAGAAATCAAGAATGAGATCTGTCAGTTACATCAATGTAATTCGTTTGACCAAATTAAGTAGGAAAAAAGCAGCTGATTCATGGTATTTATTAGACACACACGTCTAACAGTAAGTAGTATTAAGGCTAATGATGAATCCTCCAAATAACACATTTCATATCAAATAGGATAAAACTTTTTCTAAACTGTCAATGAACTAAATGATGGTAATTTTTTTTATTCCAACCACCATACAAGAAACATCAATCGAATCAAGCAGCTGTTTCATAGGGATCTATCAGATACGGATATAAACATTCACACACAAACCACTCCAATTTAAGCAACATCAACTGAAGAACCAATAATCAACATAAGCACCAACACATCATTATGTCAACCACTTGCATTCGATTAATCTCAAGCACATAAACAAAATCATTAAAGAGAAGAGACAAGGCAGAGCAGAGGTGAAGAGACAAAGTGGCAACTCAAGCTAAGGCCCTAATGTTGACTGTTCAATCTTATTTCTCTTTTTGTGCAGTATACTAGTTGAAATGCTTAACAAGATCACGTTTCATTTAAACCAAAAGGATCCAAGACAACGTAATTATAATTCATTAAAAATGGCCCAAAAATCAACTAGTTATTCGCTTCGAAGAATCCACGCCTTGTGTGCCTCACACCTTGGTCCTTAAGACATGCACAATGAACCTGATGGGCCTCAACTTTAGGGCACCTCAACGGCCCTTGTATGTAGGAGCCCTTCCGCAACAAGGTCATCTACTAAGGAGACAAAGGTTTTTGGTCCTTAAGAAATGAGTCTTCCCGTTTAAGCAGTGGGTTGATATACTACTCAAAACACAACCACAATCAACCCCACTGAAAAATTCATTGAACCATACCTTTACTCCACTTTTTCCATCACCTAGCAAGTCATGGCACCTGCTCCAATCAACCCACTTCCAGCGCCATACTGTCTAACCTTGATAGCAGCTAACTCACAACTATGCGAAACAAAAAAGCTTCACCTCATGGTATGCTCCCACCCAATAACATTTGACGTGATACAAACAAGAATATGCAAGTGTTCTCATACGGCTATAATATCTTCAGATGAGCTGTTCAACTAGAGTAGAATTTTGGCCACCTAGCTATGCCTACCCAACAAAATTGTATATAAAAAAAGACCATGACAACGAAAGCGTTAAAAGTCTAATGCATATAACCTGAAGTGCATTCAACATTTTCAGTCTCTAGTATTGTATCCTTCGTAAGTATATGAATCTTCACCATCGCCATCTCAACCTGCACAATAATTGCCGCAATTCATAGCCTCACAGGCTGACCTAGATGAGCACTGCAATATAATTAAATTTTACACTCAATATGATGGACTTACCCGCTCATACCAATGAGATCTGATATGAAGTATATCCTCAATTCTCCACTTGCATTTAAAAGTTTCATCGTCTCCATCAGCAGGTGAACCCTCCATTTCGATGAAACTGCTAGTAAAAGATATCACAGAATCTGTATAATAACTATCACGGTACACCACGTAATCAGGATAGAAGACAGCTGTTGTTAGATCTTCACTCTCCTGTCAATTGTACAAAAAGGATTAGAGAAAGCCAAAGAATCTTCACATATAGAAAAAGGGCCAAGAAGCTTCATACTTCGATGTGTGGCTGGAACACTACAGCATGCTCAATAACATAATTTAGATTTTCGGAAACTAAACTCGAACGCTAGTAGCTTAAACAGGTCACGACTTGCAAATAAGAAACTAAATAACTAAAAGGTTAAAGCACAAAGCTACTTCGGGGCTCTCTGGTTCAGGTTGTGGAATGAAAATGGGAATGAGAATGAAAATAACAGGGAATGAAAATGAGAATGACTTTTCATCCCCCCCCCCCGGCGGTTTAACCTGGAATGAAAATTTGGGCTTCTGGGGGATGGACCTATTATATTATATAAAACCAAACAGTATCTTTTATTATTACTCCCATTGATTACTGCTTACTACCTCTAACCAAACACCCCCTTCATTATCTAATACAGCCACGGCCTAATCCATTATCCATTTAAGTTCCTACTCAGGTATCATTCACAAATACAGTTTCAAGGACTTTGAAGGGAATATGATATAGCTTATGTTTTCAGTTCACCTGGAAAAGAGTTAGTCAGTTAGCCGCTAGATATGCTGTTCTTGTAGACAGAATGCTTGGACAGAAAGTAGAGCTAATAAATTCTTCCCTTAGGTATAAATTTTCTAAATAAAAACACAAATGCAATAAAGAAAAGCAAAGTCTGTAAAATTCACAGTGCTTGAAGCCATCAATGATCTCTCAATATGGTCATCTTTCTTTTTCTTTCCTTTTTTTTAGCCAGGGAGCAGAATGCACTAGTATAGCCACTCTAAACCAACCAAAAAGTATTGACTAATCCAAAGTGTGCAGGATTGGAACCTTAAATTCCTAGCAGTCCAGCTTGAAGTCAACAAAAGAGCAAACACAAACTAGAAGTTCAGAAATAGTATCTAACTCACGTCTAGCTAAGTAAGTGCTCAATGACAACATCTAAAAAAGCTATGACAAAAATGTTTGCTTGCTAAGTAATGACAGTTGGAGTTAACAGTATCTAAGGCACAAAACACAGTCCATGCACTCATACAGTTTTAATAAATAGAAGAGCAAAGATAGAAAGATTAAGGCATCTTAACATGGAATGAAAGATGTAGGTGTTTAGAAGTCCTGCTGCACATCAGCAATTTCTTTCCATTATGCATTGATCATTGAAGTTCACAACGAGGTAGGTTCACAAGCTATAACACACACATATATATTAATTACAGAAGTGCTTACCATTTCCCACCCGCCTATGCACTGATCTGAAGATGGTCCAGCCAAGACACCTGGCACAACAGAATAATAGTTTAATAAAAATATAATGGTTCATTGAAGTAACATACAAACTCTAATTGTTCAAAAGAAATGTCAACATATCAAAAAGCATGGAGATGAAAAGAATTTTCCATTTCTAAACGACTAGATAAAGAGTTACAAAATTGACACAAGACCAACCATCCTCAGAATTCATGATGTAGAAATACAGCTTTGCTATAAAAAGAGGAAGTGGATTATAATAGAAATTTTGTGTTTCCAGCCTTCCAGGGCATGAAGCATTTGGAACTGGAAGATATTATACTGTTACACATATAGATAGTATGAATAAATGTGGGGGCTGGTCAATTAGTCAAGTGATTACAAGTATAAATAGGAGGGGATAGATAGGCATGGCAACGGGGCAGGGATGGGGCGGGTTTTGTAATCCCCAGCCCCGGCCCCGGTTTGTAGTAACATCCCCCGGCCCCGGTCCCCGGTCAAATCTCTAGCAAAACCCGGTAAAACCCCGGTCAATCCCAGGTCAAACCCCATAAATAGTATCATTTAGTTTGATTCTACCGGGGATCACCGGCCCCAGTCCCGGTTTGAGTAACATCCCCTGTCCCTGGTTTGAGTCTACCGGGGATCCCCGGCCCCGGGACCCGTTTTAGTGGGGAATCCATGTTCGGGTCGGGTGAACCGGGTTCCCCACCGGGTCGGGGCAAATCACCATCCCTAGGGATAGAAGTGTTTAGGCATCAGTTTTGTATTGTGAAATTGGTGGAAAACCTCTCTGGAGAGATCCGGCTCTCTCGGAAAGCTGGTAATCAATTTGTAAACATTTGATTGTTGAATAAAGATGATAAGTTCGCATCATATACATATAAAAAGGAAGAAACAAAGAAAGGCAGTAGTTACCATCATCTTCTGCAACATCAGAACAAGATGAAGATCTCTCACACATGCTGCCCTTTTCATCTGGTTCCATTTCAACCGTCTCATCCTGCAGCCAGTTAAGCTGTTGTGAGCACTTAAAATAAAATTTGAACCTTGAACATAGATCATCAGAACATACAACTTCAGGTATGGGCAACAAATCTAGGATCGCTGAACTTAATTTGTTGCTGCTAGGTGAAGCTGATGTGGTGGCCACATTGACCTCTACTCCAGCAGGTGCACTTGCCTCCAATTCAGATAAATCAGTTCTGAGTTCTGGACTACATTGAGGATGTTCTTCGGCCACTGTAAAATCATCATTTAAATCAGCCTTCATTTCAGCAGAAGGATCCTCTACTAGGGTGGTAGCAATTTGATTAATGTTGATAGCATCAATGCTTAAAGAGGGAGCATAGTTGATCCCCTCTGATGAAATATCTTTTCCGGTGGCAGCTGGAAGAAATGACAACATAGTTTATGGTACATTCTCAGCGAGACTAAGCAAGTCATCATACAAGTAAAGATATCTCATTCATAGGAACATGGGAAAACATGAAAGGGGACTGTTCTACCCAGCAGATCAGTTTCCCACTTGCCGCAATAATCATCTGCTTCATGATTGTTAGGCTTATATAGCTTCCACCCATCACAATTATCCAACTAGCCTGATTCTTTGATAAATGACATTCGTGCATGCACACATACAAACTACCTATATTTGTGTGTGTGTATATACATAAAACTTCTTGGTTAACCATATATTGAATGAACATCTATTGCCCACAAGCCCCACTTCCCAAACTACTTAAGAATCATGGGCAACAGTGTCATTCTGAAATATCTTAGGGGATTGTGCAACTTAATTCGGACCCATCCTAGTATTTATTCCCACTCCTTGTTCACTCCACTATGTAGTCTTCTAGAGCCACATGTTTTGGTAAGCGAAGTGTTGAATACAAAACACAATCAGGAATTGTTATTAACAGTACTCAGTAGAAAAGATATGTGTGTGAATCACTCACTTATTCTGCTGTCATATGCATCTGCAAGACTAATGAATAGTTAGTTAAGATTGTTTAACATTCATCTGAGGCGCAAAATCTCAATATTTGCTTTTCCAGCATTAACCTTTGGATGTAAATAGAATTGTTTGTTTGTCTTTTTTGCCAGTCACTTTGTACGAAGTCAAAATATTTTTCTATCGCATGGTTCAACTGAAGTTCAGAACACGATTGAAAGGATCGTAGTTATAGTTCATTTCTTGGGTAACAATACTATTTATGACCAATTATTAGACCACTAAAGATGGCACTCGGTGAATAAATCTCTTCTGCAACAACTCTATTTGTTCGTGAGGCAGTAAAATCAGCCTGCCCCAGAAAAACCTAAGGAAAGGGTGGGCTAGAGTAGTAGTCCAAACTAATATGGCACATCAATGACGGATCCAGAATTTTTGCCTAGTGGGGGCACCTTTAAAGTAGATTAAAGGTATGCAAAGTCGCCCGATGTGTGTTTAGCATAATTCCACCGTTTTGAAGGACTTAAAAAAAATTGGTTGATTTTGAAGGATTTTTTTGGTTTTTTTCTCGATTTCGAGCGGCTTCTTCAGGGTTTTTGGTTGATTTCAAAAGACTTTCAGTTTCTTGGTTGATTTCAAGGTACTTCTTTTGATTGGTGGGGGGAGAGATGGGAAATTACTGGGGGGAACTATGGTAGAAAGTGAAAAATTATTTTTACTTGTATAAAAGAGAGAAAAATTTAATGGGGGCCCATCCCCCCACCTTTAACATACTGCATCCACCCCTGATGGCACTTAGCACCTTCGCATGTAACCTTAAATTTCATAGGTGGACTCCTGGTACTCCTGTAATATATGAACTAAGTTACTGGTCCTAGGACTATCTTCACACATAAACATGGATAATATGGGCAGGCCCAAAATTAGCATCCTCCCATCACAGTGTAATTCACCACCTTCGTACCTATTAGCTGACCTCTTTTCTGCTTTTGAATGTTCAAATTTAGGTGACTGCTTTCACAAAGCAACCAACAGCAAAATTTCCTCATGTTTATAACCTAGGTGTATCAAGTTAATATTTCTTTCACCTCTTTCTTGTACAGAATGATGCAGAGCCAAGGGTAGAAATGGGAATCTACTTTTAGTATACACGTCTAAAACTGGAGCAAAGTGAAAGTGACACTGAAACTAAAATGGAGTTACAGGTAAGTTCTAAATTTGTCTTCCAACTCCACCGAACAACATTAGCATGTCTGCATAATTGAGGGCACTAACAATTACTGTTTTCACTCAAAATCCACATCCCTATTCATATCTAATATTTGGTTTTCAACAAATCCCTTGAGATAAATATGGAACACATAAGTAAATTGGGATAGAGTCCCATCCTACAAATTTTTGCATATACCACAAGTAGATACAAAGGCAGCCAAGATCCTACCAGGTCTAAATTAAGGAAAAAGAACAAAGAAAGCCATTACAAAAATTCATGTTCTATCTTTCGTTAATAGGTCTTCATGTGTCTAATTAGTGTAACAAAGTATAAACCCATACATACCTGTATATAATTGTGTGTTCTTGGATCATTGGATGGAAGCCAAATTGTCATCTTTTCTGCTGGACTAGAATTTTCAAGTTCCATCAGGCAACCAAAGCAGAACCTTAATTTTCTAATTAGAGACTTATGATCAACCATCATACAAAGTAAAATGTCAAAAAATTTCCCATTAGAACAAACTCCGCTTCCCTTAGTACATTTGGTGTCTTCATATAAGCATGGCCTTTTGGAACTCTTGATGAAAATATCAACTAAACAACTCACATCCAGACTAATTGGCAAGCACTTCTTGCCACAACTTTACCAGATTTTCCAATAATTTTCCACTATTTCAAAGTGATATTTATGTTGTCCACTTGATTATATATGCATAAGCACTAAATATAGCTAGATAATGCCTTATGAACCACCTAAACCAATAACCACAACTGCCACAGATATACACCAGAATAAAGGATGCTAAGGGGGATCAAAAAGAATTTGATGATTCACTCCATAACTTACAACGGCATTTGACTAATTGTAGTATTTGTTATAGAGATAAGCTGTTAGATTGTTTGTCAGCATGACCTAGAAAGTCAACTCTATTCAATAGGATGCGAGCATCAGCATGAGAGTCATGAACCGTTTATTCCCAAAAGCAAAAAAAAAACATGTTCACCGAAAAAAACACAGATCCCAAAAGAACAAGATACAAATATAAGAAATTGACCACTAAACTTTCAGGGGAAAAAACTAACCGGTTGCGAGGAATATATACTTGTCAATTGCACTTGTAGGGTTTTCTAGCTTGCTCTTAATCCTAAGAGCAAGTTCTGTCTCTTCTGTCTCTTCTTTAAATTCAAAAACATCAAGATTTTTCTTACAGACAGTCTTCATTTTCCGTGTGTATATATGCATGTAAACTGATATTAGGGTTTTCAACGGAATCGTAAGCGACGAATGACTTTCTCAATGAGCAATCGAAATGAGGGCTTTTATCCTGAGAATCATGATGATCAGAATGAGAAAATGTTGGAAGATGAGGGTTTGGTATGGGATTCAATTTTCGGAAACAGGGTATGGGTTGGAGGAGGATGATCGGAGAAAAGCGAAGGAGACGCAAAGTCGAGCGCGTGATGCTATGTGGTTGGAGCTGCGAGTGCGGAAGAAATATATAAACATAAGAAAAGGAAATCGAAGGTTAAAAGTTGATAAAAACAAACTTGTTTCGCAATGGAAAATCTATGGAAATACAAGTTTCTTTCGTTAGAAGAATGGTACACTTTACAATACAATAAAATATATTTTAATTTTAATATTTCGTTTCGATGTTGTAGTACGGTTTTATGTGGTTTAAAAAAAATGGATAATATTTTTATCTATACTATATTATAAAATATTTGATAAAAACTTTTAAAAACCATTTTTTATGTATGAAGTACTGTATATTGATGTATATTACTTAAAATTCAAAATTACAATTAAATTATGCCAACTTATTAAAGTTTCATGTTTGAATTCGTGTAATTAACTGCGAATAAACATAATCAAATAGATGATAGACATCTCATTTTAAAATATAAAAAATCTAAAATATAATTAAGATTGTAAATTGTATGTTATACCCACAACACGTGTCACCCAGATACACTGTCAACGAGTCATGTAAACCTAAGGGGTCGCACACAAAGAACATGTATGCTTCCACTAAAGAAAGAATCTAAACATATGTATCGTTTTGCGATTATTATAATTGCAGGGTTTAATCTATAAATACATATATAATTATCTAAAAACATTTAAGATATTATTAGATAAATAAATAATTATTTTAGATAATAATTAAACTTTATTAAGAGTTATGGTCAATTTCGAAGACTGGTTATATAAACAAGGCTTAGGGGCTAAACCAAAGTAGACGATTGAGTTCTGATAACTAGTTGTAGCCTCAAAACCCTTACGATACAATTATAAAATTAGGATTCTTTGGGCTAGCACCTGGTGGGAGTTCCAAGCGTGATCGTGTGTGGACAATCGATAGAGGAAACCTAATTTGGTTTCTTAGTGCTACATCAAAGTTTCAATTTCAACTACAAGGTAAATATTTTAAACATCCTATGGTTTACGTAGATTCGTTTTAATTGTCAATGGATCCGACTTTGGGTTTTATTTAAAAAAATTCTAAACGTTTTTGTAAACGAGTTCTGTTTTTTTGCTGTGTTTTATCCGCTTATTTTCGCAAATTAAAACCCAACAGTGGTATCAGAGCCACTTTGACAATTATTCCGATTAATCGGAAGTAGTTAAAACGGAATGTCACTAAACATGATTTTATTTTTGAAAGGATTTCGAATAAATCAGTTTCTGCCCAAAGTTTAGGTCACCCAATCCTGTCCCCGCCGTTGCAAGCGAGTTCTGGCCCATTAAAGGGGCTATTGCCTTTTCATGGTGGAGTCGAGAGCAGGGTTAGAGGGATAGAAAACCATATCTGGGCCGAGATAAAATAAAATAAAATCAGTTGGGCCGGTTCTAATAAAACCATATATGAGCCGAGACATCTTTTGGCTATAATTTTTTGGGCCTGTTTTTTAAGTCATTTTAAATTTAAATGATTGGGTTGGTTTTAAGTTAAAACTTTGAACCGAATTTCGTTTAAAGTTAGGGCTGGTTTAAAATTAAATTATGGACTAATTAAAACCAAATATGTTATTTGAATTTTAATAAAAATCTTGTTAGATTTGATCTTTTAAAATCCCGATTAATTTATGTTGTTAATTATTTTTGTTTTTGGTTAATTATTTAATGTTTATTTAATTGTACTAACTTTTTTTTTGTTTTATATTATGTTTAATATTTTTATTGTGTAATATATGGATTGCCCTGCCGAGACCCGTGGTTGATTTATTTATTTATTTTTGTCGGAAAATTAAAATGTATTAATTGCATGGGTTGTAATTTTTAATTTTAATTTTCTAGATAGGACAAATGTAAATAGAATAGAATTCTGTTGTATTTATTTAAATCAACAAAGACGACATTCCAAAGAAGACGGAGTCCGTGGAGTTCACCAAGATGGCGAGGCCAGTGGGAGCTTGAAGACGTCCTTAGTTTGATCGTGGTTGTTGTGTTGGCTCACAACACCATATTAGGGGCAAATCCATATATTATCTTGTGGTTGTTTATTTTGTGTTTGTTTTTTTTTATTTGTTTATTGCTTTTATTATTGCTATGATAATTGCAAAACCCCTTAAAAATCAAATGCAAAACAATTTCAAATCGGTAATTAAAATATGATATTTTAAAATGATAATGTTTATCAAAAATCAAACCGATTTTTACGGGTAAACTTTTAAAACAAAAGGATTTTAATTTTAGAGATAAAATCAAACGTTTTAAAAGTAATTTGAAAATGTTTTTCTAAAATTTAAACCTTTCTAAAACGTAAACTAAACGCCACACATTAAGGTACTTGTCAAGTCTTATAGATTCCAGTATGATTAGAGTTTGGCCTGTCATATCGGATGATAGTAGTGTGAGACAAGGTGCCGAGACTACGAGATTCAAGTGAAAGTTGCACTTGGTCACTCACTTGAATAGTCGTGTTTTGAACGACTGATCCCATTAAACCTGAATTGAGAAATTAGGTGGGATCACGATACCTTAGTATGAGCAGTTTACTTAAAAATATCATAGTATGTGAATTAACCTTCTATAAGTATTTTTAAGGCGTAGAAGTGAGATTAAACGTGTCTATTTGATATATTAAATAGAATCTCATGATCACTTAAGAGTTATGTTGAGCATGATTGGATGATTCCTACCTAAATAACTTATTTCTCAGACAGTGCATTACCATTTGAAGAAATAGATGAAATATGGATCTTAGCTCAAATAAAATTGATTTTTGAAAGGTTAATTTATTTAATTTGAGATTTTAAAAGTCAGACTAAAATCGAACTTGGATATTGTAGATGTATGCATCCACTCCAAACCCAGACTCAGCCACAAACAACTTGTCCCAATTTGTACTCCGGTTTGTCCTTAAAAAAGAAAAGCTGAACGGGACGAACTTCCTCGAATGGTTTCGCTTCTTAAGTGTTGTACTTAAGCATGAAAAGAAGCTCTATGTTCTAGAAAACCCCCTCTAAACGCTCCTGCTAGAACTGCATTCGCTGAAGTCAAGGGTGCCTTTGAAATGCATCAGAATGACTCACTGGATGTGGCATGTCTCATGCTTACCACTATGACTCTTGAGTTATTGAGGAATCATGAGTACATGACTGCTTGAGAAATAATTTCTTCATTGAAATCTATGTTCCAACAACAAGCCAAACAAGAGAGGTTTGACACAGTCAGGGCATTGCATGCCTGTATGATGACTGAGGGTTCACCGGTCAGTACCCACGTCTTAAAAATGAAAGGGTATGTTGACCGGTTAACCCATCTTTGTTTCCCACTAAACAAGAAATTGGCAATCGACTTGGTTCTCAATTCCTTGCCTAAATCATATGACCAGTTTGTTATGAACTATAATATGAATGGTTTAGAAAAGTCTCTCATAGAGCTTCATGGCATGCTTATAACTGCTGAGAGAAGTATTCCCAAGTTGGAAACCCCTAAACCAAAACAGGTCTTGATGATCAAGCCTAAAGGTGGGATAACTAAGAAAAGGAAGGGGGTAGCTAAGAGCAAAACTAAAGTTGGAAGTTCCAACAAAAACAAGGGCAAAGGAAAGATACCTGATGATGCAGTTTGCTTCAACTGCAACCAAAAGGGGCACTAGAAGAGAAACTTCCCAGCCCTATTGGTAGAGAATATGAAGAAGAAGAAGACTGACGCAGTTGGAACTTCAAGTATGTTTACCATTGATTTATTCATTTCTGACTACGATTCCTGGGTATTAAATACCAGATGTGGTACTCATATATGTACTACTTCACAGGGACTAAGAAGTGAAGAGATGATGAAACCAGGCCAAATGGAACTGAGAATGGGCAATGGAGCTAAGGTAGCCGCTGTTGCTCAAGGCACATACTATATGCATCTGCCAAATGGCCTTACTTTATCGCTTATCGTTTTCACAATTACAACAGACTATAATTATGTTTACTTTCAGCAACAATACAATTTCAGTTTATCTTGATAATGTTTTGTATTTCGTGGCGGAACCATGGAATGGTATTTATGAAATTGATATTCAAAATAGTTGTAATTATGAATCAATATACAATGTAAACAATAAACGGAGCAAGTGAGGCTTGAATCAAACCTACTTGTGGTATTGTTGTCTTGGATATATAAACAAGAAACGCATAGCCAAACTCCAGGCGGACGGAGTATTGGAATCATGTAATGATTCATATGACACATGTGAGCTTGTTTATTAGGAAAGATGACTAAGGCACCTTTTAAAGGTAAGCCTGAAAGAGCTACAAAACTTTTAGGAGTCATTCATACTGATGTATGTGGGCCTTTTAGTTCAGTCACAAGAAATCGACATCGTTACTTCATAACATTTACTGATGACTTCAGTAGATACAGGCATGTTTACCTAATGAAAAACAAATCTGAAAGCTTTGAAAAATTCAAAGAGTTTCAAAATGAAGTAGAGAATCAACTTGATAAGAAAATAAAAATACTTCGGTCTAATCGAGGTCGTGAATATTTAAGCCAAGAGTTTATTGAACATCTAAGAGATTATGGGATAGTATCCTAACTATCTCCTCCAGGAACACCACTGTTAGACCCCATCACTCGTATTTGTAAAAGTAATGAAAAACATACAAGTGTAAAAGAGCATAAGGCCGATGGAAGACTCACAGGAAAAAAGTCTAAGTGCCCTATACAACCAGAGATGCGATGAAGGTCCATAGGTGCGATGAACTGCGCATCTCCATAACCCCTTTGGTTACCAACACTTAGAGTTTTCCACAACAGTTCAACCAGAGATACTCATTCAAGAAGACCACAAGACTCATGGTTGAACACGTCCTCAAGAAGACAACTGGAGATGGCAAATCGACAACTGGATTCTCATTACCTTACTTAGCTTTATTTAGTTTTCATATTTCTAGATTGCTTTCTTTCATAAAGAGATTTGCGATATATCTTCCATAGATAGCAATCTCCATATTTAGATTACTAGTATAAATAGGCTATATTATTCTTGTAATCGTTTACGCTTTCCATTCAATCAATTGAATAAAAATGAATCATTTGACACTCAAATACGTTCTTGAATATTCTTGTGTGTTCTTCACTATTTTTCCATCCACACTATATATTTAGGTTATTCATAACTTGAATATTATTGTTATTGAGAGATCTGTGATCAACAATTGGTATCAGAGCCAATTGATTGCTTTTTAATAAAAAACGATCAATAATCTCTCAATTTTCATTCATTTAAGTTCATACTCTTCTTCTCCAAAAGGCATATTTTTTCTCTTCTAAAATTCTCATGGCCAACTGGAATTCTGCATATAGTGTGGGTTCCCTCACCAAACCTCCAACTCTTCAAAGAGAAGAGTATCCATAATGGAGGATACAAATGGTGAACTTCCTGGAGGGGATGGACAGGAATCTCCTCAGATCTGTCATGGAAGGCCCGTATGTTCCTCAGACTCTTGTTCCAAGAGTCCTTGGAACAAGCAGAAATTGCTGCCTACTACATGGCAAAAGACGAAAAGAACTGAGATGAAGATGACCTTGAACGTGTAGAGGCAGATAGGAAGGCAAAAAGGCTGATCATAATGGCCATTCCAAACGATATCTTCCAATCTCTTGATGCTTGTACAACAACAAAGGAGATATGGGATTAACTAGCGAGCCAACTGGAAGGAGGTGCGAAGACAAAGAAAAATCATAGGGCGTAATGCCTAAACGAATACACTAATTTCAAGTTGCTACCTGATGAACCGATTCAAAAGACGTATAATCGTTTCAACACATTAATTAATCAATGTCGTAGAAATGACATCGCCAGGACCAAAGAAAAAAAAAACGTTCTATTCCTCAAAAGTCTTGGTGATGAGTGGATTCAAATGTCGATGTCCTTCCAAGCAAATTAGGACTTAGACAGTTGGTCGCTTCATGACGTCTATGGAACTCTTGCTTCTCAAGAGAAGGATATACTGAAGAGGAAGGTGTCCATCGGCGGACCTCTCACCCTTGCTGTAGAAGAAAAAGAAGTTACAAAGAGCTCTACCAGAGAACACCAAAGGAAAAACAAGAAGGCACTAGTAGTGGAGTTAGAATCTGAAGAAGAACCATCTGATTCTGATGATGACCTCAAAGCTTTTGCCAAGTCTCTGGCCTTGATAACTAAACAATTCTAGAAGAAGTTTGTCAAGAATCCCTATAAAACAAGAGACTCCAGAAGGGAGAAGTACCAGCCTTCATATGATCAGAAGCCGATGAAGTTTCATCAGAAAGATGAAAGAAGAGAAGGAAGAGAAGAAAGAGAGGAAATAAGAGAATGAGACGGAAGAAAAGATGGTCTTCGCTGCTACAGATGTGGGAAGATGGACCACTTTTCAAAAGAATGCAGTGAACGACTGGTAAAGGATGCTGACTACTACAAAAACATATACAAGTAAAATCCTAAGGAACGAAGCCTGATGGCTGAGAAAAAGAATTGGGTGTCTGATTCTTCGTCTGATGAAAAAGACAAGGCACTCATATGCCTCATGGCCAGGTCCAATGCAGAATCCGCCTCTGACTCCGATGACCAGGTATGTGACCATTCCATCGATGAAACCAACTCTACTTCATCAGAGCTAAAGTTAAGGGTCATGAAACTTTCAGAAGATTTTCTTAAGCTTAAAGAAAAACTAAATTTCGATAAATCTGAAAGATTAAAAGCTGAAAAAGAAGTTAGTTTCTACAAAGAGAGACTGATCTTCTCACTGAAGAAAAGGCTGAATTGGTTAAAGAAAAAACTCACATTGCTTCGCTTAAAAAATCAGAGGAAGAAAAGCTTATGAATCTAAACAAGAGAATAACCAAAGATTTAGAGAAGAAAGTGAAGGCCTTAAAAGAATCTGAGGCAAAAAGACTTAATTCAGTGGCTCTTAAGGATTTCTTCCAAAAAGAAAGGGAGATTCTTCATCAGAAGCTTCAAACCAATGAACTCCTGATGAAGAAATAGAAAGA
The DNA here is from genome assembly GCF_001531365.2 of Cynara cardunculus var. scolymus. NCBI lineage: Eukaryota > Viridiplantae > Streptophyta > Magnoliopsida > Asterales > Asteraceae > Cynara > Cynara cardunculus. The sequence goes on from NC_037530.1 coordinate 18,230,909, forward strand.
TGCCCAAGACGTGTATGAAAAACTTAATGGAGAAAAGGAGTACCAAGGGATTGGATTCAATGATCTTGACTCTTTCATCAAGACTAAGAAATCCATCCTGAAATCCACTTTTAAACTTGGATGTATTCAAAAACCCGACTTTTACCCAAAACCAAAGCAAACTTCAAAAGGGTTAAAGTCGATGGAAAAACAGTTCTCTTGAGGCAAGACTTTGAAAATGTGGTTTATGAGAGCGGCACATGTAAAAATTCTGATGAAAAGGATGATGCCTCTAAACCAGACCGATGGAAACCTTATGGTTAAACCAGAGACTCTGGCTATTAATCCCACAAGTTCATCAGCGAGTGTTGTCGATGGAACATAAACTCTTAAGGAACCATCATCTAATGGATCGATGAACAATCCAAGTGACATTGGAAGTTCATCTAAGAAATCAGAAGCGATGGAACTCCCAACAGATCATTCTGAACCATCAACCTCAGATTCCAACCCTCCCAAAAACATCCATAAAATTTTGATTTCGAGAAATCTGTGAGAGACTTTCTTGATTATGACTCTGAAGAAGAAATAATTTGTGAATCACTAGAGATCATTGAGGATAAAAAACCTCAAACTTTCAAAGCCCCAATGAAATCTGATATTCCAGAACCTATGAAATCTTCAGACAAAAGGAAAAGAAAAACTAAAAAACGTTAAGTCTGCCAACGATACTTCACACGACCCAAACCCTCCATCTAAATTCATTAAGTTTACTCGTGAATAGAAATAGAAGTGGCATGCCTCTGAAAATTCTAACTTGCACTTTTCTTCTCCTTCAGCTAAAGAGAAGAAGCCCATCCACAGGAAAGAAGTAAAGCCCACGCCTGCCCCTTCAAATAAAAAATTTGCACTAGATAGGAAGTTTGTAAAAACAACCAATGCTAGGACATAATTTTCATCCTCTGCTTTTACTTCTTCTTCATCGAGGAAAAAGAAATATGTTAAACATCCTTGTTCAAAAACTCCCAACTGCCAATGTTTAACTCTTTTACAAAACCTGAGGAATCACATGTTAAATCATCGCTGCATCTTTTCTGAGCACGTCTATCGCTATAAAAATGTTAAAGCTCATGAAAACGTGAAAAAGCCCAAGCATACAAAGGCCAAGGGCGATGAAAATAAACCCAAGCCTGCGAAGGCTAAGGGTAATGGAAATCAACCTAATTCCAAGAGGGCTGATGAAAAGAAAAAGGTTGTATCCCCGACTAACAAACGAGGACCCATTATGAAATGGGTACCTAAAAACCCTTAACTTGTCTTGCAGGACCAGCATGTGCAACCATGGTATATGGATTCAGGTTGCTCCAGGCACATGACTGGTGATAAAAGTCAGTTGTCCTCCTTCATCGAAAAATCTGGAGGCTCTGTTACTTTTGGAGACAACAGCAAGAGAACCATCAAAGGATACGACACTATCATCAAAGGCAACATCTCCGTCAACAAAGTGGCTTATGTTGAAGGTCTGAAGCATAACTTACTAAGCATAAGCCAGTTCTGTGACAAGGGTCTTGAAGTCAGATTTTGCAAAGGTTTCTGCATCATCAAAATGAAGCCCGACCAAACCATCATCAAGGCAAAGAGAGAAGGAAACCTCTATCTTCTGGACTTTCATTCCTCTATGGGACAAGACACTCTCTGCCTTGTCTCCCATAAGAGCGATGAAAATTGGCTATGACACCATAAATTCTCACATCTCAACTTTGATGTCTTGAAGAAGTTAGCCAAACAGAAGCAGGTCAAGGGGATTCCTGATCTCAACTTTGAAAAAGACCACCTATGCTCAACCTGTGAGATGGGGAAGCTGAAACGGGCCTCTCACAGAACTAAGTCAGAAACCTCCTGCTCCAAGCCCTTGGACATGATCCACATCGACCTCTGTGGGCCTATCTCTACACAAAGCCTCTCGGGAAAGAAGTACATCCTAGTACTGGTTGATGAGTACTCCAGATACACATGGGTTGAATTCGTAAAGAAGAAATCAGACGTTCTTGAAGTCCTCATTGGGCTGATGAAAAGGCTCCAAGTGCTTCTACAACGCAAACTTATCAAGGTTACAAGTGACATTGGAACATAATTCATAAATTCCAAAATTGATGAATGTCTCATCAGTGAAGGCATCTCCCAGAACTTTTCAGCAGCCAGAACTCCACAGCAAAATGGAGTAGTAGAATGAAGGAACAGAACCCTAGTTGAAGCAGCAAGGACCATGCTTGCTTCATCTGAGTTACCTATCACCTTCTGGGCCAAAGCCGTTTCCACTACATGCTTCACCCAGAACCGATCAATCATCAACAAGAGGCCCCAAAAGACTCCATATGAACTCATCAAGCAACAACGGCCAAATGTCAAATATTTCCATGTCTTTAGGTGCAAATGCTTTGTACTCAATGATAGGGAATATCTTGGCAAGTTTGACAAGAAGGCTGATAAAAGAATCTTTCTGGGTTACTCTCAAACTGCCAAGGCCTACAGAGTGTTCATCAAAAGGACAATGATCGTCATCGAAAGCATCAATGTGTCCTTTGATGATTCATCACAAATGACTTCTAGACACAACAATTCAGGACTTGGGCTATCACAGAGAGCCTCTGATTCATCTTTGAGCAAACCCAATGAATCAGAGTTGGCTCATTTATTTGAAGACATCTTCGAAGAAGAAGTAATCTATGGACAATCACTCGTTGAAGAATCCTCTTCCAGATCCGATGAAGAACATGAAGTCTCCAATGCTAAAGGTACAACTCCTTCTGAAACTCATGTTAATTCACCCTCTACTTCTCATATGTCTTTAGAACCAGAGCATCACTCTGGAGATGATCTCTTTGAGGCGGAACAAGCAGTTCCATTAGCCGATGAAGAACTACATCCTGTTGCTCCAGAACCTCAATCTTGCACCAAGTGGACAAAAGACCATCCTCATCATAAAATCATTGGTAATCCATCATCCGGTGTCAAGAGAAGATTTGCTACTGCAAATGAATGCCTCTTCGCCAACTTTCTAAGTATGATCAAACCAAAGAAGATTTCTGAAGCCCTACAAGATCCAAACTGGATAGATTCCATGCAAGAGGAGCTACTACAGTTTGTGAGAAACAAAGTATGGTCCCTTATGCCTCTACCCAAAGGAAATACGGCTATAGGAACCAAATGGGTCTTCAGAAAAAAGAAGGATGAAGATGACATAGTTGTAAGGAACAAGGCTAGGCTTGTTGCCAAGGGCTACTGCCAAGAAGAATGGATTGATTACGATGAAACATTTGTTCCCATTGCCAGACTTGAAGCCATCAGAATATTCCTCGCCTATGCAGCACACAAAGGTTTCAAGGTCTATCAGATGGATGTCAAGTCTGTCTTCCTTAATGGAAAACTTCAAGAGGAAGTATATGTGCAGCAACCCCCTGGGTTCAGAAATCCAAAGCATCCAAACTATGTCTATTTTCTGGACAAAGCCCTCTATGGGCTGAAGCAAACACCCAGGGCCTGGTATGATACACTATCTACCTTTCTCATTGCCAATGGATTTGAAAAAGGTACCATCGATACAACCCTCTTTCTCAAGAAGCACAATGGTGATATTTTACTTGTGCAAATATATGTGGACAACATCATATTTGGTTCTACCAATGCTAAATTTTGCGAAAAATTCTCAGAGCTGATGAAAAGCAAATTTGAGATGAGTATGATGGGAGAACTTAGTTTCTTCCTTGGTCTTCAAATTAAACAAACTTTAGAAAAAATCTTCATCAATCAGTCCAAATATATGATTGACCTTCTAAAGAAGTACACTCTCAAATTCATCATCAATGAAAACACCTATGGCTACAGGAGCTAAGTTGTTTACTGATCCATCAGGCAAATCTGTGGATGTAACAACCTATAGAGGCATGATTGGATCATTGCTGTACCTAACAACTAGTAGACCATATATCATGTTTGCTACATGTCTTTGTGCAGGGTATCAAGCTAATCCTAAGGAATCTCATATCTCTACGGTCAAGAGGATCTTTAGATACCTCAAGGGAACCCCTTCATTGGGTCTCTGTTATCCAAAGAACTCTGGCTTTGATCTAATAGCCTATATAGATGCAGATCATGCAGGTTACGAACTTGATAGAAAGAGTACGTCTGGAAACTATCAACTCTTGGGGGACAAGCTGGTAAGTTGGACATCCAGAAAGCAGAATTGTGTCTCAACCTCTACAGCAGAAGCAAAATATGTAGCTGCTGCTAGTTGTTGTTCACAAGTCATCTGGATGAAGACCCAACTAAAGAACTATGGATTTCAATATGAAAAAATTTCCATCCTCTGTGACTCCAATAGTGCCATAGCTATCTCTGCAAATCCTATGCAACATTCCAAGACTAAGCACATCGATATCAGGTACCATTTTCTCAAAGATCATGTAGAAAAAGGAACAATAGAGATGTATTTTGTTCCTACAGAGATTCAAGTTGCTAACATTTTTACAAAAGCACTCGATGAAAAACGATTTCTATTTCTTGTCAGCATGATAGGTATGCTGAATCTCACCACGATGGGTATGCTGAATCTCACCACTTAGAGGGAAACTACCTTTTCAAACCAGAGATCCTTAATATCTCTTGGTTATGCCTAAAAGTGATACATCATAATGGCCTTTATAACCAAGTACTCTAAACCAGAGCTTCTGGTTCTAAAGACCAGAGCCTCTGGCCAATTAGAAATACTTGTTTATATTTGGCCAAAATTGCACTCCCTTTGGAACCAAAGCCCCTCTGGTCCAAAGAATGTACTTTGTGCTTTTCATTAAGTACCTCTCTTCCCAATTAGAGCCTCTGGTTCTATAGACCAGGGCCTCTGGATTCCAAGCCTTTGAGACTAGAGCCTTTCTAGTCCAACTTGGTCTCCCTTCATTCGTTTTTCTCATGCATTTATCTTAGTCATTTATCTTTTTGCAACCAGAGCCTTTGGTTCCAAAGGCCAGAGCCTCTAGTTTCTAAGTTCTTTGTGACCAGAGCCCCTCTGGTCCACCTTGGTTTTCATATGACATCCTTCCATCACATTATCATTACTTTTTGCATCATTCATACAACCAGAGCCTCTAGTTCTAAAGACCAGAGCCTCTGGGTTCTGAGTCTTTGGAACCAGAGACCCTCTGGTTCCATAGACCCATCATATCCATCATCACTCATATTCATTTGCACCATCATTCACAAACAGAGCCTCTGGTTGTATAGACCAGAGATTCTGGTCATCTTATGCACCTCCCTTATTGGTTTTAGGGGGAGTTTTTACTCATTGCACATCCCTATGCATCATTTGAGGAGGAGACATGCACTTCACATTCATCTTTAAGGATCCAAATTGAGCCAACAATACCTCTGGTTGTACATCTCCATTTAACCAGAGACCCTATGGTTCAATACCTTGGTTCTTTAACCTTGCATTTTCCCACCTAGAGCCTCTGGTTCATTTATCCACAGCCTCTGGATCACAAAAATGCTACATAAATAAAGTTTTTCATCCTTTGTATTCAACCAGAGACCCTCTGGTCTTTCATAAAGGGTATGTCTTACATCTAAGGGGTTAAAATGATAATACAGAGCCTCTGGTTCGTCTATCCAAAGCCTCTATTTCATAAAACCTAACATTTCATGATGAAATTGATCATCATTCATAATCAGAGACCCTCTGGTTCCCCCACCCCATTGTCATGTCCAACCAGAGCCCCTTTGGTTCAATGACAAATCACTTGTTTTTTCATAAAACCCATCTGTTATTGAAAACAATTTTTAAAATATTCCAATAGAGGTGGAATTTTAAAATTTGAATTTTATTTAGATATTTATTCTTAAGGTTTATCCCTTAGAGTAATTATTATTAAACATTTTCTAAATAACCCAAATGCCTTTTACCTCCACACGCGCCTGATAGTTATTAAAAGTTGTTCCCTAGAAACCCTTCAATTTCTATTCAACCCACCCCCATATGACACGTGTCCCTATCCACCTGCGCCATTATGATCGTGAGCAGGCTTTACGGCTCACGATCACAATCACACCCACCCTGCTCATGATCACAATCACACCCACCTTTTCACCAAACGTCTCCCAAACCATGATTACCTTTTTACCATTAAAATAATAATATTTTTAACCCAACCCTTCCCCTCCCAACCCACTATAAATATCCTTCGTCCCCACCATTTCACTCTTTACGCGCACATTTACTCTCAAGAACCTTCAAAGCAAAGACGAACCTGCAACACACTTACCTGTAAACATGGTGTCATCCGCATCTCACGAGTCGAACAACAATGACAGTCATGTCCAGTCAACCGGCGGCAACAGCCGCGCCATTGTATTCATCCCCATCAAGCCAAACAACCATTCGATCGACCTCCGCACACATCTATACGAGGACAGGTTTGCCATCCTCATTGAATTTTTCCAAAACTGTGTTCTTCAACCGACACTCACCCTCTCCGACAATGAGGTGCTGGTCAAATATGTCCAACAGTATTGACAAACATGCGACTTCTACCCGGAGAACCATGGGATAATGGGTGACATCGATGTCCCAAATGACATGGTGTGCTCCATTAAAATTTCCTGCGCCAAAATCTCAAAGGTGCTGTTTATTCCAACCCGACAGGTGCTCGGGATTGCCCACTATGCCGAACCGCCAACTAGTTCTGACATCTTACGATTCATTAAGATGTTGGGATATAACAGGGATTTGCGTAATGCCTCGGACTTCAAGAGGCAATTTTTGCCCCCAATGTGGAACATGTTTTTCTCCATCCTTAACCGAGCTCTGACGTGCAAGTTAGGAAGCATGGACCAGGGGAACATCAACATCATAACCATATGGTCTGTTCTTCAACTTTCCCCTGGACTATGCTTTGTTAATCTACAATGAGATTCATTCAGCAACCATGAAGAAGAACAAGTTAGTGGCTGCAGGAAAGCCACTTTCATCGGTGCTCTTCTCGCGTTTCCTTGCGCTTTTCATCACAGACACGATGAAGATGCACAAGTTGCCTAGCGATGAGCCATTCACTCCACAGTACCTCATGAATGGCCATCGCCCAACCATCTCCAAGGATGGTTACCCAGTAGAGAGTCCCCTATCTAGGGCAATGCTCAGTGTGATACCTGCCACCTCTGCTTGCCGTAGGGCATACGAAAGCTCCATGCTGGCCCAACAACCGAGGCCAGCTACCCTGGAGCACATAGAGTCGTCCTTTGATACAAGCGAGGGATCTCAAGAGGAGTCGTCTTCATCAGATGATGAAGATGATGATGATGACACTCCTTCTACATCCCCTGGCCCTATACACACATTAATTCCATCACCCCCTCCTCGGGAAACCACATCCACTACCCTTGGCGATCAAGGCCAAAGGGGTATTGAACAAGGACCACCCAGTCCAAACCCAACCCAAACCAGCCATCCAGAGGCCATTCTTCGGGCCTCTGGAGATGATCAAACCGAGGAACCACACAATCCATCACCTCTCTCCCAACAGGGGGGTGATGAAGATATAAGAGCCACTTCGCCTCATGGCTTGCCACTACCCTCTCACACAGAAGCATTTGTTTCTTCTGACTGCAAATTACCCGTCGATCGTTCAGAGCGATCGTCCGTTCAAGCACAAGTCCCTTCGATACTTGATCTAGCGAAGGAGACACACATTTACTTCCCTTCATCGGACTCTGAATCCAATGAAGAAGAAGTTCATGTCGAAACATCACGAGTTAGTTCCTCGCTTGAGGGTTATCAAGGACGTGATGGATCCTCCCTTGCCTCACTTCACACAAGGCATCGATGGAGGCGCCTCTGAGACTGAGGCTCAACCTACAACAGCCGTTGCTGTAGGGGTTACCCCCACCTTTTGCAGACTTGGTCATAAAGGCTGAGTTCCAAGCCTTTGTTGATTCAATTCAGCGGTCCTTGCATGACCTTGAACTCAACTTGGTAGGGATTGCTGAATCCTTACCATCGATAGACCTTTCATTGATTCAGCAATCACTTGCGTCCCTTGAGGCTCAATCGAGGGACAACATCACCCTCCTTCAAATATTCCAACAGTTGATGGTCTAACAACATAACTCCCTTTCCACCCCTTTCAACAACCAGAAACCAGACCATCATTGCCACCCTTGCAACCCTCACGGCCCAGGTTTCTGCGACCGATGAAGCCATTGCCTCCCTCACCACCCAAGTAAACTCCCTAAACACTTCCATCGCCACTCTACCCACCACCATATTAGCCAATTTACCACAAACAGCCCCCCCTTCACCCCCTTTTGCAGCTCCCTCACCCAATGAAGCCTTCAACACTTTTGCTGCAGAGGTAAGACAAATGATATCCTCAATCACCATCTCTCCACCAGCCTCAACCTCCTCCTCAACCCCAACAGATGCGGTCACCAGAGCTGACCTTCGCGCCCTCTCTAAGGCACTAATCTCATATTTTAATGAGATAAGTACCAAGTTTGCACACAGGACAGCAGAACCAGCCAAGGCTCTCTCTAAGAGCCTTGAAATACAGCAAGCGTGCACCAACTCCCTCCTCCTAACAATGGAGGAGACTCGAAGAAACAAGGCTCTGAGAAAGTATCTCGCTTCCTTCAGGATGATGAAGAAGAGGAGTAGGGCCTCTTGCTCTACTAGCCGCCCCCTTAAGAGGCTGAGGCATGACGACCCAGACCAAGATGATCATGGTCTTGGTCCTTATGAGGGGGAGAACCCTGCTTAAGTATCAATGGAAACTGCTGCACCACCATCTCCACCACCACAAAGTCACCCAACCCAATCAACCCAAGGAACCTAGGCGATGGAACCAGAGGCTCAGCCCTCTGAAGATGTACAAAATGTACATGTTTCCTCTGCCTGCACCCCATAACCTCTATAAACAACCAATGAGTTCTCACCAATCTTGGTGAGTTCTTCATCATCCGATAACCCACCTTCCCCTCAGCCAGAAACAACCTTACCCTTCACTCCATCACCAACACCTCCTCCATCACCTCCTCAACCAGAACCATCCATCGCCCTACCCACTCAACCAGAACCTTCCATCACCCAAATGAACCAACCACAACCAGAGCCTATCCAAACATAGCCCACACAACCAGAGCCTACCCAACAAGAAACCACCCAACCAGAAGCCATACTTCTACCAGAACCCATCACCTAACCAACCCAACAGATGCAAGCAGATGTCCCTTCTTCATCGAGGCAAGCTCTAACTCAAAGCAGAGTCGATGAAATCATCTCCAATTTGGAGTCGTTAAGGAGACGTCTACCAATGCCTCGAAGGGAACCTGTCATGATGGAGAACATCCATCAATACCTCTACCATGATCACGATGAACAGCTGGTCCTCAATCCTCCCAACTTATCTCCTGAGTCGATGGACCTGCTTCGTCACAGATTCGTGAGACAAACGGCCTCTCCACCATAAGCCGTCTTCTCAAATGATGGAATCAAGACTGTCCTTGATATCAAGATGAGAACCTTTGCCAACCGAGCTATCAAATATATCGAGTATATCATGGAATACGTACATAGGATGATCGGCATCTTCAATGACAATGATCTAATAGATCTCAACCATGGGACTTGATCGATCTTTATAGCTATACAGCTCAGTGACAGGACCAAGGGATAAGGTACGGGATGGCCAATAGAGTGATAGTAGAGACGATAGGAACTGGTCAAGTTTAGAGCAAAGAGCGACTTCCAAATCGCTCTTGAACTAGGTATTGAAAGACTCTCCTGCACACCTCCAAATAAAGATTTTCCAGGCTTACAGGAGAAGCGCTCTGCATCAGTCTTAACTGAACCAGAACTCGGCTTGGTTTTCAAGAACGAGTATGGAGCCAAAAAGTTCTTCAGACTAACTAAGGCCTTCAAGTATTCAACCAATACACTTGAATGGTTTCAGACATTCATTCGAGAGAGGCTGGGCAGATCACATGTGCCGATGAAGGAAGGACAAGAGCTCATCCATGGTATCTCCACAGTTGTTCGTTTTAAAGGACTGATGATGCGTTTTTGGAAAATATCAAGAGAAGACCATGATTAAATTATTTCCATCATGTAATTTCATTTCATTCATTTTTGTAAGAAATCATCCGACTTTTAGTCCAATGAATTTTTTCTTGGCAAAAGGATGTTTTTCTAGATTAGGCTCTTTCATTATTCTTTCCTTTGTTCATAGACTAGTCATTGTTTATTTTTTCATTACTTTGGGAGAGATTGTTAGACCCCATCACTCGTATTTGAAAAATTAATGAAAAACATACAAGTATGAAAGAGCAGAAGGCTGATGGAAGACTCACAAGGAAAAAGTCTAAGTGCCCTATACAACTAGAGATGCAATGAAGGTCCATAGGTACGATGAACTGTGCATCTCCATAACCCCTCTGTTACAAACACTTGGAATTTTCCACAACAGTTCAACCAGAGGTACTCATTCAAGAAGACCACAATACTCATGGTTGAATACGTCCTCAAGAAGACAGCTGGAGATGGCAAATCGACAGTTGGATTCTCATTACCTTACTTAGCTTTATTTACTTTCCATATTTCTAGATTGCTTTCTTTCATAAAGAGATTTGCGATATATCTTCCATAGATATCAATCTCCATATTTAAATTACTAGTATAAATAGGCTTTATTATTCTTGTAATCGTTTACGCTTTCCATTCAATCAATTGAATAAAAGTGAATCATTTGACACTCAAATACGTTCTTGAATATTGTTGTGTGTTCTTCACTAATTTTCCATCCACACTATATATTTAGGTTATTCATAACCTGAATATTAGTATTATTGAGAGATCTGGGATCAACAACCATAGCATAATGGTGTGTCTGAAAGAAGAAATAGAACCTTGTTGGACATGGTTTGCTCTATGATGAGTTGTACCATTCTGCCAAAGAATTTATGGGGATATGCTCTAGAAATAGCTGCCCGAATACTAAATAATGCACCAACCAAAAGGACCGAAAAGACTTCATATGAACTGTGGTCTGGGAAGATCCCAAAACTGTCTTATATGAGAATATGGGGTTGTAATGCTTATGTTAAGCAAGAGACTTCTAAAAAGCTTGACCCGAGGTCTTAAAAATGCATCTTTGTGGGATATCCAAAAGAGATTATTGGATATTATTTCTACAAACCCAGCGAGAACAAAATCTTTGTTGAGCAATGTGGTGAGTTCTTAGAAAATGATTTTCTATCAACAACGACAACGGGGAATACAGTAGATCTTGAGGAAACTCAAGAACCACAAGATGAGACAATGGTTGACCCTGACCAACAACGCGATGATCAACCTCAACAAGTTGTAGAGGAAAATGACGAGATACAAACAATCTAAAAATCATGTAGGAACCATCTTGAGCTTGAAAGATATGGTTATCTTATTGGAAATGACATGGTTCATGATGAACCAGTTACCTACCAGGAAGCCGTATCAGGTTTGGAATCTGATAAATGGCATGATGTCATAAAGGCCGAAATACAATCCATGGCAGATAACCATGTTTGGAACTTGGTAGATGCACATGTCGGCTGCAAAATCGTAGGATGCAAATAGGTATTCAAAAAGAAAATTGACATGGATGGGATTATACGTACCTATAAAGCTAGGTTGGTAGCAAAAGGTTTCACATAGACTCAAGGAGTAGATTATGATGAAACCTTTTCTCTAGTAGCTATGATAAAATCGATCAGGATCCTATTTGCCATAACTGCATATCATGACTATGAGATATGGTAAATAGATATTAAAACCGCATTCTTTAACGGATCCTTAAGTGAGGACGTGTACATGGTACAACCAGAAGGTTTTAAACATCCAAAGTATCCTGGTAACGTATGTAAATTGCAGAAGTCTATATATGGACTGAAGCAAGCATCTCGTAGTTGGGACCTTCGTTTTGACGAGAAAATCAAGGAATTTGGTTTCATAAAAAATGAAGATGAACCTTGTGTATACAAGAAGGTCAGTGGGAGCATAATAGTTTTCCTAATCCTATATGTCGATGATATACTAATCATCGGAAACAACATTCCAACACTTAAGGAAGTAAAACATGGTTAGGGAAATGTTTCGTGATGAAGGATTTAGGAGAGGCATCATACATTCTTGGCATAAAGATCTATCATGATAGATCTAAGCGCTTAATTGGATTAAGACAAAGTACATACATTGACAAAATCTTAAAACGCGTCAAGATGGAGGGTTCCAAAAGAGGAAACTTGCCAATGGTACATGACATACAACCGAGTAGAACTCAATGTCCTAGTACTAAAGAGGATATGAACCGCATGAAGGGTGTTCCCTATGCTTCAGTCATCGGTTCAATAATGTATGTCATGTTATCTACTAGACCGGACGTATCGTATGCTTTAAGCATGATGAGCATATATCAGTCAAACCTAGGTGATGCTCATTGGGTAGCAATAAAAAATATCCTGAAATACATGAGAAGAACTAGGGATATGTTTTTATTGTACGGAGGTGAAGAAAGAGATTTGTGTATCCAAGGATACACAGATGCTAGTTTCCAGACCGACGATGATGACTTTAAATCACAATCAGGATATGTGTTTGTGTTAAACGGAGGTGCTGTGAGTTGGAAGAGCTACAAACAAAGCACTATAGCAGACTCAACTACAAAATTAGAGTACATTGCAGCGTCAGATGCCGCAAAGGAAGCTGTTTGGATGAAGAAATTCATCCCTGACCTTGGGGTTGTTCCTAGCATATGTGACCCTGTCGAGATCTATTGCGACAACGAGGGTGCCATAGCTTAAGCAAAAGAACCAAGGTCACATCAATGCTCTAAGCATATACTAAGAAGATATCACCTGATTCATGAAATTATTGATCGAGGTGATGTAAAGATATGCAAAGTTCGATAAGAAGAAACTCTAGCAGATTCTCTCACTAAGCCTTTGAGTCAAAACAAGCATGATGCTCATACTAGTTCGATAGGCTTGAGGTTCTGTAATACATTAGTATAATGGATCTTAGTAGTAGACTTTAATTATTTGAACGATAAACARTTATGTTTTATATGTTTTGRCATATTGGATATGGGTATTTACATTWAACATTATTGTGTTCAATTTTTGCACRTTTAAGTATCCTTAAATAAAATGATGATCATATTATTTAGAATTGTCCTTGACCAATTATTACTAGGGGACTAGTAATAAATCAAGGTCATTGTGAAGTTTGGTCATAATCCAAGTTGGAAGTGCAATGAGTGCAACCAGAGTCACATGCACTTGTTGGGGACAAGTGTTGGATAAGACTCACGGTAAGGATCACCTCATAGATCGACGTAATAAGGTGAGTCCTAAAATAAGTAAACTTTCTTATCCTTAGACATGAGATGTACATTGGTACCCAGTGTATGAAAAGTGTTGTGCTTTGATATAGTTTAAAGTTACCCTTAACCGGGTGATCATAAGGACTATGTTGGGCATAACATAGATAGTGTATAAGTCGTGTACATGCAAAATGGGATTTTCTCCTTTCAAGATGAGAGAGATATTTTTGGGCCCCTCGATGACACAATTTGATTAACATGGCCATGGACTGATGTATTGGTTGAACCAATAGCACCAGTCTAATCAAGACGTGTTAGGACTGAGAAATAAAATTTTGAAATATAAAAGATGAGCAAGATCTATGCCTTAGAAGTTCAATTCAAATATCGTGAAGCAAAGGGATGATGAATGACTCCAGTACATGATTGATTGGATCAATCAAATTTCTAGAAGAAAAACACATTTTCATAGCATTGGGGGCAGTGACTTGTTTCTAGACGCTTACCACTGTCTGTGTTACAGTGTGTCATGTGTAAGTGGGAGAATGTAAGTTGTATGTTATACCCACGACACGTGTCACCCAGATACACTGCCAATGAGCCATGTAAACCTAAAGAGTTGCACACAAAGAACACGTATGCTTCCACTAAAGAAAGAATCTAAACATGTATACCGTTTTTTGATTATTATAATTACAGGGTTTAATCTATAAATATGGATATAATTATCTTAAATGCTTTTAGATAATTATATAAGATATTATTAGATAAATAAATGATCATTTTAGATAATGATTAAGCCTTATTAAGAGTTATGGTCAATCTCGAAGACTGGCCATATAAATAAGGCTTAGGGGCTAAACCAAAGTAGACGATTGAGTTCTGATAACTAGTTGTAGACTCAAAACCCTTACGACACAACTATAGAATTAGGATTCTTTGGGCTAGTACCCGGTGGGAGTTCCATGCATGTTCGTGTGTGGACAACCGATAGAGGAAACCTGATTTGATTTCTAAGTGCTACATCAAAGTTTCAATTTCAACCACGAGGTAAATATTTTAAACACCCTATGGTTTGTGTAGATTTGTTTTAATTGTCATTGGATCCAACTTTGGGTTTTAAAAAAAAAAAGAAAATCCTAAACGTTTTTGTAACCGAGTTCTGTTTTTTCTACTGCGTTTTATCCGATTATTTTCGCAAACTAAAACCCAACAAAGATAATTATCGAGTTCTAACAAAATAATTAATTATTATCTTTATAAGAAAATTATATTATTAAACCAAATATAAATTACTTCGTTATTGAACCTAAATTAAATTATAATAAAAAAATTGATTTAAAAAATTACACAAAAAATAGGAATTTTAAATAGTTAATTTGATACTAATATCGATATATTTTTGTTAAATTTTTATGATATCTTCAAATTTATATTTTATTTCAAAATAAAAACATCATCGCTTTTTTAAAATCACATAAGATCGTACTATAATATCGACTGAGATAACGAATAAAATGAAATATTAAAATTAAAAGAAATTTCACTGCATTGTGCGAGTACCCTTCTAGTTTTTAAATAAAATATAAATTTGAAGATATCTTAGAATTTAAAAAAATATATCGATATTAATTTCAAATTAATTATGTAAAAGTTCTTGTTTTGTTGTGTAATTTCTTTAATTCATTTTTTTTATTATAATTTAATTTTGGTTTAATAAAGAAGTAATTTATTTTTGATTTAATAATATAATTTTTTATAAAGATAATAATTAAGTATTATGTTCAAACACAATGATTATTCTAATTATATTTTACATTTTTTATATTTAAAATGAAATGTTTATCCAGTATTTGATTATGTTTATATGCAGTAAGTTACACGAATTCAAACATGGAGCTTTAATAATTTGTACTTATGCATGATTTACTTGTAATCTTGAATTTTAAGTAATATGCATCAATAAACAGTACTTTATGTATAAAAAATGGTTTTCAAGAGTTTTTTTTGTCAAATGTTTCATAAGCGGAATGATTTCATAACTATTCTGATTTTATCTAACTACTGTTTAATTCTGTAAGTGATACCTCTCTCACTTACAGACTTAATTAAAAGATAAAAAAAATTATAATTTTTATCTAGGTCTGCAAGTGATACATGTAAAGCAGAAGCTTAAAATAACACAAACATAAGAACTTGTTGGCCTCAAAAGCTTACCTTTATTCAACAAACTACTGGCCAATTTATAGCCTTTTACAAAACAGAAAAGAGAGAAAAACAAGCTAGCTTAATCGATGGGATTATTGAAAACCCTTCGGAATAGGACTCCTAAAGACTTGGTAAACTAACAGCAAAAGACTTAATAAAAATTTAGAGCCAAAATTTATCTCTTAAACTAAGCACAACTGTTTAGTTTAATTCACACATTCCCAACAAGCTTCTTAGTTTCTAAAATTGCTCAAGCTTAAGTAGCTTTGTAAAAATATCAACTATCTGCTCCAGACTTCTATAATGAACCAGCTCGACTTCCTTATCATTGGACAATTCTCTTAGAAAATAAATCGTCCTCCTATATGTTTGCTCCTCTCATGCATACTGGAATTCTTGGACAATTTAATAGTTGAGTTATTATTACAGAAGATCGTCACACATCTTTTACTCCCACATCCAGGACTCACCAGAATCTTTTTCATCCAAATCGCCTGACACACGCATGCTACAACAACTACAAATTCTGCTTCCATAAAAGATAGAGTGACAATTGCTTGTTTTTTAAGACCATGCTACTGCTGTCGAGCTCAACTTAAAAGCATAGACCAAAGTACTTCTTATATCATCCATACACCTTGCATAATCACTATCGGTGAATCCTACTAACTCGTTACTGAAGTTCTTTGAATGCAATATCCCATAGCCATTCATACGAACAACATGTCGAAAGATTCTCTTTACAACCATCAAATGACTCTGTTTAGTCCGAGCCATGTATCTACTAACTAAGCATACATAAAACATCAAATATGGGCGAGTGGAAGTGAGATACATCAAATTTCCTATAATTTTCTTGAAATAGGTGTTATAGACCACTTCTCCTTGTTCATCCTTTGAGATATTTGAGCCGATAACAATAAGATTATGAACAACCTTGCAATCTTTCATTCCAATCCTTTCTAGGACTTCCAATGCATACTTATTTTGACATGTAAAGATACCACTGTCCAATTGATGAACTTCAATGCCAAGAGTAAATTCCATCTTACCCAAATCAGTCAATATCGAATTCCTTCATCATCAACTCCTTGAATTTTCTCATCACTGCCACATTATCCCTAGTAAATATTAGATCATCAACATACAAACTTACAATCAAATTCATACATGGATTGTTGTTTTTTATGAATAGAGTCTGTTCACTGGAGCACTTCGTAAATCCCTACCTTAACAAAAATTTTCTATGCGATTAAACCAAGATCGTGGAGCTTGTTTTAGTCCATATAAAGTCTTTCTTAATTTATAAACCTTATTGGGAGTTCCTTCGTCTACAAATCCTTGTGACATCTTCTACCAAGTCGCCATAGAGGAATGCATATTTCACGTCTAATTGATATACTTGCCATCCTTTGTTTGCAGCTAGAGCCAGAATTGTTCGGATGGTATCCATCCGGGCTACGAGAGTAAATATTTCATAATAGTCAACTCCATATTCTTGAACATACCCTTTTGCAATCAACCGGGCCTTGAACTTTTGCACTTCACCATGTTCATCGAACTTGGTTTTATAAATCTATTTGACTCCTATGCACTTCACACCTTTTGGTAATCTGTAAGAAACCACGTTCAATTCTTTTTTATGCTCTCGATTTCAGACTGCGTTGCTCTCCTCCAGTTTTCATTCTTCATGGCTTCATCAAAACTAGCCGGATTCTTAGGAATATTGACAACAAAGTTAAAGACATTGTTGGTCCCAGCCGGGTCTACAAGATTTAAAAGGCGAACAATTTGTAGAAGGGGGGGGGGGGGTGAATACAAACACATAAAACTTTCACTTTTAAAAATATACATTGATATAGAAGGATCAATACATATTTTTACAGATTTTTTGCGAAAATAGAAAAAGTAAAGATAACTTATCTAAAACAATCTAGGATTACACACAAATATAATTAGCGAATAAAAGAAATTTGCCAAATAAGATAAAGACAGAAAGATGTTCTTCTTGGGTAAGAACTTTAGAATTAGAGGGAAATTCTAACTTTCTTGAAGATAAGCGTATGTGTTCTTTTATGTGTTGTAGATGTAGTGCATGAGGATATCACTCAACTATTTATACCTATTGCATTGAATGCAATTCAGAAGGGTTAGAACATATGTCAAGCTTTTAGAGGAAAGCTTGTTCTTTGCAACAGTGTATAGTACTATTGTCTATTTATGAGCAGACATCCTTTCATGGAGTTGGTGGGCACTAGAGTCGACTAGTCGGCTCCATGCAGTACTATACTCTTGAAAGGGTATGGGTTTGTTCTTTGTGTGTGGAAGGGAAAGACAAAAGCAATCATGCATGGCAAGCTTCATTTGATCGTTGAATGCTGGTATAATGCTGGAGGTCTCTTCAGCATTCACTGAGGCTTGTGCAGTCTTCACACGTATGTTGACCAGGTTGTAATCACTAAATACCGCGTCAGATCACGAACGCGCCATTTCACTAATCTTCCGTTTCAGTCTTTGATATTCACTGAAGGTTCTTAGGTGTGAGTTTTGTATTCTTGAAGTATCGCTGTCGATGTAGGATTACAATGCATGTTTCAGCTATCACTAAACAGACTCAGTGATGATCGTTGGAACTGAAAAGACAAAAACATAATAAATCGAAAGGTAAAAGGGATTATTATCAAATCAATGAGAGAGAGGATAAAAAAATCTCCCTCTATTTGATGATGACAAAGCAACATAAAGAAAATTGCCTTAAGGTTTAATAATAAGGAAAAGTTACATATACTGTACATGTCCCTTTTAACTATTTTGGGAATTTTTTCAGTGATACAATTTTTACTATATAAGTTTTCTTAAGTCACAAGTTTAAGAAAAAAGTACAAGAAGAGAAACTGAAATTGAAAGCATTTTCACTGACTAAAGATTGTCAGTGACTATTAGAGCATACTGGAACTCATAGACATTGTGCCTATTACTCTTTTCAGAGATCTTTTATAGTGATACTGATGAAATACTTATATTAATCAAAGGAGAATTACAAGTGTTACAGTCAGTACAATTTAGACTTATTACATATAAGTTGTACACTGAAAGAAAAAACATAGAAAAATAAGACTTACAATGAAAAATAAAATTTACAAGACAGAAAATTCTAACTAATCTAAGTCGTTGAAGTCAATGTTACCAGATACTTCTTCTCCAAGCATCTTTTGATGTAAAAGTTCTTTTTTGATCCTGCAGTCTATCATTTCACCATAAAGATCATTGTCTAACCAATATCTTAGATAATCAAGATGTTCTATAAGACAAAGACTGAACTTGGACACTCTGTGAAAGTTGTGTTCGCCTTCATAATCAAGGAATATAAATCCAAACTCAGGCTTTATATGCATAGTGTTGGGTATGTAAGGATCCTTCGCTGGCAAAAAGAGGTTCAACATAAAGATGTCTGGCTTCTTCGAATCCTTCAGGACTTCCTCCAGGGAGAACTTTGTTTCATGTTCGTTCTTCAAAGTTGGTCCATCGTTAGGATCTAAAGGTTTTCTTCTTCCACCTTTCTTCAATATTAGCTTTCTTGGTACAACAACGAATTTGGACATCTTCTTGATCAGGTCACTGAGGATGTCTTCAATTATTGGCTTATGCCTTGACTTTGAGAGCTTAATGGCTTGGCGGATTTCCAGCCATTCATTATAGCCGTATTGTCCAAGGTTGGAAGGATACTCAGTAACATCTTCAAGGTTGTCTCTAGAGATGAGCATGGAGATAAGAAGTCCACCATCTTTCATTCGTCCATTAATTGTGACACTTGAGATGTGGGGAGGACTTATTCGCTTACTTAAACGATCTTCACTCCATTTCCTGTTTTGGTTGTTCAGCTTCATTGCCTTTTCACGTATAGCTTCTGCAATTGAAAGCAACTTATCTTGGGCCTTGACAGTGTTCACCATCTTTTTAGACGATTTCTTTGGAAGAACTTGAGTAACAAGAGACTTGGCCAGCTTCAGGCTGTCCTCAGTTTGTTGTCGTTGAATTCTGAGTTCTTCCTTAGCCTTGAGTTCTTCGAGTCTTTCAGCTTCAGTAAGAAAGTCAAACTCACCACAACTAGAGGTACGAAGAAGAATTTTTACTCTAGTTTGGTCGAGTGACTCCTTAAGCTGAGTCATCTGTTGGTCGCTAGGAACACTAGAAGTTGGGTTGTTAGGTACCCATTCCTCTAAATGACCACAAGTAGTAGAAGGCATAGAAGAAGAGAGTTGACATAAGGAAGTGACAATTGCAAACATGGAGGATTCAGTATCTTGAGGTACGACAAGTTTGAAGAGAACTTTGAGATTTCCTTCTTCAGCAACACCTTTGTCTTTTGAGGAGGTGTTCTGGTTCTTTATGGAAGTCTCTTTCTCTTTTTCTTTCTTTTTCTCCCTTTGGGATGAAGAATCCCTGAAAGAGATCCCTTTCAAAGCATTGGTAGGTTTGTGGTATTGAATCGTGAAGTCGTCGTCGTCATCGTCTTCATCATCACCACCACCGAGATCTTTTCCAGCATCAGGAAGATATGGAGAGTCATCGTCATCATCTTCACCTTCATCTTCCTCATCACCAGCATCAGCTGCAGGGGTGATAGGAAGGCCTTCGTCATGAGCTTTAGTATAAGCTCTGACAGCATCATCAACAACCTTAACTTTAGCTTCATGGGAAGTGATGGCATCATCAACAACCTCAGCTTCATTAGCTTCAGCTCTTTGAGCATCAGCTTCAGCTGGTGTTATAGGGACAACAACAGCAACCAAGTCTTTCTCCCCCTCTTTGTCATCAACATGATGAGAGAAGAGGTTATCAAGACTTAGAGCTATTATGTCCATTCATTGTTCAAGCATGGTTAGCGATTGAGCTTGAAGAATACCGACTTCAAGAGCCTGATCTAGCGATAGGCGATCCATTGCTGTGAAGGAGGACGTAGGAACTGGTACTAAACGTTGAAGAAGTTCTAGTATCTGCTGCAACAACTCACCATGCTTGGCAAGCTGAGCATTCGCTTCATCGACTTTGCTGTTGAGAGTAGAGATAGCCTCAGCGTTGGTGCGTACATCGGCTTGCACCGCAGAAAGTGGTTCCTTCACGTCATTGGTGTCAACTTTGACAACTGAGAGATCAGAGGGAACGACATTTTTGAGAGGCATGCCTTTTTGGACTTGATCCATTTAAATTAAGACAGTCTCTATGATCGGGAGAATCAGCTTCACGTCATCAGCCATGTTATAATGTTTTTCCATTTCTGGCGTTCCTTCATCGCAAGGACCTAAAAAAAAGAAGATGGTTGAGCATAAGATAACTCGGGGTTAGAAGAAATGAAAGGGTAGGTTGGAAGATTACCTGAGGGTTCATCAGCACCATCTGAAGGATTGATGCTACTTCTCTCCAGGTTGCCTTCGTGAGGATAGGCTTCCATTAACTGAGGTGGTTCGAGAGGAGCAACCTCAGGTCCTGTGGTGAGTGCTTCATCATCAGCGAGGATAATCACTGATGAGTCACGAGCATGTGTCAAGACCATAGAAGGAGGAGATGAGAAGATGGTTGAGAGTGGTGGAAGTGGGTGTTCAGCAGTAGGTATGCTGATATTCACACCTTCAGTGATTTGGGTTACTGAGGTGGTTGGGAGATGAGCCACATGTACAACAGTGACTGAAGAAATCACTGAGGAGCTTGGAGGAGATAAAACTGAAGGTGCCTCAGGGTTAAGGCTGGTTTCAATAGCTGGAACCTTTTGAGAGGTAATAGCCAGAGATGTGGTTATCCTCTTTTTGGATTTCTTGGCCCTCGATGGAGAACCAAGTGCTTTGTGAGGAGGATCTTTTAGAAGAGAGGGTGGTGGTGGTTGGGATAAACTTTGGGGGGTTTGCCTTAGTCTTGACCACCGGAGCAAAGGAAGAAGGACATACCCTTTTTGGTTTTCTTGGCCCACGATGGAGAACCAAGAGTGGTTTTTGAGGAGGATCTTTTAGAAGAGAGGGTGGTGGTGGTTGGGATTTAGTCTTAACCACCACAGCAAGGGAAGAAGGACATACCCTTTTTGGCTTTCTTGGCCCTCGATGGAGAACCGGGAATGGTTTTTGAGGAGGATCTTTTAGAAGAGAGGGTAGTGGTGGTTGTGATAGACTTTGGGGGGTTTGCCTTAGTCTTGACCACCGGAGCAAGGGAAGAAAGACATACCCTTTTTGGCTTTCTTGGCCCCCGATGGAGAACTAAGAGTGGTTTTTGAGGATGATCTTTTAAAAGAGAGGGTGGTGGTGGTTGGGATAGACTTTGGGGGGTTTTCTTTAGTATTGACCACCGGAGCAAGGGAAGAAGGACCTATCGGCACAATTGGAGAAGATGAAGAAGTATATCCAGGCACAGTCACAAAGGGTGAAGAGTGCAACATCTTCAGCTTTCAGCTTATGATCCAAGATTCTAGATCCAAACTTGCCATAAGGCAGGTTGCCTTCCATGGCGTACTTGTTGCTAACGATTTTTAGCAAACACGATTGATAAGAATCTGGTGTAAGGTACTACCTTCTCCCTTTGGCGCTTGTTTAGCTTCAGCACCAGGTCTTCAAAGTTCACGCTGGCAAAGTTGATTAGCTTTGGGCGAATGATGGAAACGTTGATATTCAACGCAACTCTGGACGCTTGATCTTGTCCACCAGTTTTGCCTCCCATACACTTGATGAAATAGGAAAATAAAACTGCCATACCGCTGACATACGGTTCTTCTCAATTTTTGATAGCGACTTGAGGGGATCGCTGGAATCCTTCTTTATTGGCTAAGCATAGCCAATATCATTCAAGCATGAGGTGATATCTTTAGTGGAAGGTTCACTGGCATAGGGACCCTTTGGTAGATGAAGAGCGATCCTCAGTGTGGCAACACCGAAACTGACAGTCATCTTGTTAAAGGTGAAACAGATTTTCTCCACCTATTTACCAGTCTTGTCAGTCTCTTGAACTACTTCAATAATAAGCCAAGACTGCTAAAGAACTTCCTTCACCATGACAGGTTCATGGGAGATAGCAAAAGAGATAGGAGAGGTCTTGAGGAATGTAGCAGCTTTCTCGTAGTAAGATTTGTTGGCCGAAATGTCTAACAGCGCCACATGATTGTTGGGCTTGAAAGACACATCATCAATCGAGAAGTTCACGTCCTTGGCAGACACTTCTGTTATAAATAAAAGAAAATAAGGAATAACAGATCTGTTAGGAATCCAATATACGAATGTAAACTATTAAGTTTTGAAACAATGAAACTTCTTTTGAAAAATCGATAAAGAAAATATTAGGGGTTTTCAAGAAGAACAAGTGTATAGAAACTTAGATTATAACCATGTATAAGAATGTGTTAATAATCTTTATGTTAGTTGTTTAAGAGAACAAGATCTTAAATAACCTAACATGAGTTTCTTAGAAGAAGAAGATATCAAAAAGAAAGAAGTGTTATCAACCTGTGAGTCTTAGAAGAAGAAGTAGAAGGTTGAAGGATTTTGAGAGTTCTTTAGTTCTTGCTTGCAAAAGATTTTGAGGCAGAGGTTCGACAAAAGTATTTGAAAGCGTAAGATAAAAATGAGAGGAGAAGTCTCATATTTATAGATAGGAGGAAAGAGAAATGGAAAGAGGAAAGAGGAAAGAGGAAAGAGGAAAGAGGAAAATACTATTTAAAATTTGTGCAATGATGAAGAAAATAGCACGTTCTCATCCACGATTAGATGGAATTTTGAGGGGTCGCGTGTGTCAGAACGGTATACGCGTCTCAAAAAAATCGTATCGTTTAAAATAAAAATGACGTCATAAGACGTTTCATTTTCCATTTCCTTTTAAACAAAAAGTTTAAAATATTAAAAAACATCATACTTAAGAATATGAAAAGTTCTTGAAAAGGTTTAGTGATAAGAAGAATCACTGAAGAAAAGTAAATCTTTTAAAACATTGATCACTGAAAGGGAAAAGCTTTAGTGATGGTTTTGTTTTAAGAAAAGGAAAATATATCTTAGAGATATATATTTGCTTAAATGGTTCAGTGATGAAAGAAACACTAAAACAATCTTTTAAAACATTCGTATCACTGAATAAGGAAATGTTCAGTGATAATTTTTGTTTTAAGATAAGATAAGTATATCTTAGAGAGATACACTTGCTTTAAAAAAGTTCAGCGATAGAAGGAATAACTTAAACAATCTTTTAAAACATTTTATTCACTGAGTATGAAAAGATTCAGTGATAGTTTTAAGTTTTCATGAGAGATGGAGAATAAGTATACATACCTTAGAAAGAGAAGATATATTTAATCAAGATTTCAGTGATAGAATAAGAACACTGAATCATTTCACTTACTGAGCATGCTTATAGCTGAATGAAATTAATCCTCAACGTTTAGCATTCCAAGTTCGGTGATCAAGATATTAAATATTGTCTCATCAAGAGGCTTTGTAAAAAGGTCTGCGAGTTGGTAATCAGTTGTAATAAAGTGAAGTTCAATATTACCATTCATAACATGATCTCTGATAAAATGATATCGGATCTCAATATGTTTGGTCTTGGAGTGAAGAACAGGATTGTTTGCAATAACAATAACACTAGTGCTATCGCTATAGATAGGAATTTTGGAAAACAGAAGATCATAGTCGTTGAGCCGGTTTTTCATCCATAAGACTTGGGCACAACAACTTCTAGGGGCAACATATTCAATTGCAGTAGTTGATGTGGACACAAAATTTTTCTTTTTACTTGTCCAACTTACCAACTTTCCACCTAGAAGCTGACAGCCTCCAGTGGTGCTTTTTCTTTCAATTTTGCATCCTGCAAAATTGATATCCGAATAACCAATTATGTCAAAACCTGAACCCTTAGGGTACCAGAGACCCAAGTTAGGAGTTCCCTTGAGGTATCTGAATATACGTTTTACAACAATCAGATGGGATTCCTTAGGTTCAGATTGATATCATGCACAAAGACAAGTAGAATACATGATATCTGGTCGACTTGCTGTGAGATACAGTAAAGTGCCGATCATTTCTCTATAAACAGTAACGTTTACAAGCTTTCTGTTTGGATCCTTGTTTAGAGAGAGAGGGGGAGCCATAGGATTTTTCATAGATGAGCTGTTAAATAGATCAAACTTTTTCAGCATATCTCTGACATACTTACTTTGGCTAATAAAGATACCTTTATCTGATTGCTTGATCTGGAGACCTAGAAAATAGGTTAATTCTCCCATCATACTCATTTGATATTGTTTCTTCATGCGATCAACGAACCGAAAACACAAAGAGGGATTAGTGGAACCGAATATAATGTCATCGACATAAATTTGGACTAGAATGATGTGATCTTTAACTTTCCTAAGAAATAAGGTATGGTCAATCTTTCCATGGAAAAATTTCTTAGAGATGAGAAATAAGGAGAGGGTATCATACCTGGAACGAGGGGACTATTTTAACCAGTAAAGAGCTTTATCCAATCGATATACATGATTTGGGTACTTAGGGTCAAGAAACCCTAGAGGTTGTTCAACATAAACTTCCTCTTGAAGTTTTCCATTAAGGAAAGCACTCTTACATCCATTTGGTAGAATTTAAAGTTTTTATGGGAAGCAAATGCTAGAAAGAGTCGAATAGCTTCGAGTCTAGCCACTGGTGCGAAGGTTCGTCATAATCGATTCTTTCTTTTTGTCTATAACCCTAAGCAACAAGGCGAGCCTTGTTATGGGTTACCATATCTTGTTCATATAACTTATTGCAATAAGCCCATTTGGTGCCTATCACAGTTTTTTTAGATGGACGTGGGACAAGGTACCATACTTTGTTCCTATCAAACTCAATGAGATCCTCTTGCATGGCAATGACCCAACTAGGATATGAGATAGCGTCATTAATTTTCTTGGGTTCAACTAAAGAAAAAAAGTTGACAAAGAGACATATATTACTTAGACCACTTTGTGTCTGGATACCTGCACTTGGATTATCAAGAATTTGATGAATTGGATGGTCTTTAGTCCATCGCTGCTGGTAGAGGATTGTCATCTGAGCATTGATGTTTAGGAACAGAAGATGAAGCTTCAGTTGCAGATTCTTCAGCAATGGGTAGAATTGCTAAAGGAGCCTCAGAGAGAGATTCAACGACTAATAGAGGTTCAGATGATGAAGGCAATTCATTTACTGATTAGTCAGTGTTTGAAGTAGAGGGAGGAATGCAACTAATGGGCACTGCAATGAACTCTGAAGAAGATTCGCTTTGGTTATTAGTTGCAACTGGAATGATAAGTGGATCATCATTAGCTTCTAGAGTATCAACATTGGATTGATTGCTAAAGGAAGCTTTAGGTTGTCCAACATGAGAGAACATCCAGTTTTCTAATTCTTCATCATCATTAAGGATGGGTTTAGAATTAGCTGATTGAGATTCATCAAAGGTGACGTAAATAGTTTCTTCTATGGTTTGTTGACATTTGTTGAATACTTTGAAGGCTTTGGATACTAAAAAATATCCAAGAAAGTTTCCTTTATCAGCTTTAAGATCGAACTTTCCAAGTTGGTCACAGTTATTGAGAATGAAACACGTGCAACCAAATATATGAAAAAAGCTGAGAGAAGGCTTTCTACTACGGAAGAGTTCGTAAGCTATCTTCTTGAATCTTTTAACGATTAGCGATCGGTTTTGAGTGAAACAAGCAGTATTGATAGCTTCAGCCTATAAATGAGTAGGAAGATGAGATTCACTAAGCATTAATCGAGCAGCCTCAATGATTGTTCGATTTCTCCTTTCAGTGTCCCCATTTTGTTGTGGAGTTCTCACAGAAGAGAAGTTGTGAGATATTCCCTTGTCCTCAATGAGGCTATCCGTAGTATTGTTTTTGAATTCAATTTCACGAGTCACTTATGATAGATCGTACTTTGATATTGTTAAGTACTTTTATCCTTTTGATGAACGAGATAATTTCTTCTGGTGCTTCATTTTTGGATCAGAGAAAGAAGACGCAAGTGTACTTGGAGTACTCATCAACAATGACAAGTGCATATTTCTTTCCAGCTATAGATTGTACGTTGACTGGACCAAAGAGATCAATGTGCAATAGCTGAAGTGGAGAGGTCACTGAAGAGATTTTCTTAGACTTGAAGCTAGCTCTTGTCTGTTTTCCTTTTTCACACGTTGAGCAAAGAGATTCACTTGCAAAGGTATGTTGAGGAAGAACGGTGACGAGATCATTTCGAGATAACTTACTGAGTGTCTCGAAGTTGAGATGAGAAAACCGTTTATGCCACATCCAGTTGATATCTGACGAAGCTTTTGAGAGAAAAAAGATGTTCTCAGTAAGAGGATAATCCATGTTGATGATGTATACAATCTCTAGGCGAGAACCGATTAGAGCAACCTTATCATCCTTGTTGAAGACGTAGCATGAATTCTTAGAAAATTTTACTGTGAAATCTTTATCACACAGTTGACTGATGCTAAGAAGATTGTGCTTCAGTCTTTCAACATATGCAACACATTTGAAAGTAGTTGCACCATTGGTTAATACTCCAAAACCTTTGGTATATCCTTTTCCTTTTCCTCGAAAGGTTACAGAAGGGCCTCTTTCATCCTTGTAATCGATGAGCAGGGATTTATCTCCAGTCATATGTCTTGAGCATCCACTATCGAGATACTAAATGCCTTTGACTTTCTACACACAGACACATATTAAGATTGCTTTGGTACCCATTTCTATTTTGGTCCAGCAGTTTTAAAGGCAACATCCACTGAAACTGAAGACTCAGTCTCAGCAAAAGTCTTCATTGAGCTTGAAGAAGAGGCATCAGTGGTATGAGGAACAACAACCCCTGACATTGAAGACTTAGAGTCAGTAGTTGTTTTCAATAAGCCTGACGAAGTGGCTTCAGTGGTTTTCTTCACTCTAGTATTTTTTACAACCTTAGTGGCAGCTTTCACCTTGGTCGATTTCTCAGCCTTGGCTACTTTCTTTCCCATGGCTGTAGGATCAACCTTGGCGACAGAAGGACACTTGCTGGCAATATGTGTAGTTTCACCATAGTTTCTTCACTTCCTATAGCTGAAACCAGCTTTAGGGCCAGGAAGTACCAGAGGAACAGAAGAGGGACAAGCTCCAAGGATTCCCTTCTCATTTGTTCTAGAAGAAACAACTAAGGATTTTGAGTCCTTAGGTGAAACATTCACCTTGATCTTAGACTTAGATTTCTGAGAAGATTCAGATATCTTGATCCCAAAGAAGAAGAAGGAGGTGTACAAGCTGAAGGAATAGATCTTGATCTATGTGACTTGTCAGCCTTCTTGGGAAGAGGTGCTTTGACAAAGACTTTACTTTATCTTTGTGACCTGAACTCAAAGGAGTTCCTTCAATATGACTCTCAGTAATAGAAGACTGAGAGAAAGAAGTGTTAGGAATACAAGAGATGAAGGTGCCAAACTTCAACTTGAACTTGTCAGTGACAGTATCTTCCTGATCATAGGAGAAGCCTAGACCAGTCTTAATCTTGGTGGGAATCTGAGCGTTGATGATGTCATAGGCCTTGACAGAGGCTTTGCACCACCCTTCAATGGTAGCCTTCTCAGCCTTGAGTTTAGTAATAGCTTGCTCACGCTCAACTATAGCCTGTTCATGCTCGATAATGATGGTCTGGTTTACAATGACCTCATCCTTAAGATCTTTCTCGATCTTGGTCAGCTCTTTGATCTTAGAATGACAAATCTTCAACTGTTCTTGAAGGTCAAGATTAAGCATTTTTACTTTTGATTTGCCATTCAAGGCATTGTAAAGATCAACCATATTGTATCTAACACTGATAGGCTATCAGGGACAGAAGAAGAAGAAGATGGTTCATTCAGGGAACATACCTGAGCGAGAGAGGATGATGAGGGATCACTGGAGTTTGATGTCTCAGATGTTTCCTCCTTGACATCCTTTGCCATTAGACAGAGAAAGGTCGTGTCTTCCTCATCTGAGGATGATTCATCAGACAAATCAGCCTAGTCATGTTCTTAAGAGACAAAACCTTTGCTCTTTCGCTGAGAACTCTTCATCTTCTTATACTTCTCCTTCAGCTTCAGATATTTGTCATCTTTGGACCTGAAGGAGGTTGAGGTTTTTGAAGATGGCGTCACAGTCTTCTTTAAACTGCATTCATTCGCAATGTGACCTTTGCGTTGACAATTGTAGCAGATTGCTGAAGCCTTGTCAATAAGATATGACTTTGTCTTATCTTTGGTGGTCAGCGAAGGAGATCTGCAGAAGTTAATTTTTTTGGCAAATCTTGTAAATGACTTGGTTAGAAGATCTAGTGACTCATCAAAGTCTGCATGATCAAACTTTGACAAATCCTCAAAGTTAGTGGGATCTAACTCCGTTAAAGAAACAGAAAAAGTAAGAGGAATAGAAGAAGAAGGTGGGAGATCAGCTGAAGAAGCTTCAGAGATCAAAGCTAAAGGAGAGATTTTCATTTCTCTGGAATCTTTGATGAGATTCCTCTTCAGCTGATGAGACTGCTCATGATTAAGCAGTATTCCATAGAGAGAACTTAGAGAGAGGGAGGACATATCATTGGACATTTTGAGACACATAGAATATGTATCCCAAGATTCCTGGCAAACATTCTAGAAACTTCGTCAAAGTTTTAGAACTGGAATATTCCCTACCAACAGTCCTCAAATCGATAAGAAGAAAATTAAATCATTGATGTACTTCAGATAATGTTTCATTCTTTCCACATAGAAGTCTTTCGTATTGTCTTAACAGATTAATCTTCCTCCATTCTTGTACTTGAGAAATACCTTCGTATTGAACACAAAGAGTGTCCCACATGGATTTCGAGGTTCTAAGCTTCATAACAGAATGATAAACCTCATCAGGAAGAGACATGACTATTATTGATCTTGCTCGAGTATCTATAACCACATTTTTCTTGTCTTCATCATTCCACTGATGAGGGAGCTTTGGAATCTGCCGTTAAAGGATCGCAGCAGTTGTAATTGTTTCAGGAATAGCCAAAGATATAATGTATGGTAAGAGAGACATCCGATATTTCCAGAGACTAAAGTTGTCTCTTATAAATCGAGGAGGTTTGGTAATAGAGCCATTATCATAAAAGTTTGTGTTAATATTTTGTAAAGCAGTAAATTATCTAGAGAAAGAAGAGATAATAAAATGCAGATAAACAACTAAAGAAGACAAGAAGAAAACAGTGCTCCGATACTACTTGTTGGTCCTAGCCGGGTCTACAACAATTAAGAGGCGAATAGTTTGTAGAAGGGGAAGGATGAATACAAACACAGAAAACTTCCAGTTTTAAATATATATATATATATATTGATATAGAAGGATAAATACAGATTTTTACAGATTGTTTACGGAAATAAAAAAGGTAAAAATAACCTATCTAAAATAATCTAGGATCACACACAAATATACTTAGCAAATATAAGAAATTTGTCGAATAAGATAAAGATAGAAAGATGTTTTTCTTGGGTGAGAACTTTAGAATTAGAGAGAAATTCTAACTTGCTTGAAGATAAGCGTATGCGTTCTTTTGTGTGTTGTAGATGTAATGCATGAGGAGAGCACTCAGCTATTTATACCCATTGCATTAAATGTAATTCAGAAGGGTTAGAACATGCGTCAAGCTTTTAGAGGAAAGCTTGTCTTCTGCAACAGTGAATAGTACTATTGTCTATTCATGACCAGACATCCTTTCATGGAGTTGGTGGGCACTAGAGTCGACTAGTCGGCTCCATGCAGTACTATACTCTTGAAAGGGTGTGAGTTTGTCCTTTGTGTGTGGAAGGACAAGACAAAAGAAATCATGCATGGCAAGCTTCATTTGATCGCTGAATGCCGGAATAACGTTGGAGGTCTCTTCAGCATTCACTAAGGCTTGTGTAGTCTTCACACGTATGTTGACCAGGTTGTAATCACTGAATACCCCTTCAGATCACAAACACGCCAGTTCACTGATCTTCAGTTTCAGTCTTCGACATTCACTGAAGGTTCTTGGGTGCGTGTTTTGTCTTCTTAAAGTATCGGTGACACTATAGGATTACAATGTATGTTTCAGCGATCACTAAACAAACTCAGTTATGATCGCTGGAACTGAAAAGACAGAAACATAATACTTCTAAGGTAAGGCTTATCATCAAATCAGTGAGAGAGTGGATCAACATACATCTTCTGCCTTATCACTTTTAGACAGCCCTTCTCCACTTACATAATCAATAGTCCATGTCGGTGGTCTCATCGTACATGTTTCTGTATTAGATGTTGAGGGCGATTGCTCAATATCAGTTTTTGCATTAATAAAACATGCTGCTTTTGGCTGCTCAATCTTAGTTTTTCATTAATAACACTTGTTGCTTCTATCTTATCCTCGTTGACAGCAGTTGCTGCTTCTGTCTCAATGTTGCTACTGGAACTCTTTGTCCCAATATCTTCATTAACCTCTGTCATATCTTCATTCCCCGAGTCAAGAATCATTTCAGCACCTTGCTTGTGATTTTTATCCCACTTCCAGTTGGAATTTTCTTCAAAGATTACATCCTTGTTGATCAGTAACTTATCTGTTATAGGATCGTAAACTCGGTAGCCTTTTGATTCATCGTTGATTCAAAAGAAAACACCTTTGTTGCTTTTATCATCAAGCTTACTTATTTTCTCATTTGGTATATGAACATGGCAAATGCATCAAAATGTTCGAAGGTGTGCAACAGTAGGTCGACGGTCACTCTGTGCTTCTTTAGGAGTCTTGTCTTTCAAGGCTACCGTTGGGCATCGATTTAATACATATACTGCCTACTTCACAGCTTCTAGCCAAAACGTCCTTGGAACTCCTGATTGGGACATCATGTTTCTAACCGAGTATATAACTGTGCAGCTTTTCCTCTCAACAACTCCGTTTTGCTAAGGGGTGAAGGTGGTAGTTAGCTGTCTGTTTATCCTGTGTGCTTCACAAACGTTGTTGAACTCGGTCGGTATAAATTCACCACCACTTTAGTCCTCAGGCACTTTATAGGAAGTCCTATTTTTTCTCAACATGTACTTTGAAGAGTTTAAATGTTAAAAAAGCATCTGACTTCGTATTTAAAAAATAAGCCTAAGCCTTGTGGCTGAAATAATCAATTAAATGCATCACATATCTTTTTCCACTTCTTGTAATTGGAGAGATAGGACCGCATAAGTCAGCATGAGTAAGTTATAACCTTTGTGTAGCTCGCCAAATGCTATACGTTGGCATAGGTTCTCAGTGTTGTTTACCTTTTAAGCCGTGTGTACATACCTCATCGGACAATAAGAATTGGGGTAGTCCATGTACTAGATCTTGCTGCTGCAATGTTTGTAAACTGACTTGCTGATATGTGCTAGCCTTTGATGCCATAGTCGAGATAAGTCTTGTGTGGCAGTATGAAGACACACCTCCTGGTTCTTGTTTGAAGCCTTGGTTAATGTTTTTTATACCAAGGTGAACATTCTATTAGGACCCATACCTAATTGAATGATGAGACCTTTCTCTGGATGATATATCTTGCATCTATTATCTTCAATCAAAATGGATAAGATTTTTTCTTGTAGTTGTCCCATGCTCAAGAGATTTTTCTTGAGCTCAGGTACGTAAAATATGTCACCAACTATGCAAATCATCCCATTTATCTCCATTTTGACACTCCCAATTCCGGACACCAACATCTTTGAATCATTTCCATGCTTCACATATTGGGTAAAGCTTTCATCCAACTTAGAAAACTTGTTTTATCACTGCACATGTGGTTACTGCATCCTAAATCCAAGAACCATAAATCTTCTCGTTTCTTAGGTGTCTCCTCAATATGCGCCATCAACACCATTTCTTCCTTTTCATCAAGCTCTATGTAATTTTCTTGCCGTCCCCATGAAAGGCATTAGTACTAGAAGTGGCTGAGCTTGTGAAACTGAAAACATTCGAGGATAGATTTGTCGAATGTTGCTCTTCCTCTCCCACCAATGCCTCAACCCCTTTCATGGTAGTATCCTCTTCTACCTCTTCCTCGATTGGAAACTATAAAACCCATTTTTTAAAAATATATAAATAATATTATATGAGCCTTTAAATATTTTTTTAATTAAATTTATTTAAAGTGTTAAAATATTTATGTGATTAATTGAAGAAAATAATTATCGAAATCTTAAAATTAGAAATGACCAAAATTGAAATAGAATGTTGATTTAGGGTAAAAAGTGTAAGTCTTATTAAAATAGTGAGAGTAGGGGGCTGGTGGTAAATGTCAGAAAGTTTAGGGGGTCGAATGTCATCTTTTTCAAAGATGAGAGACCTATTTTGCCAACAGTACATGTCTGTTTGAAGAAAACGACCCCTCAGCCAAAAACTCGCGATTTGGTCCGATTTCGTCAACTAATAAGCCAAAACTCTTGCATATAAATATAGAGCACCGACTTAGGATCATTTTGGTTCAAATAGCTTAGAAAATAAGCAAATATTGAGAGAGAAATCTGAGTTTGAAGTTCGGGTTGAAAATCTTGGCTTTTCACCAATTTTGAGTGAGATTCTTAACTAAATCTCATGGTTTTTATGTTTATAGCTTCGTTTTTAAGTACTCTATCAAACCCCAGTACCCTCATGTCTCATATTTGTGTTTATGTGGTTCAATTTTTATGTTTTGAAATTGTTGAATTTTAGTTTTAAAAACAAACTTTAAATGAGTAAATGGAATCATTTCTTGATGAAAATTCGTGTTCTTTATGTCAAAGTGTTGGTAAAAATATTATCAAGAGTTTGGTGCAAAAAGAATGAAGAAAAAAGGTCAAGAAAACGAGCCATTTTCAGGCTTAAAAAGCTTGAAAACATACAGCCATGGATGCTGTTTTCCTCTGGGTCATGGACCTAGTCGACACGACCCAAGACCCGAGACCCGCGTCCATTTATATTAAATATAAGTTGGGAGGGGAGCGCTAAGGACGGGATTCGAACTTGCGACCTCAAGCAAAGGGCTCCAACACCTTAACCAGTAGACTACGTACAAGATTTGTTACTTTATATGTGCCCATATTATTAATATGCAATGTACATTGAGTTTCAGAAATTAACATTTAAGACCTGCAGTTTCAGAAATATAATTTTCTCTATATAAATTTTATGAAACTTTCATCAAGTTTTATTTGGATTTTGTAAAATTTAAACTTTGACCCAATTTCGATTATTTATCTCATTTAGTTACCAATATGACCCTATAAATGGGAAATCGATATTTTAGCAATACTTTGCGTATTTGCTTCAAGAATTTACCGAAATAGCCATATATCTTGGTGATTGGTCTATGAACTTCATTTTTATATTATTATTTTTAATTACCAAAACGACCATATATTTGGAAATCGGTATTTTAGCAATAATTTACGTATTTGCTTTATAAAATTACCGAAATGACTCAATGTCTTAAGAATTGTTATCTAAGTGTTATTTTAAATCTAATCCCTATGAAATTACCAAAATGACCCTATAATTTGGAAATCGATATTTTAACGATACTTTACGTATTTGCTTTATAAATTACCGAAATGACCCTATATCTTAGGATTGGTATCTAAGTTTTATTTTGAATATAATTCTTATGAAATTACCAAAATGATCTCACAATTAGGGAATCGGTATTTTAACAATACTTTGAGTATTGCTTAATAAAATTACTAAAATGCCCCTATACTTTGGGGTTTGACTTTTAAGCACTGTTTTAATATTCGACTTATGAAATATACCAAGAATGTTCTAAATTAGGGAATTGGTTAAAGCTATACCTTTGGTATTCAGCTTCTTAAGATTTACCGAAAAGTCTCTA
The DNA here is from genome assembly GCF_001531365.2 of Cynara cardunculus var. scolymus. Taxonomy (NCBI): domain Eukaryota; kingdom Viridiplantae; phylum Streptophyta; class Magnoliopsida; order Asterales; family Asteraceae; genus Cynara; species Cynara cardunculus. The sequence goes on from NC_037530.1 coordinate 18,265,363, forward strand.
GACTTGGAAAATTGGTATTCTAAACATTATTTCAAACATTAATTATCTTGAACTTTAAAGTTATGACATGACCATTATTTATATGGTGTGACATATTGTCACCGTTATTCACTTACAAATTTTAAAAGAGACGTTTTGACCACAAAACATTATTTACGTTGCAAACTATTTAGTTTAGTTATTTTGTTAAAATACTTATTGTTCAAGAAAATATGAAGTGTATTGCATATTTTTATAAAATGAATGAGAAACAATTAATATTATAACGACGTCACATTATTAATAATATTTCAAGAAAATATTTAAGCAAAACATGAGATATGATGGTATCGGGGATTGATCAATAGAAAAATGTTAAGAAAAGTCGTGTCAAGATTGTTAAGGAATAGTAATCAATTTAATTACGATTATTTAAGATACTTAGGAATGGTATAAATTATCATGTAGGTTGCGGTTTTTGAAAGAACGACCTATCTAACGTTAACGATTCAAGGTGAGTACATTATGCGATTTTTATGGGATATATACATGATTATTACAAATTATTTTATCCATGATATCTACATGATGTGTTTATATGCATATGATGATAACTTGATTGTATTGATGTATATTATATTCAAGTATATGCATGATATGAAAGATAATGTCGGTGAGAAAGATTATGATGACTTGGTATTATTAATATGATATTCAAGTATGTGTATAATGTGAAAGATGACGATGATGCATATGTGATTTATGTTATCACTTGCATGAGATGTATGTTGCATGTCACGTTAAGATTTGCATTAATGAGTGAGTATTGCAAATAAATGATTTGCAACTAGTATGATTCGACAAGATTCGTCCACCGTACGGGRTGGGTTGGACATGAAAGGAGGGCTTGCAATTCCGAGGTCTTGGAGCTCTCGTCCCTAGAATACGCCACATACGCAAAGAAAAGTGAGGAGCCGAGGCCTCACTTGCAAGATAATAACTAAAATACACTATAACATTGTATATATGTGCATGTGATCATGAAACCATATTGTATTCACTATGCTTTTAGCTTATACTATACATGTATATATCTCAGGTGTCATTTGTCAGTAGACGAGTTGAATGAAGAAAGACGGGACTATGTTTTGAATCATGCTTGATTAGATATTTTAATTAGCATTGATTACGTTAAAGTATTTTACGCTTTCGCAATTATGTAATGGTTTATGTTAAACACATTATGTATGTTTGAAATTTTAAGTTCGTATTTTGTTCATGACATAAGTTATTAAGAACGACGTCATGACACTCGAACGAAAGAAAAAAAATCAGGGCGTGACAGAAACTGTTGTTACCTTAAACACTTTCTCTTCCTTGATCTCTCATTTCCTCAACTTTTGCTCATGCACCAATAACGAACTTTGCAGTTCATCAACTGTAAGTTGATCGATGTCCTTTGATTCTTCAATCGAGCACATGAAGAAATTGAAAATTTCTATTAGTGTTTGTAGAAACTTTTCCATGACCTTGACGTCATCCATATATTCTCCACAATTTCGCATGTCATTGTCTATAACTAACACCCTTCCAAAATAAGCTGTCACTGACTCTCCCCCCTTCATCTCTAAGGCTTCGAATGACCTCTGAAGTCTTTGTAGCTGAGCCCGCTTCACTCTCGCATTTCCCTGGTATTTCACTTTTATTGACTCCCATATCTGTTTTGTTGTCTCCTTTTGAGCGATAGTCTTTAGGATCGACTTATCAATGGCTTGAAATAGGTAGTTCTTTGCTTTTAAGTCTTTAAGCTTTGCTTCATTTAGGGCTTTCTGCTGATTTGTGGATAATGCTTCAAGGGCTGTTGATTCACGATAATCATCCTGGATCATACTCTAATACTCCTTTGAGTGCAGTAAGTTTTCCATGATCATAACCTTCATTGACCATTGGCACATGAGGCTAATGAAATTACTTGATTCAGCAACCATCTCTCTATCAATTTCTTTTCTCACACACTCATGTTTATCTCTCACACTAATTCTTCCTCACTCCCTCGTGTTTATCTCTCACACTCGATTTGGCTCTGATACTAAATGTAAAACATAAGCTTAAAAGAACACAAACAGAAGAAATGTTGGCCACAAAAGCTTACCTTTATTCAACAAAGTACTGGACAATTTATAGCCTTTTACAAAACAGAAAAGAGAGAAAAACAAGCTAGCTTAATCTACGGGACTATTGAAAAGCCTTAGGAATAGGACTCCTAAAGACTTGGTAAAACTAACAACAAAAGACTTGGTAAACAACTAGAACCAAAAGTACCTCCTCCACTTGCGGATCTAGATAGAAATTGTAATTTTTTTGTCTTTTAGTTAAATCCGCAAGTGAAGGAGGTAATACTTATGGAGGTAGTGACATCTGGGTAAATTAAAGAGAGGAATGGTTAGAAGACCATTTCATAAGAGAGAATTGGCTATTTCAGGTAATTTCTCAACATAAAATCCCAATTAAGCTTCAATGATTATCTTGTCTTCAAACGTGCTTATTAATTAGTTTTATAAATTTTACATGTAAAACATTAAATTATATGATATAGTATTAAGTTGTAAATTTGAATTTTAAAAGATTATAAGAACGTAAGGAAAATATTTTATACAATGGTAAAAATATGAATTTGAAAATACTTGCATGTAGGCATACACGAGATCAAAATTTTGAAAACCCAGTCAAAAGAATGAAAAAGCATATCAATACAATATTAAATTAATGAAAATAAGGTAGAAACTCTTTGTAAAGGCATGCCTCATGTAGCTCTCATGAAACATTAGTTGACCACATAAGATGTCTATATTGCACAATGTGCTTAAAAGCGATCAGTAACACTCGTATATTGAGTTGCCATTGTCAGGATGTTGTATGTGTTCGATATGTCTCGTCCGACGAGGTATGTCTTGTTTGGCGAGGTCTGTAGTGAAGGCTGAGTCTAGGTACCTGTTGTGTTAGAAAGACAACCCCAAAAGGTTATATCAAATGGAAGAATACATAAGTATACATACTCTTCACATATCGTTTGAAAACAATAAATAATGTTAACAATACCAAGCTATCAATCCACAGGGACAAGGAAGGTTGGAATTTCCAACAAGTCAATCTTAGAATTAGATTCGAGATGGAGAATTCAATGAAATGGTTTTAGTTTGAGTAAAAAAATCTACTGATAAATGACAATAATTAAAGAAATCATGGGTGCAAGTTCATGTTGAGTTCAACAACTAAGCGTAGTAGAACCTTGCTACAACACCTGAATAAGTTGTTGCAACAATAGTTGCTACTACTGGATTGAACAAACGTCTTTCAAAGTTCAGGTTATACGCTTGCTAGCAGTGTTCAAAAGAACACAAATTTGGGCATGTACAGGCCTTACAATTATTATGTGAACTGGTGAAAGTTGACGCATGTCCTTATAGTCATCTACAACACTCAGTTGTCTATATTTATGTTGGCTTGCATTTAAGTCCAACCCATGCAAGTGAAATAGCATGTGTCAATTTTTCAAGAATTACTTAGATGAAACAGAGAAACAAAGAGTGAATGGTGGAGTTGATTACTATTAGTGAAAGCAATTATCCACTAAAACAGAGACTTTATCTTCCAAAACCTTTACTCACACCCAAGCTAGGCATTTAGACCTTTATTGTTAGAAATAGTATACATGTAGGTAAATGATATAAAAGTAAAGTGCATAAGAATAAAGTACATAAATGTAGAGTTGTAAGAAATGTAAACATGCAATAAATGTGAAATGTTGAAATGTGGAGATGCAAGGAATGTAAAGTATTGGAATATAAAGGAGCTAAAAATCTTAAAATGCAGAAAATGTATGTGTTGGAAATCATAAGTTGCTATAGATTAGTAAGAAGGTTGTTGTAGCAGTTGTTAACAAAAAGATTTTCTTGAAATTGAAATGGAACTGAAATACAAATCTCATCCAATCCTAAAAATTCTGGAGTGAATAACAACTATTATGTAGGAACCCATAATCCTCTAATGTTCTAATAATCACAACTTAGGTCAATAGATGAACGAAAGCAATAACTATGATATTAGAAGGTTAACAGAAATGAACAAAATACAAATAAGATTGATGAGTTGAACAAGTTGGTTGTACTGATTGATTGAAGAAAGTTATAAGAACACCAAGAACACTCTTGATTGTGTGTAACGAAAAACTCTCAACAATTATCTAAATCTCACAAGTGTATAGCTATTCTCTAGCAAGAATGTCTTCAAATATGGCAATTCTCGAATTTTTATTTTCTTAGAGAAAATATCCTTTTATAGGACATTTCCAAAATGGAATCTTCTATAATTTAGGCTATAAACTCTATCAACGATCCTTGAAAGATGTAACCATTTCTGCACACATGTTGGTCTCTGATTGGAACACTTGTGATATGCATCGTGGAAACTTTATGCGCAAGCCAAAAAGGAAAGATACCCAGAGGTCTTTGTCTAGAATGGAGCTCTGCATCAAGTCCTTAAGCTTTTTGACGCTAATACTTGATCTTCCTTTACTTGGCACAGGCTTTGTATGCGAGGAACACCTCTGTGTCCGAGTATCTCTTAGTCTATGCGACCTTTGCATCCGAGCTCTTGTTCCAGGATGCTTCCTAGACTAAGTCCTCTTGACTAGAGCAAGAGTATTTTTATTTACACTTCATGAAATATAGATCTAACAATCTCCCCCTAAGTGTAAATATAGAAGACTTTGCTTGAATTGAAATATTGTCTAGGAAAGCAAGATGCCAACATGATCCTCTATGTATAATTTTCTTTATTGAAATTGAAGTACATAAATTAAATTACAAAATGAGAAAAGTTCAAAAGATTTACGAGAGAAAGGCTTAGAAGTGTTGAAGTTTCATGAACCTCCTAAGAAGCTCACGAAATTCTAGCATACTATCAATAGAACGAATAAGAGCAGAGGCTCTTTCTCTTGTCGTCGGTGTCTGATCTCTACTTCTGTAGACATGGTTCTTGATGTATCATAGAGTAGCATTAGAGTATTTGAAGCACTGGTCATTATGGAAGAACACCTTTTCTATGTGTTCATTATGATAGAACACCCCGAGCTCTGGTTTCACGATCACCATTCAAGAGGGGATGTGTCTTATGCCTTCAAGTTCTTCGTTTGGCGCAATGAGACAGAGTTGATCAACCCCCATATCCAGAGCAATCTAAAAGTCCATCTTTCACCTGAAGTCTAGCAAATCTTTCATGGTTTAGCGAATTGCAGAGTTGGCTAGAAAGTTTTTTATCCCCTTATCCCTCTTGTGATCTGTGTGGAAGTATAGGGTAAGAAGGTCCCAAGGATTGATATTTTTGAGATCCCAGTCCGTGAAGATGCTGATCTGACCCTGTAACAATTGTACCATATACTAATGGAATATTTTCTGATTGTGTGCGAACGTTCTCCTTTTTATATCCAGTACTTGCTTGATCCCATCCACAAAGTGAACTTGGCTTACGCTCTACGTGTAATGGCAAAGAAAATGATGTCTGATGTATTCCTGTGCCATGGGATGTAAATTGATTTTGTGGCTTAGAACTTCCTCCCTCCGGCTATGTAGGAATTGGTAGATCTTCTCATTCGCCACATAATCTTCAATAGGTTTATCTATGGGTACGGGCCTCATCATTGCGTCCATTTGGTCTTTGATCTCTTGTACTCAATCATAGATTGTTTTGGAGCTCTAAAACCTGATGCTACTAGCTCCCTCTGTGCCAGCTCTGTGTTGACTTGGTTTAGGTAAAGGATGAGCAACTCTGTTTTCTTGTACTGGAGCTCTTGATCTTGAAGCTTGGACGGGTGGTGGAGAGACAACAACGATTACACGAGGAGGAAGATGAATTGCTATTGGAGGAGGCTTTTTTGCTCTTGGAGGCTCCTCTTTTGGTTCCAGCACGTTCATGACAATTTCCTCTCTATCCATACCTCTTGGAGGAACAGTCTTCATGAAACATTCTGAGGAGGACGATTCAGTAGGTGAAGAAGCATAGGTGGTCAAGAGCTTGATTGCAGAGCTCTTTCCACCAAGTGATGTAAAGGCCAGTTCTGGTTGAGCTTCTTCCAAAAATTGAGGGGCAGCCTCTTTCAAGACTTGCTCTGGTTGCACCAATGTTTGATCTGCTTGTGGTGTAGATGCAGGCTCTCGAGCTGTTGGAGTTGAGGCAGGTACAGAGGAAGAGGGAGCAGTGCTTGGTTGTTGCTCTTGCTGCGCTTTTCTCCCCCTCTTGATGATTTATAGGGCCAGAGTCTTCTGGGTCCTCATCATCATCAAGTTTCCTCCTCTTCCTTGAGCTCTTTCCATACATAGAGGCAATCTTTTGGATCTTCGTCTTTTTCTTTTTCTTGAGCTTAGTTGGAAGCATAGTCTTGACCTTATTACTAAATAGATATATGATATCAGCAGCCGCCTGGGTGGCCTTGTGATCTCCATGCCCGCCCTGAATTTGAATGCGACCAATGAGTGTCACATTTCTGCTGCAACTTTTTTGGTCCTGTTAAACTCAGACGTGAAGTCAACCACCTTTTGTCGTAGTCGATCACTCAGAGCCACCATCTCTGTCTTGGTAATGTAATCTGCAGGGGTGCCAATTGGAATGAGAGCTTTCTCATTCATTTTGACCACGTCCTCTGTGAACCTTTGAAATTGGTCTACAGAGATTGGTGTTGTCTTTGGCTGTGCTGCCTCTCTCTGTATGTATGAAATAACCCTCTGCAGGGTGTCATTTGTTCTCACTATCAATTCTAGAGTGTATTCGAGTCGAGAAGCATTCGTCATAGACTCAGCTCTCAATGCTGCAATAGATGATCAAATTTCATCCAGAGCAGGTGCATAGGTTGATGGCTCTACACATGCCATTATGAGTTTTAGCTCTTCTAAGGAGCACAACACAGAGGCGCTGAAGGTTTTGAACTCATTCCTTGTGACATATGCTGTTCGGGTAACCTCTGGCTCAACATATAGGCCAGAGTGGATCCTTATTCCTAGGACACTTTCAGTGATGTCTGTTTGTACGTTGGACAGGGAAGGATTTCCAGCCGATCCTTGTATCTCTACATGAGGAGAGGATACAATGGCTGTTCTGTCATGAGGAACTCTTCCACTCGATTCAGAGCCAGATGGAATGTCCTCAATGAGTGGACTTTGAGACCTATCGAGAGTCTCAAAGCCGTGTGCACCTAACCCTTGCTCTGAACATGGTGGAGAAATAACTAATGTAGAGGAAACGAATTGCTATGGTTGGGAAGGTGGTGTGACATAGGGAGACATGACACTTATCGTTTCAAAAGATTCACCATTTTAAGAGGATGAACCCTGAAGTGTAGATTCCCTTTGGCTATCATGGCCAGAGGCAGATGCGACCTTTAGCTAGTTTGGTTGGTTGGGGTTCGAGGCGTGCACCTCTGTTTCAATGACTTGTGTAGCTAGAACGACTAATTCAGATGATGTGCTTGCACTAGGAGTTGCGCTAGAAAAATATATGTGCTTATTTTTTACACCCTCTTGCTCCGACTCCCCCTCAACCAAAGCATTTCCTCCCTCATCGCCCTTATCTCCACTCGAGCTCTCTTCGTCAGAGCTCTCCTTCTGTTTTTTTCCTTCATCACCAGAGCTCTCTGTCTCTTCGTCAGAGCTCTCCTCCTCTTTTTCCTCTTGTTCTTATCTAAATCTCTCAGCTCTGGCTCTCCTCTCCTCTTCCTTCTCCCTCTGTTCCCTCTCTAACTTGGCCTTTTTGTCTAGTTCTTCTTCCCTTTTCTTCTCTTCCCCCTTCCTTAACTTTAATTTCTTCTCCTTCTGCTTCTTTTCTAATTCCCCCTTCTCTCTCTAACCTCTACACCTCCCTCTGCCTTTCCCTCTCACTCTCCTCTTCCCCCTCCATATCTTGCTCTACCTCCTCTCCCTTTATGGCTTCGCCTATGCATGTCGGGGTTCGAGTCACTGGTTCTAGTGACTCATGTACACGACGGATTAAACTTTTTGACAGTCTTTGAATGTTCTTCAAGATCTTTGAATGTTATTGCAGATTCAAGTTCGTCAAGAATTTTGGGGATTTTGTAAGCGTAAAGAATAAAAAGGAGATAATTTCTCCTTTAAATAGGGAAACCACCAGGGCATTCGAGTGTAACTTTTTCCTCAAGGGTCGGATATGGAAGCGTTTTTACCAGATCTTGTGGGGGGATGCCATGTAGCCTGACAATTGCAGTCTACTGCACACGTCCCGCCTCCCTTATTTGAAAAATTAGGGATAGAGGTCTGCTTCTTACCAAGGGTGACCCTCCATTTATATTCTTATTTTAATAAGAGCCTTTAAAAAAAATAAGAACAAGTGTTTTTCAACCAAAGTTCTTGATAAGAGTGAAAATACCTATTAGTTGAATTTAACACTTCGAGGAACGATAAAATCTCCATGCTCTGGTTCATAGAGATAAAGAGACACCAAGTTTCTTGGGATAAGATCTCTGTATAGTACATACAGAGGCTCTGCACTAGAAACTTATGTGTTTTCAAGAAAATCAAAGGATAATGAGACCAGAGTAGGTTTTAAAGATGTGAGATAGAAACACACCTTTAGAGTAAATATAAAGGCTCATGATTGGACTATGCAAAGTCTTCGCCTTCATAAATTGTATTGATAATGAAGAGGCTATGTATGGTACATATAGAGGCTTTATATTCTAGAAGATCCAGGACTCCCCCTTGAATGAAGCAATCTGTGTTCCTCCCCCTTAAACAAAGCTTGGATCAAAAGATGATAAAGTATGGTCGAGCCATAGTTCAAGGTACAGGGTTAGTTGTGATGGCTATTGTACTTTCTACATCACACAAAATAAGGATCTTGTCAAACTCAATTCCATAATTCTTGAGTTGAGTCTCATCCATATCACTTGAGAACAACAGCTTGCTGTAGCTATATACTCTGCTTGTACCGTGGATGTTGACACACATTTTTTTTCTTGGATGTCTAACTCACCAACTTGTTGCCAAGTAGTAGACAACTCCCAAATGTCCTCTTCTTATCGAGATTACACCATGCATGATCAGAATTTGTATATGCAAGTAAATCAAAGCCAGAGTGCTTAGGATACCAAAGAACCAAGAATTGAGTCTCTTTGAGATATCAAAAGATTCTTTTCATAGCAGAGGGGTGAGATTCCTTAGGGTTTGCTTGATATCTAGCACACAAACAAGTAGCAAACATTAAATCTAGTATATTAGCCGTGAGGTACAACAGTGACCCAATTATTCCACGATAAGTCTTAACATCCACCGGTTTTCCAGATGGATTTGTGTCAAGCTTAGTGCCTGTGGCAATTGGTGTCCTCCTTGTAGAAGAGTTATGCTGTTGGCACTTCTTCAAGATGTCAGAGATATATTTGGCTTGATTAATGAAGATACCGTCGTCTCTTTGTTTTACTTGGAGGCTGAGGAAGAATGTTAATTCTCCCATCATGCTCATTTCAAACTCACTCTTCATCAACGCAAAGAACTTGTCATAGTACCTCTGGTTTGTTGAACCAAAGATAATATCGTCCACATAGATCTGGACTAGAAGCATCTCACATTTACCTCTTAGTGAACAAAGTAGTGTCGATTTTACCTTTTCCGAAACCAGTGGAAGTTAAAAAGGACGAGAGTTGTTCATACCAGGCTTTTGGTGCTTGCTTGAGCCCATACAGAGCTTTGTCCAAGAAATAGACTTACTCTAGGTGTGTTGAGCTCTCAAACCCAGGAGGTTGCTGCACATAGACTTCCTCCTTTATCTTACCATTTAGAAAGGTTGACTTAACGTTCATTTGATAGACTTAGAATCCCTTATATGTAGAGAAGGCTAGAATTATTTGTATAACTTCTAGCCTTGCTACTAGTGTAAAGGTCTCGTCATAGTCTATGCCTTCTTCTTGGCAGTAGCCTTTTGCAACTAACCTGTCTTTGTTTCTAATGACAATACGATCCTTATTCTTCTTGTTCTCGAAAACCCATTTAGTACCAATTGAAAGTTTATCTTTTGGTAAAGCAACAAGAGTCCATACCTTGTTTCTTTCAAACTGTTGAAGCTCTTCTTGCATGGCATCAACCCAACATGGATCTTGTAGGGCTTCATGGATTTTCTTAGGCTCTACCATGCTTAGAAAGTTTACAAACAAACATTCATTGGTCGTGGCATATATTGTGTTTACACCTCTTAAACGATCACCAATGATTTGGTATGAGGGATGGTCTTTGGTCCATCTTGTCATCAAAGGGTGCACAAATGGTGTTGTTATGAAATCTTGCTCCATTGGAATGTTTGGCATTACGTTCATTGCGGGTGATGATGGCTTTGCTTGTTCCCCCTCACATAGTGGTAGAGAAGGACCAGGTTCAGATACAAAGATAGTTATCTATGGCTATGGACTAGGCTCTGATTCAGAGCTGGGAAGCTCTGGTTCTGGATCTGCATGATCACAAGAGGGAGTAGAGACGTTAGAAGGGCCAAAGATTGATGTACCTGAAGATTGTGGTTCTCCTTGAACGCATGTAGAGGCACCTTTGGTTGCATGCCCAAAGATGTCTTCATCACCAAAGAAGTCTTCAAATAATTGCCCGAGTTTCAATTCCCTGGACTTTGATAGAGGAAGTCACTTGGTTTAGCTTGAGTCCAGAGCTGGAGTACTCTAAAGTCAATAAGTTCTTTATCGTCGAATGAGACGCTCATGCTCTCGATGACCGTCTTGGTTTTGAGGTTGAAGACTCTGTAGGCTTTGGAATTTGTAGTGTATCCAAGGAATTTTCCTTCATCTGCCTTCTTGTTAAATTTACCACGGTGTTCACAATCATTAAGGATGAAGCACATGCAACCAAAGATGTGTAAGAATTTTATGTTAGGTTTTCTCTAGTTGATGAGTTCATAAGGAGTTTTTAAATGTCTCTTGACTACAGTTGCTCTATTTTTGCGTAAAGCATGCAGTCGAGATTGCTTCGACCCAAAAATGGGTTGGAAGACCAGAGGCTGCGAGCATTGTTATTGTAGCTTCAACCAGAGTTTTGTTTTTTTTTCCTTCTACTACATCATTTTGTTGTGGCGTTCTTGCAGCAGAGAAGTTTTGGGATATTCCCTCTTTGGCAAGGTACTCATCAATCTTTGCATTCTTGAACTCAGTTCCATTGTCACTCCTTAGCTTTTGAATTCTGCTCTATAAAAGAACTTGAATCTTGGTCATTAGCTTTATCAACAGCTTTGGTACATCTGATTTCTGCCTTACAAACTCAATCCAAGTATATCTAGAAAATTCATCAATAACCACAAGAATATATACTTCTTACTAGACAGTCTCTACATAAAGATTGGACCGCATAGGTCCACATGAAGCATATGCAGAGGTTTGACACAGAAAACATCAATCTTTGCCTTATGAGATACTCTTTTGAGTTTGCCCATCTCATAGGCAGGACATAGATGTTCCTTTTTGAACTTTATCATTGGTAGTCCGACAACCAATTTTTTTAACAAGCTTCTCTATGTTTGGAAAGTTAAGATGAGACAACTTGTGATGCCAGAGCCAAGCTTCTTTACTTTTGCGAGATATGAGACAGAGGGTCTCTATATCATCTCTTATTGAGAAGTTCATAAGGTACATATCACCCTTACGATCGTCTTTTAGCATCTATTGACCAGATTCTGACACTAATGAACAAGACTCTTTTTGGAAGTTGACATTGTAGCCAGAATCACGAAGTTGACTTATGCTGAGCAGATTGTGCTTTAGACCAGACACATAAGCAACATTTGAGACAGAAACCTTACCTTCATGGAGAACTCTGTACCCCTTTATTTGTCCTTGATTGTTATCACTAAAGGTCACACGTCCTCCAGATTTGTCTTTGAAGGAGGAGAGTAACTCTTTGTTTCCAGTCATATGCCTTGAACATCCAGAGTCAAGGTACCAGATGTGCACAACAAGTTAAAGATTTTTAGGTACCAATTTCATAATGGGTCCTTTATAATTAGGCTTAGAAGGCTCAAATTTTTGTTTGGGAAATGATCTTCCTCAGCACCCGATTTACCAGACTCAGAAGCCGGTTTGCCAAATTTGGCCTTGGGAGCCTGTTTGTTCTAGGTCTTTTTTAGACTTTCTTTTGGGTGACCTAGAAAGAATGCAGTTAGGACTTGAAAGGTGCTGTTTTAATTGTCACAGCAGAGACATACATTTGCAATTATGAATACATTTTTGGTGACAAAAAGATTCATTAGATTCATAAAACTTGGGATTTTTATTATTACAATCATTCCTAGCACTATTTTTTGGATTGAACTCCCTATCTAGTTTATATTGGTTTTTAAAATCGGCCTTAGTCTTCTCATGCTGCCCTTTCTTGTTCCTTCTTCTTCCCTTGGCCTTCAAAAGCCTATATGAAACAGAGGGATTAGATTTATAATTAGCAGCCCATTTTCCTTTCTGTTCCCGTGTAAACTTAACAGGCTTTTGAAATATAGACTTGAAGGATTGGATACAGAGGTTGCATACTTTAGCTCTTTAGCCTTCTTTTCCTTCTCTAGCTCAAGGTAAGACTTGGCTTTTTAATCACATATCCATGAAATCAGGACACATGGGAACCTTTTTCCTCTGCTCCATTACTGAAACAGATTTATTAGGGATCCCATTTGGAAGTTTGTCAACTTCTGGTCCTGGCACCACTATCTCTGTCTCAAGATGCTTTGTATTCAAGTCCTCCTCTGGCTCAGAGTCAAAGTCAAGAAAATCTCATTTAGGATTTAGAATGTTGGAGTTTTCATTGAGTTCTTGTGGTTGTTTTAAGGATTGAAGAATCTCCTCTAAGTTTTGATTGAAAAATTCTTCATCAGAGAGATCTTGCAATTTGTTTAAATCTTGAGATTCCCATGTATAGATATCAAAGCCTTCTTCATCCTTTTGCATAGATATGGAGTATTCAAAAGTATTTTTGGAAATTTCGTTTGGATGGTTTTGTTGAGACACATAGCAATAATTCAAAGCCTCAAGCAGATGTTGCTTAAAGACTTGTCTCACTTTCTCTGTGAACTCTTCCAATAAGCTTGGATCCAAAGTTTTGAAACAATCTTCTTCATGAACACTTTTATCCCTTGTCTCTGTAGATTCAAGTTTGAATTCATCACCTTTTTTAGTTGAAAGCTCTTGATTGTGGTTACCAAAGCTAAAAATTTACTCTTTATTTTGTATGCCTTTAAGATCAACTTATTTTGGTTCAAGCACACTTTTAGTAGAAGAGTAAGAGGTGTTTTTGAATTTAAGCCTTCTTGTTCTAGCTCTACTTGCTAGTTTTGTCCTTTTGAATGGTGATGGTTCATGTAGAGCAGGAAAACAGGTTTTTGCTCTGCATCTACACGAAAAATAGATTCAAGAGTTGGTTTCTTCTTCCAGGTTAGGTCTAGGTCAACATAACCTAGGCCTGTCTTATCCTGTTGAGAACTAATATTTTCATACACCTACTGAGCATCTTGATATTTTTGATCAAGAGCTCTTTTCTCTATAAGCTTTGGTATAGAAGTTCCATTTTCTTTTAAAAATTGTTCTTAAGAGCCAAAGAGTTCAGTCTATCACGCTCTTTGTCAACAATCTCCTTGTCTTTCTTTTGAATTGACCTTTTAAGTTTAGAGCACTCTATTTTGAAAACCATCTATGTGGAATGTTTAGTTTTTAAAATTCTTTCCTTTTCCACAGAAAGCTCCTCCTTTTTGATAGTCAGAAGCTCTGTCTCTCGCTTAAAGAAATTCTTTTCATTTTCGATCACTTTTCTCTTTTCCATTTTGTTAGACCGCAACTTGTGAAAGTGTAAGTAAGAAGTCTCAAATGAAGTCAAGGGACTTGGAACTCAGGCTCCTATTTGAAGACTTCTATGGCGACGAAGACATCTCTATACGTGTACCAAGAAATGAATCTGCAAGTGTCAGTGAAGAACCACAAACAACAAGTACATCTGACTCTGATCCTTCACACACCTCTACTTCCTCTGGAAATCGTGCCAATCCACAACCAGAGCAAACAAGCTCTGCATTAGAGCCCAGTCTCGTAGAGCCAGAGCATGATACCTCTGGTTCTGTTCCTGGTTCCTCTATACCATCATCCGAGGGGGAGCAAGCAGAACCTTCTTCGCCATCAACGAGCTCAATGACAAATATGCCAATGGAACTTGATCAAATGTCCCCTACCTCTGTATCTGTCCCGAGAACAAGATGGACAAAGGATCATCCTCTTCACCAGATCATTGGTGAACCTTCAAGCGGTGTAAAGACTAGGTCTGCCACGGCTAATGAATGTTTATTCGTAAACTTTCTAAGCATGGTAGAGCCTAAGAAAGTCCACGAAGCCCTACAAGATCCTAGTTGGGTCGATGCCATGCAAGAAGAGCACCAACAATTCGAAAGGAATAAGGTATGGACTCTTGTACCCTTGCCAAAGGATAAAACTGCAATTGGCTGTAAATGGGTTTTCAAGAACAAGAAGGATGAGGATGGGATCGTCGTGAGAAATAAATCTAGGCTCGTAGCAAAAGGCTATTGCTAGGAAGAAGGCATAGACTATGACGAGACCTTTGCGCCAGTAGCAAGGCTAGAAGCTATTCGCTTGTTCTTAGCCTTCTCTGCACATAAGGGGTTTAGAGTCTATCAAATGGACATTAAGTCAGCCTTCTTGAACGGTAAGCTGAAGAATGAAGTCTATATTCAACAACCTTCAGGGTTTGAAAGCTCCACACATCCAGAGTACGTCTACTACTTGGACAAAGCTCTGTATGGACTTAAGCAAGCACCTCGAGCCTGGTATGAACGTCTCTCGTCTTTTCTCTTGTCTAATGGTTTTGAAAAAGGTAAAATCGATACTACCTTGTTTATTAAGAGATATAAAGGTCAGATGCTCTTAGTACAGATCTTTGTGGACGACATTATCTTTGGTTCAACAAACCAGAGGCATTGTGACAAGTTCTCTGCGTTGATGAAGAGCGAGTTTGAAATGAACATGATGGGAGAATTAACTTTCTTCCTCTGCTTGCAAGTAAAACAGAGGGAGGACGGTATTTTCATTAGCCAAGCTAAGTATGTCTCCGACATATTAAAAAAATACCAACTCCATAACTCTTCCACCATGAGAACACCAATCGCTATGGGAACTAAGCTTGACACAGAGCCTCTGTATGCACTATACAGAGCCTCTGCGTCCCTTTATGCATACTTCTGTTTTTGTTGTGTTATTTGTATTGATCCATGAGACAGAGCCTCTGCATAGTACATGCAGAGTCTCTTACTCGAGTCCTACTTATCTTATGATATAGATCCTCTGTACCTTAGTTCTTATGCATGTGCAATACTTATCACATATGATCCAAGCATAGTTCAAGGGAGAGCAGATAAGAAAAGCTCAAGTCAAGGGGGAGCACCAGATCATGTCACACAGAGCCTCTGTATGTACTATACAGAGCCTCTGCTTCAAAACTTTTATGATTATTGGACAGAGCCTCTGTGTGTACTATACAAAGACTATGCCTCTAAACATAGCAAGTTTTCTACAGAGGACATGTATAGTCCAATCACAAGTCTCTGTATGAGATCCTAAGGTAAGTTGTCTTTCTTTGCATGTAGTACTCTGGTTCTTTTCAAAACCTTTATTTTATACTAACCAGAGTATTTACACTTGTTAAATTTTTATTAGCTGTCATTTAAACTAAGCATCACCGCCTGTGAGCTTAACTTTTCAAACGTGGGAGGCGCCACTTGCAGCTGGCAGTCCACGTGGCTGTGTAAAAATCGTTTCAGTTTAACCTGAAGTTTGGGGCGTTAAATACTCAAGTGCTTTTTAATTTTTCTATTTAAATAATTTTTTACCCCCAAATTACTTTTTACGCTTACAAAGAAATTCAAGAACAGTCGTCGTCTTCAAGCTTCCAACCGCCATTGTCACTATTTCAAGCTCTCAAACTAGTCTTTGGAACTCCGTTCAGTCATCAAACATCATTCCGTCTGTCAATTAAGTCCTTTAAACCCTTTTCTCAATCCTTTTTGAGAATCAAGATCCGATTCTTGAAGCCCTAGTTTCATTTTTTTTCAAACCCTTCTTTTTCACCCAAAAAACCTGCAACTATGTCATCCTCCGAGTCAGGAAACTCCCAAACACACACCACTACCCACAAAACCGTTGAGGACACAAGTCAAAACCTAGTTCCTCTTCCAATCAAACCCAATAACCATGCCCTCCACCTCCAACTTGAAAATTTCGACAAAAAATACCATCCAATTATCAACATCCTCCAAAACCACTTCCTAAACCCTGCTTTGACAAACACGGATGACCTTGTACCTGAAAGGTATATCCAAGAATACTGGCAATCTTGTGCCATTACCGACTCACAAAGAGGAATCGTTGGAGATTTTTATGTCTCATCCTCACAGGAATTTGTCACTGTTCGAATTTCCAAGTCTATGTTTTCCCGCGTTCTTGAAATCCCAACGAAAACAGACCTAGGGCTTGATGGATAAGCCCCTCTCCCATCTGGGGACGAGATCATGGCTTTCTTGAAATTTTTGGGGTACAACAAGGCTATCCAGTACCCATATTAGTACCTTCGTCAATACTTACCTCCAATGTGGAACACTCTTTTCACATTGGTCAACAGATCTCTGACTGGAAAGATTGGGAGCCTCAACATGTGCTCCATAAATATACTCCAAATCTTGTATGGAATCTTCTTCGACTTATCTCTTGATTACTTCTTGATACTCTACACAGAGTTCAAGGCTGCTGTGGCCAAGAAATATCAAGAGGTGGCCAAAGGAAGACAATTGCCATCTCTGCTGTTTCCACGATTTTTGGGTCTTCTCCTAAGGCCTGCTCTCGACAACAACAATGTTGATGTGGGTCGTCTACCTGCGACAAGGTGAATGTGCTTACTCGTTACAGGCCAACAGTCAACAAGGAGGGCTACACAGCATAAAGGCCCATTCCAAAGAAGCTCTATGCTTACATGAAGACGAGGGAGATTAGGAGTGCATATAGACGTACACCGTGAGACACTAGAACCAGTGTCTCGAACCCCGATACACATAGGAACAGCCGACGAGGAAGAGAGAACAGAGGACACATTAAGGCCTCAAGCAGATGGAGAGGCGGTGAGAGCATAGGAAGAGAGGGTGAAAGTAGAGCAAGAGAGGGAGAAACAACGAAAACGAGAGGAGGCGAGGAAAAGAAATTAGAGAGGGATAGGAAGAAAAAGGAAGAAGCAGAGCGAACAGAGCAAGAGAGATTGGCTGAGCTTACTCGTGTACAAGCAGAGGAGGAGTGAGCAGAAAAAGCTCACCAGACAGAGATAGCTCGTCTGAGGGAAGAGGCCAGACTCAGAGCAGAAGCAGAAGCAGAAGCTTGTCGAAACTTGGCCCAATCCTCTAGTCCTAACCAAGGGGATGACCAAGAGCACTACGACGATGCTGCCAAGTCTTATACAAGTGAGGAAAGTGAGGAGGAAGAAGAAGAGAGTGAGGAAGAAGAAAAGGAGAGCGAGGAGGAAGAAGAGGAAGAAGAGGGAGGAGGTGTAGCAGCTGCTTTGCCTAAGGGTAAGCCAGAGCAGCCTAGGGTAAATAATCACATCTGATTCGACACTCTAACTCCCGGTGCAAACAAATCATCTGACTCTGGTGGTCAAGACACGACAGTCATTGAAACAGAGGTGCACACCTTGAACCCAAACCAGCCAAACCAACCAGAGGTCGCATCTGCCTCTGATTATAACAGCCAAAGGGAAGCCACACCACAGGGAACACCCTCTCAAAAGGGTGAAACCTTCGAAAATATAAGTGATATATCTCCCCATATCACGCCACCTTCCCATACAGAGGAATTTGTTTCCTCTGTACGTATAGACTCCCAACCTTGTTCAAAGAAAGGAATAGGTGCACCAGGCTTTGAGACTCTCGACCAGTCTCTTAGTCCACTCATGGAGAGTCCTCTGGCCGGCTCTGAACCCGCCTTGGACACTCTTCCTGACAGAACAGCGGTAGTGAATTCTCCTCAAGGAGAACCATAAGGATCCGCTAGAAGTCCTTCCCCGACCAACATCAACCAAGTTGTGAATGAAGGCGTCCCTAGAACGGGGACTCAATCTGGCCCATGTTTTGAGCCAGAGGTTACACAACCAGCATATGTCATAAGGGAAGTGTTCCATTCCCTTTTCACCTCTATGCGGTGCTCCTTGGAAGAGCTACAACTCATCATGGCTCGTGCAGATCCGTCTCCTTCTGCACCTGCTCTGGATGAGATACGAGCATCCTTGGAAGTATTGAGAGCTTAGTCTTCAACGAATGTTTCTTGTCTCGATACACTTATGGAATTAATGGCAAGAAATGCAGAGGCCTTGCGAGAGGTCATAGCATCAGTGCAGAGGGGTGAGGTATCCACATCTGATTTCAATAAAAAAGCGCAATGAATGCTCTGGGTGACAGACTTCTGCAGAAGGTGGCGGGCTTCACATTCGATTTCAACAATAAAGCCACAGAAGCAGCGGAGGCCATCAAAGTTGCTCTGGCCAAGTTCAACTACCGCTCAGACGTCGAGATTCGACGAGTTGGTGATGCAGTCTAAGATCTCCTCAAAGTCTTTGAGGAGAAGATCAAGGTTATGCCTCAGGCAGAGGAGTAGAGGCCTAAACAACGAATGGATCCAACTCTTTGTGCAGAGCCATCAAGGAGGAGACGATTTGACGATGATGAAGACCCAGACCAGTCTGGTCCTCAAAATCGTCAAGAGGGGGAGAACTATCCAATAGCCATTCCAAGTGCTACACCTATGGCTGCCCCCTCTACACCAACGTCCTCTGCCCCACGACAACAAGCGCAAGATCCTTCAAGGCAGAGGACACAAAGCCAACCAGTGCCAGATCATGCAGAGGCGCTTCACAAAGGAAGGATGCCCATGGCATCTCAGGCAGAGCCAGCCGGGCTATAAAAGAATACAGAAGTGATAGATCTTCTATTTGTCTATGCATCAGACGATTCAGACCTGGCTCTGTCTTCATCAACATAATAAGCAATGGACATGGCTTCTCCTACAATCAGAGAAAAAGAAGAAGAGGTGGTTGCTGTGAATGTGGCTGATCCGTCACTTATGCACATTCCAGTTGCTGTTCCTCTAGAAGGCGTTACTATTGCTGCTCCTCCACCTCAACAAAATACACACAGAGCTAGGGTCCCTGCTCAAGGGACCAGGGTAGTCACACTAGCTATGATGTAATGGGTTCCTGTCAAAACCACCAGAGCAGACTTAGAAGGCACAAGCAGCGGGCAGAAACGAAAGCATCTCTCTAATCGTGTCCAAAGGATCAAGGAAAGTATGGATGTTATGTTTACGCCAACACCCCTTGATAAACCAATTAACGACAAAGCAGACAGTGAGGATATCTACCAGTTCCTCTACAACCTATGGGAAGAGACACCGGTCCAAAAGATCAGTCTTCATCCTATAGCTCAAGAGCATATCAGGCAGAGATTCCTAGATCGCTACACTTAGCCTATCTTTGCAGTCCACTTCGTCGATGGAATCAAGCAAGTCCTCGACATAAAGAAGTGTACCATCGCGCATAACCAGATTATATTCTATGAGTATACAGTGGAGAGGTCTCGCGGACAGATCTGTAGGTCCATAGATTATGACCTTATCAATCTGAATCCATGGGATCTTCTCTCTCTATTTTACTTTACAGATCACAAGAAGCACAAGGGGTCAAATACGTTGTTGCCAACTCTTCCATACGCCAAACAATGACAGACCTGCTTGACTTAAGATGCAAGTTCGATTTCCAACTAGCTCTGGATCTAGGAGTGGATCAATTGACTGTAGCTGCACCAAATAAAGAATTGCAGGGCATCAATAGCATCCCATCCTGATCTGTATTGGTGGAACCAAAAGTGGGAGTGGTGTTTTGAAACGCGCAACAAAAGAAGATCTTCTTTTCAGACAACCAAAATTACAAGTACTCTAACTCTACGCTACATAAGAGACAACTCCCTAGGAGGAAAGGATCGAGCAAAAATCATTCTAAGGTCGATAGGAAGTATGCTAGAGTTTCGTGAACTTCTTAGGAAGTTCATTAGAGTTCAAAATGTTTAGACCTCTTATCTTTTGTAAGTACTTTTCTATCTTTGATTTGATGTAATTTCCATTCCAATTGTATTGTACTTCTTTAGATAGTAAATGTAATTCAGAGGTTCCTTTTAACCTCTTGCTTCAATTAGACTATTTTGTAATTCAAGTAAGAGCCTGCCTTATTTACACTTAGGGGGAGATTGTTAGACCCCAACTTGTGAAAGTGTAAGTAAGAAGTCTCTTACTCTAGTCAATAGGACTTAGTCTAATGAAACGGTCTGGACTAAGAGCTCTCATGCAGAAGATCAAGAACCAGAGCTCTTACTCAAGAGTAGAGGTTCCAATCATAAAGATCCCACGCTCTATTCCCGTGGACGCTCAAGCCTTGTGCGCCAAAAAGCATAAGCGCTTGACACCAAGTTACAACTCCAAGACCCAGAGCCTCTGCATAGTACATGCAGAGCTTCTGCATATGCAGAGCCTCTGCATAGTACATGAAGAGCTTCTGTATGTTCATGTAGAGCTTCTGGCTACCTTTTCCATGGAATGCACACGTGTTAGCCCATACATTCTCGCAAGCGTCTAACATATTTGAGGCAGCTTGACCAAGTCTGCTCCGATATTCAAGGGAAGTCAAAGATAAGGATGCAGACCAGTTAGCTCAGAGTTTCACGCCTATTTTATAGCATAGTGTGTTAGACCTACGCGTATATAAGGAGGCTTCTGCCTCACTTTTGAATTAACTGAAGGAACCGACTTATACTATATGCATTTTTCTATGAGATTACGTTTGTGCTTTCATTGTTCATCTTTCTATCAATAAAAGCATTCGGTATATTCAAGTTTACATACTGTTCTTACTTTCATCTTGAATATTCTGTTTAATCAGTCAAGTTACATTGTTTGTGTTTAATTCTCATCATTTATAAACTGTGTTTCTACCAATTAAGAGTATATGGGTTCAACACTTTTCTTTTAAGAGCTTCTGCTAGAGTTTGATAAAATCTTTTGTTAAGATAGAAATGCTATGCTCTAGTTCAGAATGGGCAGAGCCAGAGGTAGAACATATCTGAGAGTCAGAACTGGATCCAGACTCTTCTGCATCATCATCAACGGCCATCCCACAAAAATGTGATTCATCATCATCATCAAACGTTGAGTCAGAGAGCTAATTTTCTTTTTCTGCCATGAGGCTCCTTTGGGGTCGGCTGTACTTGTACTTATTTTTCTAGTACCGTTCGTCCTTAACCAGAGGACGCTTGCACTCCTTCGATAAATGGTTGGGTTTTCAGCATCTGAAGCATCTGATTCCTTGCTTCTTTTTCTCTGGTTGCTCCTCCTCCTTCTTCATGATTTGAGAAGGGGGTTCTTTGGCTTGTACACCCTTTTCTTGATCCTCTCATTCCTGTTGTCTCCTTCGTAATGAGAGCCAAGGAGTGTGCAAAGGCGCTAATGTCATCATCATCAGAGCTAGATGCTCTGTTCTCCTTCTCACTCTCCACTACCAGAGCCTTCTTTCCTTCCATCTATCTTCTCTGGTTCTCCTTTCTCTTGATGGCTGGCCAGAGCCAGTCTCTTTCGAGTTAGAGACTAGAGCCAGAGGTCCACCCAAAGAGACCTTGTTCTTCTATACCTCCTTTTCTTGGGCCTACAGGGTTCCATACATTTCATGCAACGTACATTGCTCCATATCTTGATTTTCCTGGAGAGACATAGAAAGATTCACCCACTCTTCGTTCAACCTCTTCAAGAACAACATATTGTTTTCTTCTTGGGTTTTAACCACATCACATTTTCGACATTTTTTTGGTCAGGGTATTGATCCTGTGATAAGTCTATTTGAGAGACTCATCAGGAAGAGCCTGAAAATTGTTGTATTCATTCAGACATTGAGCATGACGATTTTTCTTCATTTTGTTCCCTTCTTCAAGCTGGTTTGCTAGTTGATCTCATAGATCCTTTGCATAATCATAGGCATCGAGAGTCTAGAAGATTTCATAAAGCCTTTTGGTCTTTTGGTCAATCTCGACCTTGCGTTTGTCCTCATCATCCCAGTCCGTTCTTTCTTTGGGAGCACGAATAGCATGAACTTCAGCAGTGGTACCTGTACCAGGAACCCTAGGAATAATAGTCATTGGCACATAGGGTCCATGATTGATGGATTCATACAGCTCAAAGTCGAGACCTTCATAAATTGATCATCCGAATCTTCCACTGGTGATATTCATCCCTAATGAGAGTCGGGGCTTTGGTAAGGGATCCAACACTATACATGGAATTCCAAGTTTGGTTGGACATTTTTCAAGAAAGAGTTGAAATAAACAAACAGGAAGTTTTGAAGATGAACAAAGGAAAATTGAACTTGACGAACACGAACTTGGAGAAAAAGATTTCAAAATACGATTATCTTTTAAGAAATGAAAGAGATCTACAGATTTTCACAGAAAGTTTTAAGATCTGGAATGAAAAACGATTTCACAAAGATAAACAACCAAACAGAAGAGGATATCCTTGTGGATTGGATCCAACTAATCAATAGACTGATTAGCTAGCTCTTATACCAATTGTAGGAACCCATAATCCTTTATTTTTATAATAATCACATCTTAGGTCAATAGATGAACAAATGCAATAACTATGATCTTAGAAGGTTAACAGAACTGAACAAAACACAAATAAGATTGATGTGTTGAACAAGTCGGTAGTATTGATTGATTGAAGAAAGTTACAAGAACATTAAGAACACTCTTGAATGTGTGTAAATAAAACTCTCAACAATTGTCTAAATCTCACAAGTTTATAGTTATTCTCTCTAGCAGGGGCGTCTTCAAATTTGGCAATTCTTGGGTTTTTTTATTTTCTTAGAGGAAATATACTTTTATAGGCCATTTCCAAAATAGAATCTTCTATAATTTAGGCTATAAACACTATCATTGTATCCAGAATCATTATCCTTCACGATCCATGAAAGATGTAACCGTTTCTGCACACGTGTCGGCCTCTGATTGGAACACTGTGATGTGCACCGTGGAAACTTTGTGCGCAAGCTAAAGAGGAAAGAGACCCAGAGGCTCTGCATGTAGAGTGCAAAGGCCATGTGTCTGGAATGGGGCTCTCCATCAAGTCCTTAAACTTTTTGACACTAAGACTTGATCATCCTTTACTTGGCACGGGCTCTGTATGCGAGGGACACCTCTATGTCCGAGTATGTCTTAGTCTGTGCAACCTCTGCATCCAAGCTCTTGTTCCAGGCTGCTTCCTAGACTAAATCTTCTTGACTAGAACAAAAGGCTTTTTTACTTACACTTCATGAAATATAGATCTAACGTATTGAGCTCCCCTCTTTTTATACTAAAGGAGAGAGCCAAAAGAAAATGAATCAAAAGTACATGGGACTTATTATCACTTGGGTAATAACCAACCCAAAGGTCTACCAAGGAAATCATTTAAAGTACAAAGCTTAAGGTAGTACAGAAGTTATTATCAAAAGAGACTTCTCTAATCAGTCTTCAAAAGATTCTTCTTTTAACCTGATCAACAATACTTTTCAAACATTGCTTGAAATGTAGCTGATTCCTCAACAAGGTTGGTGTAGATATTGTAGCACCCTTCTATAGCAAGCTCACAGTTAGCAAATTTCTTCAATTTTGGTAAGAACAAGACCAAAATTCATTACCAAGCTCCAGATACAAATGTATACAAAAGAAGAATAAAAAACACAATTTGTGATTGGAAAATAAAAATAAGGTGAATTAAAATCATAAAAATATGCTAAAAGTGGGTATGAATGTACACACATCAGTACCCCGAATGGGGCTCGACTTCTACGGTTGGGTTTAGACAATAAGTTACCATTTTGTTGTTTTGCTCGATGGTTTTCAACCTTTGGGTCATGGACCTAATGGAGTAACTTCTGTCACCTTCACAATGGGGGTATTCTCTGTGGAGTTCCATGTCCAAATCTTCTAGTTCTTTGGTATCATGATCCATTTAGGCAGCTAAGACGACGATACTCTACTCCTTGATCACCAACGTCACTGGGTTTTCCTCTATGCCTTTGCACAATGTGTTTAGGTCCGACATAGATGATATGTTCTCGAGAACGTCATGTGGAGGTTGTATTTAGGGTGTGGGTTTAGCCAATTGCCTTTGAATGTCGTCACACCTCATGTTGACTTAGGTCGTTTTTTGTTTTAGTTTAATTTTCTCAACCCTTAGCCATTAGTTATCCTTCTACACATGTTCTATTTAGGAATGCATTTTTTCCAGCCTTACCTTCAACTCCGAAAGAGAGAGAGAGAGAGAGAGAGAGAGAGAGAGAGAGAGATGGATGTCGAAGATCAGGACATTGTTGTTGTCATGAACACTCAAGCATCAAGAAAATCATTAACGCTTTAACCGCTGCCCCACGGGTGGCATTAAACTATCTTAATGCAAATGTAAACAAGAAATGTATAATGAAAATGATAAAAGACAAGTAATATGTGTGTAATGGAATAAATGTAAAAGTACAGAAAAGTAAAAGACACGTTATAGCTAGTGACAAGAAAAACTCTTTGATAAAAAGTAAAAACAACGAATGATAATAACCGATCCACTCATGAATAAGCTTTGGATGCTTAAGAGTGTCGTACAAATAGCAAACGGTCAACATAAATCTATACTATATTATAAAGCATTTGAAAAAAACTCTTAAAAATCATTTTTATGTATAAATTACTGTTTATTGATGCATATTACTTAAAATTCAAGATTACAAGTAGATTATGCATAAATACAACTTATTAAAGCTCTATGTTTAAATTCGTGTAACTAACTGCGGATAAACATAATCAAATAAAGGATAAACATCTCATTTTAAAATCTAAAAAATTTAAAATATAATTTGGATAATTATCGAGTTCTAACAAAATAATTAATTATTATTTTTATAAGAAAATTATATTATTAAACCACATGTAAATTATTTCGTTATTGAACTTAAATTAAATTATAATAAAAATTTGAATTAAAAAATTACACAAAAAAAAGGAATTTTAAATAGTTAATTTGATACTAATATCGATATATTTTTGTCAAAATTTTATGATATCTTTAAATTTGTATTTTATTCAAAAATAGAAACATTATCGTTTTTTCAAAATCACATAATATCATACTATAACATCGACTGAGATAAAGAATAAAATGAAATATTAAAATCAAGATGTATCTCGCTGCATTGCGCGAGTACCCTTCTAGTAAGCAAAAATACACGCTAAGAACAAATGAAATACACGTCTTGCGTATGCTTTATGAGCATGAGTATGTGCGTGTCTAGATTGATGTTCCTTTTATCGCAAGCTCTGCTTTTTATATCGAGACCCATCACTAGTAGTTGCTATGTAATCCCCAAAATATCAGCTAGTTGGTCATTATAGATTGTGGGATGTAATTTTTGCTTTGACCATTTCAATGGGTTGACAACTCATACAACATCGTTAAAATTCCAAATGCCTATGTGCCATGTTGTCTTTGTTGCCTATCATGGCGTAATCTCTTTGGTCATTGGTTTCCAAAGCATTGGGCCAAGAGTTGAGAGTTTATGACATCCTGAGATTAATCGATAAGTTAACCATCATTAATTTTAATCATAAAACTGAAGAAGAGCACGCGGAACATCTTCGCCTGATACTGGAATTGTTAAAAAGAGAAAATTTGTACGGCAAACTGTCCAAATGTGAGTTCTAGTTAAGGGAAGTCCAATTCTTGGGTCATATTATCTCAAAAGCAGGGGTGAAGGTAGATCCAGCTAAAATCAAAGCAGTTGAAAAATGGGAAGCTCCAAAGACTCCTTCTGCAGTCCATAGCTTTTTGGGTTTGGCAGGTTACTACCGTAAGTTCATTCAGGACTTTTCTAAAATAGCCGTGCCATTAACCAAATTGACTCGGAAGAATGTCAAGTTTCAGTAGGAAAAAGAACAACAAGAAGCTTTCCAACTACTGAAGGATCACCTCTGTAGTGCATCGGTGTTGACCCTACCTGGTGGATCCGAAAATTTTGTCGTATATAGTGATGCTTCAAAATTGGGATTAGGATGTGTTCTGATGCAAAGAGGAAAGGTGATTTCTTATGCATCGAGACAATTGAAGGATCATGAGAAGCAGTATCCGACTCATGATATGGAACTAGCCGCGGTAGTATTCGCTCTAAAAATATGGAGGCATTATCTTTTGGGAACAAAGTGTCAGATTTATACAGATCATAAAAGTTTACAGCATCTGTTCAGCCAGAAAGACTTAAATATGTGAAAGCATCGGTGGATTGAATTTGTTAATGATTATGATTGTGAAATCCTCTACCACCCACGAAAAACCAATGTGGTAGCCGACGTTCTAAGTAGAAAAGAAAGGATCAGGACTATTAAAACTGTGGCAATGAGAATAAGTTTAGTCCCAGACATCCATAAAGAAATTTTAAAGTATCAAAAGGAAGCTATGAAAGAAGATCTTATCAAGACAGAAAGGTTGGGTAAGATGATTTCAACCCTGGAACCAAATGACAAAGGGATTATGTGTTTTCAAGGGCAAATTTGGGTACCAAGTTTTGGGGATATCTGGAAAGTAATTTTGAATGAAAGGCATAAGTCCCGATATTCTATTCATCCAGGTACCAATAAGATGTATCGAGATCTAAAATCTTTTAATTAGTCTCCCGGATTGAAGAAAGACATAGCTAGATATGTGGAATAGTGTCTGACATGTTTACAGGTTAAGGTTGAACATCAGAAACCATATGGAAGTCTTCAATCTTTAGAGATTCCTGTATGGAAATGGGATCACATTACGATGGATTTCGTCATGAAATTACCTCGAACTCCAAAGGGGTATGACGCGATCTAGGTAATTGTTGATCGCCTATCTAAGTCAGCACATTTTCTACCTATAAGAGAAATTATTCTTTAGAAAAGCTGGCTCAAGTTTATATCAGAGAAATCATCACTAGACACGGTGTTCCACTATCTATTGTTTCTGATAGAGATAGTCGTTTCACCTCAAAGTTCTGGGAAAGTTTACAGAAAGCTCTAGGGTCTGAAATTCTGTTAAGTACAGCCTACCATCCGCAAACAGATGGGCAAAGTGAAAGAATTATCCAGACTCTTGAAGATATGTTAAGAAGTTGTATTATTGACTTCGGAGGATCGTGGGAAGATCATTTGCCATTGATAGAATTTGCGTATAACAACAGTTATCATTCCAGCATTCAAGTGGCACCATATGAAGTATTGTATGGACGTAAATGTAGAACGCCATTATATTGGAATGAAGTGGGTGAGAAGCAGTTAACGAGTCCTGAAATTGTTCAAGAAACTTCTGAGAAGATCGAACAGATCCGTGAAAGAATCATAACAGCACAAGATCGCCAGAAAAGTTATGCTGATAATCGTCGAAAGCCGATTGAATTATGCGTAGGTGATTTTGTTATGCTAAAAGTTTCGCCATGGAAGGGTGTCGTCAGATTTGGATAGAAGGTGTGACACCCCAGTCTTCACACATTGCATATTACATAGAATACATAGATTCCCACATAGGTCCAAATTTACAAGAGTCTGTGCTACAGGTTTATGATACAAATTGCATAACTTAAAAATTCCAAAATACATGCATTTGTAAACTAGTATTGCTCTACTCCAAGACACATCTAGATATCGTCTTCAACATTTAAGCACATAAAGGAAGTAATCATATAATGCTTTTTCCCTTATTGATATTATAACTGGTATTACCTGTACACATATTTTAAAACATACAATGAGGGTTAGACAAAAGTCTAGTGAGATTCCCTTTTTCATGCTATGCAGGGTGAGATCACCAAAAACATTTATCAAAGAATCTCTCAATCATAATGAAGAATAATAAAAGAATCGCATCATGTTTAAGTCCATCGAGCCTCTTGTTCAAAATCCCATACTTAGAAAAATAATGGTTTTCCAGTCCATCAGCCTCTGGTTCCAAAGTGTCCATCGGGCCTCTGGTTCCAAACCCTACTTGAAATATTTTTCAATAATCATGACCAGAGCTCCTCTGGTCTTTTTACCAGAGCTTCTGTTTAGTCGACCAGAGCCTCTGGTTCCTCAACAAGAGTTTCTGGTTGTATTTATGAAAGCCAACTAGAGCCYCTCTGGTTTGTTTTATAGAAATTTCTAAGTATAAAGACTCTTTTGAAATATCATTTTAAAATTATAAATATAGCACTAAGCTTGTTTCTAAAAGATATAAAGCTTATTTTCAAACTAGTAATTTATAAAAGATTTTGCATCATTTTAAATCAATATCCAGAATCCTCTGGTTCTATTATGAGGGTCAATTAACATCATTACCTTCATTTCTACTAAAGACAACATCTCTGAATCCTCAAATCACCAAGAAATGAGAACTTAAATATGTTGTAACTTTAATAGATATCATAATAAGAGTTAGGCCACGCAGACAACGACCAACCTTACATCCTCCCAATAATTCCCTTTTTATGATGTTCCACCCTTATATCCTCCCATTAATTCATATGAAGTAGTTCATCCAAAGACAGACCTCAGTCATATATGTCAGAGTGAACCTGTTCATAATTCCCAAACCAAATCATGGTTTCAACATAGGTTTATACTCAAAACCTTCTATTCTCAAGAACAACCTGTTCTCCCAAAACAGTTTAAAACTCTGTTTTTCTGTAAACTTCTTTCAAACTGTTTAAAAAACCAGATACTGTTTAATTCTTTCCAAAACAATCCCAAAAATAGATTCGAACAGCAAGTTCTCAAAGGCTGTTGACGAACACAGCTTTACTTTAACACAGAATCTTCAAGTACTTTTGAAGCAACAATTCTTGAAGAACACCTTATCTCACACACACAGGTTCATTTTCTAAAAGAATGACAGTGATAAGGATAACCTTATCCAAACTTTTCTTTAAATATCCTCACCTAGGCGGTGGAGGATTTTAATAATATAAAATTGGATATGACGGTGTGAATTTTATTATTTTAAAGATCTATTTGCTTCATTACTAAGGTATCACTATCTCAATAAAATATTCATATTATCCAAACATGTATGCACTTATTTCATGTATCATGTATTGTTACCACATTCACGCATACCATCATATAATTTATTAAATAATCACGTAAAATTTACCTTGACCCAGGTTATCTGAAACCCGGTTATAACATTTTCTCCCCCTTAAAAAAATTCCATCCCGGAATTCATTCAAATAACCATGGATATTTTTCCTTCATATCTGATTCTAATTCTCATGTTGCTTCTGAACCTTTGTGAAATCGCCACTGTACCCTTACTAGACTTATTTCCTTGTTTCTCAACACACGGGTTTTGTGGTCAGTTATAGCTTCTGGAGTTTCCACAAAATTCAGTTTTTCATCCAACTTAATCTCCGGAAGTGGTATTGCCATWYTAGGATCAGCAAGGCATTTCCTTAGGATTGACACATGGAAAGTATTGTGAATCAGACTAAGTTCCTCTGGTAATTCCAATTGGTAAGCTACTGGCSYAACTYGTTTACAGATTCTGAATGGACCAATATATCTTGGACTGAGTTTATCTTTCTTAACAAACCTCATAACTCCTTTCCAGGGAGAAACTTTCAACATTACTAAATCATTCATGCAAAATTCAATTGATTTTTTATGTTTATCTGCGTAACTTTTCTGACAATCTTGAGTTGTTTTAATTCTTTCCCGAATCTGATCAATCTTTTCAGAAGTTACTTGCACAATTTCGGGACCTGTTAGTTGTTTCTCACCTACCTCATTCCAACATACAGGGGTTCGGCATTTCCGACCATACAACACTTCATAAGGAGCCGCTTTGATGCTGGAATGATAGCTATTATTGT
>NC_037530.1:18295618-18300833 GCF_001531365.2 Cynara cardunculus var. scolymus
GGATCCTAATGCCTTTTGAAAACTTTCCCAGAATTTCGATGTAAATCTGCTATCTCTGTCCGAGATGATAGATAGTGGAACCCCATGTCTTGTCACAATTTTTTTAATATAAATCTGAGCTAACTTTCCAATGTATAACTTTCATTTATTGGTAGGAAGTGTGCAGATTTGGATAGGCGATCCACTATTACCCATATGGCATCATACCCTTTTGGGGTTCAGGGTAACTTCATAATAAAATCTATTGTGATGTGATTCCATTTCCAAACAGGAATTTCCAAGGATTGCAGTTTTCCATAGGGCCTCTGATGCTCTATCTTTACTTGTAGGCACGTCATACATTTTTCTACATACCTTGTTATGTCTTTCTTTAATCCTGGCCACCAATAAAAAGTTTTCAAATCCTTATACATTTTATTAGTACCTGGATGAATGGAATATCGAGATTCATGACTTTCCTTCAGAATTGTATCACGAATATTCCCATAGCGTGGTATCCATATTCGTCCTTAGAAGCATATAATTTCTTTATTGTTCTTTTCTAGGTTAGCAATCTTTTTTCCCAATCTTTTGACCTTTGAATGATCTTCTTTAATAGCCTCTACTTGACATCTTTGAATGTTGGTATGAAAATCTGGTTTTACACTTATTTTCATCCCCACAGTTTTGATAGTTCCGCTTCTTTCTTTTCGACTTAAAGCATCAGCAACAACATTAGCTTTCCCTGGATGGTAAAGAATTTCACAGTCATAATCATTGACTAATTCTATCCATCGACGCTGCCTCATGTTTAAATCTTTCTAGTTGAACAAGTGCTGAAGGCTTTTATGGTCTGTATAAATTTTGCACTTTGTTCCTAGCAAATAGTGCCTCCAAATTTTTAAGGCAAAAACTACAGCCGCTAATTCCATGTCATGTGTTGGGTACTACTTCTCATGATCTTTCAATTGTCATGATGTATATGTGATTACCTTTCCCCTTTGCATCAAAACACAGCCTAAGCCAAGCTTCGATTCATCACTATAAACAATGAAGTATTCCGTTCCATCTGGTAGAGATAGAACTGGTGCGCTACACAAGCGATCTTTCAAGGTTTGAAAGGCCCTTCTTTGTTCTTCGTCCCAATGAAATTTGATGTCTTTTCGAGTCAACTTGGTCAGAGGTACCGCTATTTTTGAAAAATCTTGAATAAATTTGCGATAATAACCAACCAAGCCTACAAAACTTCTGACTTCTGAAGGATTTCTTGGTGTATCCCATTTTTCTACTGCTTCGATTTTTGATGGATCCACTTTGATTCCATCTTATGACACAACATGGCCAAGGAATTGGACTTCCCTTAACCAAAATTCACATTTTGATAACTTGGCATACAACTTTTCTTTCCTCAAGAGACTCAGAATCAGGTGAAGATGTTTTGCATGTTCTGCTTCTGATTTGGAGTATATCAAAATATCATCGATGAATACAATAACAAACTTATCAAGATATTCATTGCACACCCTGTTCATCAGGTCCATGAAGGCTGTTGGTGCATTGGTTAGGCCAAAATGCATTACTAAAAATTCATGATGTCCATATCTTGTTCTTAACGCAGTTTTAGGAACATCTTCTTCTCTGACTTTCAGTTGATGATATCCGGATCGCAGATCAATCTTTCAGAAGTGACTGGCCCCAACTAATTGATCAAATAAATCATCAATCCTGGGTAATGGATATTTATTCTTAACTGTCATTTTGTTAAGCTCCCGATAATCTATACACATTCTCATTGACCCGTCCTTCTTTTTAACAAATAGAACCGGAGCTCCCCAAGGTGAAGTACTTGGTTTAATAAAACCCTTATCAAGTAGATCCTTCAATTGAGTCACCAATTCTTTTAGCTCTGATGGGGCTAATCTGTATGGTGTTTTGGCTACTGGTGCTGTCCCGGATATCAGGTCAATTTTAAACTCGATGGCTCTGTCTGGTGGAAGACCAGGCAAGTCCTTGGGAAAGACTTCTAGGTATTCTTTGACAAATTGGGATCTGTTCTGATTCTTTCTCTTCTCTGTTTACATTGATAGCATAAGCCAAAAACCCTTGACATTTCTTATGTATACACTTACGAGCTTTCAATATGGAGAGAAGACTGGTATGATAATCTTGATAATCACTACCTATGATGACTGTTCCTCTGCCTGGCAACTTAATTTCAATCTTCTTTTGGTTACATAAAATAGTTGCCTGATTTTTGGCTAACAAATCCATACCCACCACTACATCGAATTCCTTCATCGGCGTAGGGAATAATTGAATAGGCAACTCACAACCCTCGATGGAAATGGTATACTTATCGAACACGTAAGCAACAATTTCTTGACTATTAGCGGTGTCAACCACCAACTTTTTGTCAAGTGGCATAGAAATTAAACATGCAATTTCAGCAAAAGTAGGGGATACGAATGAAAAGTTCGCACCCGAATCAAATAGCACTTTAGCATATACGGAGTTGATGGAATAAGTACCTGTTACCATGTCTGGAACTGCTTGTGCCTCATTTTTAGTCATTTGGAAGGATTGTCCTTGCACCCTTCCTAGCCCTCCTCTATTCATACTTGGTCTCCCTCGACTACCCGTTGTACTATTTCCCAAACTTAGTTGTGAATTTTTGAGCTGTGGATATTTGTCTTTAAAATGATCCTGTGAATTGCAGTTGAAACATCATATATTCATCGGACATAATCTTGATGAATGTCCAATCTCATCACAATTGAAGCATTTCATAGGTTCTGATTTCCATTCTCCTTGATGATATTGTCGACACCTAGGACAGACCTTCTCCATCGACCTCTGCATTGGTTTCTTGTTGAACTTAAAGGACTTGGATCCTCGATATCTTGTTGAAGATCCTTCCCACTTCCTCTTTTCCATTTGTTTTCCTTCATCGCTTCTATTTTTGTTCCTTTCTGTGACTTCAGCTGCATCGACTGCCAATGGAAAAGTGGAAGGTTCATTGCTATAATAAATTCTCTAATTGGGGGTTTCAAACCCCAGCTATATCTCTCAACTTTTCTAGCTTCTGTGGATATGTAATGCTCAGCAAATCTAGAATACTCTATGTATTTTTCTATGTATTCTCTAACTGATCCAGAGCTTTGTTCCAACTTCAAGAAATCCTCTTCCATTTGTCTAACTGCAGCCTTGGGACAAAATTGTTCTTTGGATCTATTCACAAATTCTGCCCATGACAAGGTTTGCAAAACATCCATCCTTTCAAGAGATTTTATTTCCCACCAATACAAAGCATTAGACTTTAGAACTGATACAGCAAACCTAACTTTGTCAGCTTCTGGATAACGTATGGTATTGTAGGGGTGAGCATAGGCGGGTACCCGCCATTTTTGACAGGAACCGGAACCGGAACCGGCGGTTCTTGAGATATTGGAACCGGAACCGGAACCGGTTAGAGCGGTTCTTAAATTTTTGGAACCGGAACCGGAACCGCCGGGAACCGGTTCCGGGTACCCACTTCCTAAAATATTAAATTTTGTTATTTAGAAATAAAAAATAAAACATTGCCAAAAACACTAAATAAATAAGCAAGAATACAAATTATACAGAATAATGGTTACAAATATTGATTAACGATTACAAAAACATAATATACTAATAGAAAATGTTCAAAGTTTAATGATTACATACTATAATGATAATTGTTCAAAGTTTAACGATTACATACTATGAATCCAAATGAATGCACAATTTGAAAAAATACGAATCATTTTATATGAAGAATTTAGATGAAGAATGAAGATGACGACGTGCTTTTAAGATGTAAACCTAATATAAATTTGGTATTAAAAAATAATAATTATTTTTTTATTGAAAAATACCGGGTACCTGGCGGGTAACGGTTCCGAAAAATTGAGAACAGGAACCAGAACCATTCTCAATCGGTTCCGTATTTTAGGAACTGGAACCATAACCACTCATATCGGTTCCGGTTTCGGAACCGGTGGTTCCAAGGAGGTTCCAGTTCCGTAGCCGGGTACCCGGTTTCGCTGCTCACCCCTACGGTATTGAATACTGATTCAATCTCTTTTATCCAACACATAGCTTTAGTTGGAT
Source organism: Cynara cardunculus var. scolymus (assembly GCF_001531365.2). Taxonomy (NCBI): domain Eukaryota; kingdom Viridiplantae; phylum Streptophyta; class Magnoliopsida; order Asterales; family Asteraceae; genus Cynara; species Cynara cardunculus. The sequence goes on from NC_037530.1 coordinate 18,299,729, forward strand.
CTCGCTCACCCGAAAAAACTGGTGGTTTGCATGCCAGAAACATTTTAATATCCCCTCCTCTTATGCTTGGTGTTGGTATGGAAGAATTTATCTCTACCCGCTCTGTTTCCACCCTCGAAGGCATTCTCAATATTGATGTTAAGGTTTCTCTTAACTTTCCCATTTCTTCAGCCAACATATTTCTCTAGTTACAAATTCTGGTTGTGGTGTTGGTTCCAGATTGTTATTCCCAGAGTTAGATTCTGCTTGATTAACATAACCTTGTGATTGATAATTTCTTTCCCTTGTTTGATTTCTCCCTCTTTCTCTGCCTCTACCTCGTGAGGTATTAATAGGGGCTTCAATGGGAGAATTTTCTGCCTCACTAAGATCAGGATGGGCTAGTCTTGGTGATCTTCTGGACCGACTTGTCATCTGTAGATTTCTTGATCAAATAACACATTTTCACATTCTCAAATACAATAAAGTGTCCAAGTTCAGATATGTACCTGTAGATTCAAAATTACATTAGCCAGATGTAATCCGAATGTACCTTACACACTGATCTCTTACCTTATCTTATTTATTTCAAAGGTTCTAACTATGTCCGGGACCCTAATATGCAATGAAATAGTTTAAGTCTAGGTATCATGCATGTGAATACCTAAATCCCTTAAACTCAGGCTCTGATACCAATCTGTGACACCCCAGTCTCCACACATTGCATATTACATAGAATTCATTCATAGAATACATAGATTCCCACATAGGTCCAAATTTACAAGAGTCTGTGCTACAGGTTTATGATACAAATTGCATAACTTAAAAATTCCAAAATACATGCATTTGTAAACTAGTATTGCTCTMCTCCAARACACATCTAGATATSGTCTTCAACATTTAAGCACATAARGGAASTAATCATATAATGCTTTTTYCCTTATTGATATTATAACTGGTATTACMTGYACACATAYTTTAAAACATAMAATGAGGGTTAGACAAAAGYCTAGTGAGATTCCCTTTTTCATGCTATGCAGGGTGAGATCACCAAAAACATTTATCAAAGAATCTCTCAATCATAATGAAGAATAATAAAAGAATCGCATCATGTTTAAGTCCATCG
>NC_037530.1:18301589-18315006 GCF_001531365.2 Cynara cardunculus var. scolymus
TTAATTCATATGAAGTACTTCATCCAAAGACAGACCTCAGTCATATATGTCAGAGTGAACATGTTCATAATTCCCAAACCAAATCATGGTTTCGACATAGGTTTATACTCAAAACCTTCTATTCTCAAGAACAACCTGTTCTCCCAAAACAGTTTAAAACTCTGTTTTTTTTAAATTCTTTCAAACTGTTTAAAAAACCAGATACTGTTTAATTCTTTCCAAAACAATCCCAAAAATAGATTCGAACAGCAACTTCTCAAAGGTTGTTGACGAACACAACTTTGTTTAATATTTATCCAGAAACATATTCCAAAACAATAACATCATAAAAACTGTTAAAGATAATTTATCATCTTAACCTCAAAACCAATATCAAAACTCAACAGTTGATACACAAATATATGAGGAATTTAGTTTCAAAACCAATCACCTTATCAAACAGATTTCTTGATGATAAACACACAGCAAAAACTTTACTTTAACACATAATCTTCAAGTACTTTTGAAGCAACAATTCTTGAAGAACACCTTATCACACCCACACAGGTTCTTTTTCTAAAAGAATGACAGTGATAAGGATAACCTTATCCAAACTTTTCTTTAAATATCCTCACCTAGGCGGTTGAGGATTTTAATAATATAAAATTGGATATGACGTTGTGGATTTTATTATTTTAAAGACCTATTTGCTTCATTACTAAGGTATCACTATCTCAATAAAATATTCATATTATCCAAACAAGTATGCACTTATTTCATGTATCATGTATAGTTGCCACATTCACGCATACCATCATATAATTTTATAAATAATCACGTAAAATTTACCTTAACCCAGGTTATCTGAAACCTGGTTATAATAGAAGAGTAAACTCAATCCAAGGTATGTAGGGCCGTTCAGAATAAGTAAACGAATCAGGACAGTAGCATATAAGTTAGAGCTACCACAAGAGCTAAGTCTGATCCACAACACTTTCCATGTATCAAATTTGCGGAAATGTTTAACTGATCCAAGTTTCGATGTACCGTTACCAGAGGTCAAACTGGATAGTAAACTGAACTTTGTGGAAACACCAGAAGCTGTGATTGGCCGAAAGATCAGGGTGTTGAGAAACAAAGAAATCAGTTTAGTTAAAATTCAGTGGAAGTTTCACAAAGGACTAGAGGCAACTTGGGAGTTGGAGTCAGTTATGAGAGCAGATTATCCATGGCTCTTTGATTAAAGGAATTCCGAGACGGAATTCTTTTGAAGGGGTAATTAATGTGATAACCGGTTCTGGTTATTACCCAAGGTATTCATTATGTGAATTAATTGATTACAGGAGTACATGCTTATGTAAATTTAATATGTACGTGTATTTTATGCATAATATATGGATATATGCATATATATATATATATATATGTGTGTGTGTGTGTGTGTGCATAATATTAATGTGTATATGGGTGCATGAATCTGTATATACATGCATGGGAGCGGGATTTTAATTATGCATGCATGGTTGGGTTTTTGGAAGTATGTATGCCTGTGGGGTATGGTAGCCGCCTTCCACTTTTGGAAGGGTATATATATGTGAGTTAAGTCTTCAAATGATCTTCTTGCCATTTTCAAAGTCTTAAAAGTGATCTAAGAAGAGTTGTCTGGATATTCAATGAAGTTTTGCAATCTTCTTCAAAATCTGAGTTTGTACTTAAGGTGAGTAATTTCTGAAAACACTCTTTTAAAAGCTTTAATTATTACTATAAAAAGAACTGCGTATTATCTTTAAAACTGGTTTTGTGTGATTTGGGTTTAATCGGACAAGGATTGATTGGACTAGATATAAACCGGACAAAGCTTGTCCGGATTACTCTTAAACCGGGTAGGGGTTGTCCGATTTAATTATAAATCGCTTAAGTATTGTGCGATTTAGGGTGTTAGTGAGAATTTTGAAATATGTAAACCGGTCAAAGGTTTTGAACCGAGAAGTATGAATACAACCAAGCATTGTGTGGTTTAGCCTTAAATCGCCTTAAGGGTCGTGCGGATTAGCCGGTTTAGTTTTAAACCGGACATGTGTTGAGAATATATTGTCCGGATTGATAAATCGGACAGGCTTATGTTGATCGGATTCATAAACCGGCCAAGTGTAGTCCGGATTGGTAAATCGGACAAAAGGGACAAGTGTTGTCCGGATAACTTTTATTGATAATTTTCAAGTGATTATTTATTTTATTCTTTTATATAGTTTAAAATATCTATTATTTTGTTTAATTATGGATTTATAAAATGGGTATTTTATATGTTTTTAAATAAAAAGATATGTTCCAACCAAGCGTGGTGACATAAGTCTGTTTTTGTTTGGAATGGGATTTTTGGGAACTGTTTCTACCAAGCGTGGTGACGTAAGTCTGTTTTGGTATGAAACTATATTTTGGAAAACCTTCCTACCAAGCGTGGTGACGTAAGTCTGTTTTGGTATGGAAGTGTATTTTGTAAACTGTTTCTACCAAGCGAAGTGACGTAAGTCTGTTTTGGTATGAAACTTGTTTTAAGTAGTAGTTCCACCAGACGTGGTGACTTTTGTCTGTTCTGGCTTGGAACTGGGAATGGGTACTTTCAGACGTGGTGACTTATGTCTGTTMTGATAAGTAGCCCTGTTTTGATGGAGGAATAAGGGTGGCATATCAAGGAGAGGTGTACTTGGAATAAGGGTGGCATTGTCATATGTGGATAATATTATAACTCTTATTATTGTTTCTAATTGGATTTAATAACTTTGAGTCATCATTTCTTTGTGACCTAATGAATTAAAGATATTATTCCTATTAGAAATAATAATTTAGATGTTATTGAGAAGGGGAAAATGGTTTGTCATAACAGGCAAGCATTGGCTTAAATCTTTTCTATTAATATTTACAAAGGAATGGTCTGATGATTCAAGAAGTTTTGGTTATAATATTTCTTTCATATTGGAAATGTTGGATCTTTAAGCAGAAGTATTTTATAGATCTGAGGTTCTTGGGTGTATCCTATTTTACATGTTATTGTGAACTGTATCATTTGTTTATATTGCAAAATATTTCTAAGCGATGTTACTTTATCATATTTTGGTGTTCATCACCCTGCATTTGCAAAGAAGAGATTTACTCACTAAACCCTTCTGGTCTAACCCTCATTTTCTGTCTTTAAAATATGCGGTGCAAGAATGACGGGGTCCAGGGATAATAAGGGAAAAGGGAAATGTGATTATTTTCCTAACCTGTTATCTTATTTTGAAGTTCTGTTTTTGATAGCTTATTTTGAAGATACATGTTGTATTGCATATATTAGTACAAGATTTATTTTGGGAATTTTTCGTATGTAGATTTTGTACATATAAGAATCCTGATACTAGTGGGACCTGATGTTGTAATTTATATTTCTATGTAATGAAATATGTGTTTTATGCAAATGTGGTGTTTGGGGGTGATACAGAAGTGGTATCAGAGCCTTAGTTTAAGAGATTTAGGTATTCAAAACATGATGCATAAACTTAAACTGTCATTTGCATGTTAAGAGTCCCGGACATAATTAGTATCACTAGGAATAAAATATAATGGGTTAAACAGGGCAGTATGTAAGATGAATTCGAATTACAAATGGCCAATGTGATTATGAATTTACAGGTACATACCTATACTCAGACACCATATTATATTTGGGAATGTGAATACGTGAAATTTAATACTAAAACATCTGCAGATGTCTAGTCGATCACGAAGGTCAGAGAGAACTGCCCGCCCTGTATCTAAAGAAAGGGAGGAATCTCCCGTTAATCCACCAACCTATGCTTCAAGGAGTAGAGGTTGTGGAAGGGGTAGGGGTAGAGGTCGAGGAAGGAGTCAAGCCAAGATTCACCCTGATCAAGGGGAATCTGTTTCTGGGAATGCTTAACAAGAACAGAGGCAACAACTTGAGTTTATAACAAAAGATATTTTGGTAGAAGAAATGGGGAAATTGAGAGAAACTCTGATATCCATTATGGGACTGCCAGCTAGAGTAGAAACCGAGCGAGTTGGAATTAATCCTCCAGCTCCTTCAGTAGGAAGCAATACTCAAGGAGGGGATATAAAGATGTTTCTGACGTGTAAACCTCCAACTTTTTCAGGGGAAAGAGATCCAGTAAAAGCAATGTGCTTGATAAAAGAGATTGAATCGGTATTTAACACCAGTAGGTGTTCTGAAGAAAATAAGGTTAGATTTGCAGTGTCTATGCTTAAATCTAATGCCTTATATTGGTGGGATGTGGAATCCTCAGCACGACCGAATATACTACAGACTATGACTTGCAAAGAATTTGTGAATAAGTTCATAACACAATTCTGTCCTACGACAGCAGTAAGACAAACGGAGGAAGATTTTCTGAAACTGGAGCAAGAGAATAGATCTGTACGGGATTATACCAAGAAATTTATTGAGTTTTCCCGTTTTGCTGAACATTACGTATCTTCTGAATCCCGAAAGGTAGAAAGATACATTTGGGGATTGAAACCTTCTATTCGAGAGTTCGTGATTGCTATGAATCCGAATACTTTTTCTTTAGCTATCAATGCTGCCGAAGTTACTAAAAGAAATAAGAATCGGCAGGGTGAAGAGAAATTTGTTGAGAAAAGAAAGTGGGAAGGGTCTTCAGTCAGTTTTCGAAGACCCAAATTTATTAAATCAGATAACCGTGCTCCTCAGCCACCTCCTGTCAGAACTTGCCCACAGTGTCAGCAGATGCACCCTCTAAACCAAAGAGATGTTATTGTTGTGGGGAGGCAGGGCATTTTTCAAGGGACTGCACTACACCAAAAAGGTGTTTTCAGTGTAATTCACATGACCATATCCGACCGAATTGTCCACAATTGAGAGCTCCTCGTTTGACAATTGGAGGAAATGCTCCCAGTAATCGTGGAAGGCCTAGTGCACCGAGAGGAGGCTCGAGTGGAGCCAGGGGTAGATAGTTTCAAATGACAAAGAACGAGGCAGAAGCAACCCCAGATGTAGTAACATGTACATTTCTTCTGAATTCTATAAGTGCTTAGGTATTATTTGATTCTGGTGCAAATTTTTCATTTGTATCACCATCATTTGCTGAATCTGCATGTTTGAATTATGTGCTCCTTGATGATGAATTAGGAGTTGACACTGCTAATAGTCAAGAATCTATTATTAGAGTATTCAATAATTGTATTATTATTGAGGGGTGTGAGTTACCGATTCGACTATTTCCTATGCCAATGAAAGAGTTTGATATAGTGGTGGGTATGGACTGGTTGGCAGAGCATCAGGCTAGTATTATTTGTAATAAAAAGATGATCCGAATAACTTTGCCAGATCAAGGAACAGTTATTATTTATGGTGATCGTCAGGATCATCATACTAGTCTACTATCTGTGGTAAAAGCTCAAAATTTTATTCGGAAAGGGTGTCAAGGGTGTCTGGCATATGTTGTTGATACAAAGAAAGAGAAAAGAAAAGAGAAATTAATTCCAATCGTTAATGAATACCCGTAAATCTTTCTAGAAGATTTGTCTGGGTTACCGCCAGATCGAGTCATTGAATTCCGGATTGATCTCATACCTGGGGCAGCACCAGTGGCCAAGGCACCGTATAGATTGGCTCCTTCAGAATTGAAAGAATTGGTTACTCAGTTAAAGGATTTGACTGATAAAGGATTCATCCGACCTAGCACTTCACCTTGGGGTGCTCCGGTCTTGTTTGTCAAGAAGAAAGATGGATCTATGCGTATGTGTATATATTATCGAGAATTGAATAAATTGACAATCAAGAACAAGTATCCTCTACCAAGGATTGATGATTTATTTGATCAACTGGTAGGAGCAAGTTATTTTTCCAAGATTGATTTAAGGTCAGAGTATCATCAGCTTAAAGTCAGAGAGGAAGACGTTGCTACAACAGCTTTTCGAACCAGGTACGGGCATCATGAACTTTTAGTTATGCCATTCGGCTTAACTAATGCGCCCGCAGCCTTCATGGATTTAATGAATAGGGTATGTAAAGAATACCTTGATAAATTTGTCATCGTATTCATTGATGATATACTTATATACTCTAAAACTGAAGAAGAGCATGCGGAACATCTTCGCCTGATACTGGAATTGTTAAAAAGAGAAAAGTTGTATGCCAATCTGTCCAAATGTGAGTTCTAGTTAAGGGAAGTCCAATTCTTGGGTCATATTATCTCAGAAGCAGGGGTGAAGGTAGATCCAGCTAAAATCAAAGTAGTTGAAAAATGGGAAGCTCCAAAGACTTTTTCTTAAGTCCGTAGCTTTTTGGGTTTGGCAGGTAACTACCGTAAGTTCATTCAGGACTTTTCTAAAATAGTCATGCCATTAACCAAATTGACTCGAAAGAATGTCAAGTTTCAGTGGAAAAAAGAACAAAAAAGAAGCTTTCCAACTATTGAAGGATCACCTCTGTAGTGCACTGGTGTTGACCCTACCTGATGGATCCGAAAATTTTGTCGTATATAGTGATGCTTCAAAATTGGGATTAGGATGTGTTCTGATGCAAAGAGGAAAGGTGATTTCTTATGCATTGAGACAATTGAAGGATCATGAGAAGCAGTATCCGACTCATGATATGGAACTAGCCGCGGTAGTATTCGCCCTAAAAATATGGAGGCATTATCTTTTGGGAACAAAGTGCCAGATTTATACAGATCATAAAAGTTTACAGCATTTGTTCAGCCAGAAAGACTTAAATATGCGACAGCGTCGGTGGATTGAACTTGTTAATGTTTATGATTGTGAAATCCTCTACCACCCAGGAAAAGCCAATGTGGTAGCCGACGTTCTAAGTAGAAAAGAAAGGATTGGGACTATTAAAACTGTGGCAATGAGAATAAGTGTAGTCCCAGACATCCATAAAGAAATTTTAAAGTATCAGAAGGAAGCTATGAAAGAAGATCTTATCAAGACAGAAAGGTTGGGTAAGATGATTTCAACCCTGGAACCAAACGACAAAGGGATTATGTGTTTTCAAGGGCGAATTTGGGTAACAAGTTTTGGGGATATCCGGAAAGTAATTTTGAATGAAAGCCATAAGTCCAGATATTCTATTCATCAAGGTACCAATAAGATGTATCGAGATCTAAAATCATTTTATTAATGGCCCGGATTGAAGAAAGATATAGCTAGATATGTGGAACAGTGTCTGACATGTTTACAGGTTAAGATTGAACATCAGAAACCATATGAAAGTCTTCAATCTTTAGAGATTCCTGTATGGAAATGGGATCACATTACGATGGATTACGTCATGAAATTACCTCGAACTCCAAAGGGGTATGACGCGATCTGGGTAATTGTTGATCGCCTATCTAAGTTAGCACATTTTCTACCTATAAGAGATAATTATTCTTTAGAAAAGCTGGCTCAAGTTTAATTCAAAGAAATTATCACTAGACACGGTGTTTCACTATCTATTGTTTCTGATAGAGATAGTCGTTTCACCTCAAAGTTCTGGGAAAGTTCATAGAAAGCTCTAGGGTCTGAAATTCGGTTAAGTACAGCCTACCATCCGCAAACAGATGGGTAAAGTGAAAGAACTATCCAGACTCTTGAAGATATGTTAAGAAGTTGTATTATTGACTTCGGAGTATCGTGGGAAGATCATTTGCCATTGATAGAATTTGCATATATCAACAGTTATCATTCCAGCATTCAAGCGGCACCATATGAAGTATTGTATGGACGTAAATGTAAAACGCCGTTGTGTTGGAATGAAGTGGGTGAGAAGCAGTTAACGGGTCCTAAAATTGTTCAAGAAACTTCTGAGAAGATCGAATAGATCCGTGAAAGAATCATAACAGCACAAGATAGCCAGAAAAGTTATGCTGATAATCATCGAAAGCCGATTGAATTCTGTGTAGGTGATTTTGTGATGTTAAAAGTTTCGCCATAGAAAGGTGTCATCAGATTTGGAAAGAAGGGTAAACTCAGTCCAAGGTATGTGGGGCCGTTCAGAATAAGTAAACGAATCGGGACAGTAGCATATCAGTTAGAGCTACCAGAAGAGCTAAGTCTAATTCACAACACTTTCCATGTATCAAATTTGCGGAAATGTTTAGCTGATCCAAGTCTCGCTGTACCGTTACCAGAGGTCAAACTGGATAGTAAACTGAACTTTGTGGAAACACAAGAAGCTGTGATWGACCGAAAGATCAGGGTGTTGAGAAACAAAGAAATCAGTTTAGTTAAAATTCAGTGGAAGTTTCACAAAGGACTAGAGGCAACTTGGGAGTTGAAGTCAGTTATGAGAGCAGATTATCCATGGCTCTTTGATTAAAGGAATTCCGGGACGGAATTCTTTTGAAGGGGTAGATAATGTGATAACCGGTTCTAGTTATTACCCAAGGTATTCATTATGTGAATTAATTGATTACATGAGTACAAGCTTATGTAAATTTAATATGTGAGTATGTGTATTTTATGCATAGGGATATATGCATAATATGTAGATATATGCATATATATATATATATGTGTGTGTGTGTGTGTGCGCGCATAATATTAATGTGTATATGGGTGCATGAATCTGTATATACATGCATGGGAGAGGGATTTTAATTATGCATGCATGGTTRGGTTTTTGGAAGTATGYATGCCTGTGGGGTRTGRTARCCGCCTTCCACTTTTGGAAGGGTATATATATATATATATATATATATATATATATATATGAGTTAAATCTTCAAATGATCTTTTTGCCATTTTCAAAATCTTGAAAGTGATCTAAGAAGAGTTATCCGGATATTCAAAGAAGTTTTGCAATCTTCTTCAAAATCTGAGTTTGTACTTAAGGTGAGTAATTTCTGTAACTCTTTTAAAAGCTTTAATTATTACTATAAAAAGAACTGTGTATTATCTTTAAAACTGATTTTGTGCGATTTGGGTGTAATCGGACAAGGATTGATTGGACTAGGTATAAACCGGAGAAAGCTTGTCCGGATTCCTCTTAAACCGGGTAGGAGTTGTCCGATTTAATTATAAATCGCTTAAATATTGTGTGATTTAGGGTTTTAGTGAGAATTTTGAAATATGTAAACCAGTCAACGGTTTTGAACGGAGAAGTATGAATACGACCAAGCATTGTGCGGTTTAGCCTTAAATCGCCTAAGGGTCGTTCGGATTAGCCGGTTTAGTTTTAAACCGGACATGTGTTGAGAATATATATTGTCTGGATTGATAAATCGGACAGGCTTATGTTGATCGGAGTCATAAACCAGCCAAGTGTTGTCCGGATTGGTAAATCGGACAAAAGGGACAAGTGTTGTCCGGATTGTATATTCGGATAACTTTTATTGATAATTTTCAAGTGATTATTTATTTTAGACTTTTATATAGTTTAAAATATCTATTATTTTGTTTAATTATGGATTTATAAAATGGGTATTTTATATCTTTTTAAATAAAAAGATATGTTCCAACCAAGCGTGGTGACGTAAGTCTGTTTTGGTTTGGAACAGGATTTTTGGGAACTGTTTCTACCAAGCGTGGTGACGTAAGTCTGTTTTGGTATTAAACTATATCTTGGGAAACCTTTCTACCAAGCGTGGTGACGTAAGTCTGTTTTGGTATGAAAGTGTATTTTGTAAACTGTTTCTACCAAGCGTGGTGACGTAAGTCTGTTTTGGTATGAAACTTATTTTAAGTAGTAGTTCCCCCAGACGTGGTGACTTTTGTCTGTTCTGGCTTAAAACTGGAAATGAGTACTTTCAGACGTGGTGACTTATGTCTGTTCTGATAAGTGGCCCTGTTTTGATAGAGGAATAAGAGTGACATATCAAAAAGAGATGTACTTGGAATAAGGGTGGCATTGTCATATGTGGATAATATTATAACTCTTATTATTGTTACTAATTGGATTTAATAACTTTGAATCATCATTTCTTTGTGACCTGATGAATTAAATATATTATTCATATTAGAAATAATAATTTAGATGTTATTGAGAAAGGGAAAATGGTTGGTCATACAGGCAAGCATTGCCTTAAATCTTTTCTATTAATATTTACAAAAGAATGGTCTAATGATTCAAGAAGTTTTGGTTATAATATTTTTTTTCATATTGGAAACGTTGGATCTTTAAGAAGAAGTATTTTATAGAACTGAGGTTCTTGGTTATGTCCTATTTTACATGTTATTATGAACTGTATCATTTGTTTATATTGCAAAATATTTCTAAGCGAAGTTATTTTATCATATTTTGGTGTTCATCACCCTGCATTTGCAAAGAAGGGATTTACTCACTAAACCCTTCTGGTCTAACCCTCATTTTCTGCCTTTAAAATATACGGCGCAGGAATGACGGGGTCCAAGGATAATAAGGGAAAAGGGAAAATGTGATTATTTTCCTAACCTGATATCTTATTTTGAAGATCTGCTTTTGATGGCTTATTTTGAAGATACATGTTGTATTGCATATATTAATACATGATTTATTTTGGGAATTTTTCATATGTAGATTTTGTACATATAAGAATCCTGGTACTAGTGGGACCTGATGTTGTAATTTATATTTCTATGTAATGAAATATGTGTTTTATGCAAATGTGGTGTTTGAAGGTGTTACAGAATTATATTTGTTGATGTATTTATGTTGTGTAAATAAAAATAACATAAAGTAATATAGAAAATGAGAGGTAAATGAAAAGTTAAAACATAAGTTTTTTTTATATAAAAGAGATTCAAAATTATTTGAAAATAGATAAGGTGAATGGAGGTTTCTCATTGTGCCACCTGAGTAATTCCACAATTTATATATATATATATACATAGAGAGAGAGAGAGATAGATAGATAGATAGATTATAAAATTACAAAAATAAGAAACTATAAAAACATAAAAGATAGAGAAGAGAATTTCAACAAAAACAAAAAAGTTAAAAATCCAGATAAATCACACTTTGGAGTTTGATAGTTGTCATGAGAAAATAAAAAATAAACATTAAGAAAATACAACAATATGATCAAAACAAAATCGGGTAAACAAACCTCACATAAAACACGCACGACACAAATACTAATTGGAAATTATGAAAGATGAAGAATAAAAATAGCAACTGCGAAAAACTTCCACTACAAGAAAAATGACTTTCAGAGAAGGTATTGTTTTGTACTTAAAAGTCTTAAAAGTTTCTTTAAAGCCTTTAGATAAGCTTTTCAATTATGTCATATAACTTCTCCGTATAACAGTAGGTAGAGGTTTTAGAGAGGGGTTTCAGAGGGTGCATTTTGTTATCTTTTAGAGACGCTCATTTGAGGCTTTATATACACTTTCAAAAACTTTTCTAAAAGTTAGTCAAGTTTTTATTCAAAGCTTATCTAGAATTAAATATTAGTGACACTTTTCAAATATTTGTGATGGTTTATAAGAGTTATTAAAAGATACTTTTAGAGAAGGTAATGTAAAATCTTTTCTAAAGATATTGGCTTTAGTGACACTTTAAAAAGACATTCTCTAAAAGTCCTTGTTAGTTACACTTACAAAATCTTCTCTAAATATGATATTTAAATACACAAACTCAAAACCTTCTCTAAAAATTATCTTTAGTTATACTTTTAAAAAATTAATTCCCTCTCCAAAAAATATATTATATATTTATTACATTCATAATTCAGCTATATATATACATATAATATAATAAAATTATACTTATAAATAATATTAAATTAATCAAGAATAAATTAATAAAAATCTCAAAACAATTTTTTGTAGATTTGTTATATAATTATATATTATAAGAACCATCCAAATTTGATATTCAACTAGTTCATGTATCGTCTAAATTTATCAACACAAAAACATCTGAAATCATCATAGCATGTTTGACGATCTTGAGTCTCGGAACGTTGGTCTTGAACATTTAATGAAGATGAAAAACTTGGAAGTGATTGGCCGGAAACAACTGACCTCACCATTTGTTGCAACTTAGCGACTTCATCCTTCATAAGAAAAAGCTCGAATTTGGTTGAAGCAGCTCGGACTCTGTTGAAGCAAGTCTAACATACATCTCGGTGTGGCTCAATCGACCTGACGCACCGGTGCTATGTCGCGAACTCGTAGAATCGCTCCTAGTGCTCGGAACCCTAGACCATCCCCGAATATAAGCAGGTCTTTTACCTAAGACTTGTTGCATAATCTCTAGATCACCCAGGGGGTTTTCTGTTGATTCAGTTTGCCGCTTAATCTCTACCATGTTTTCCTACGGAAAATAAAAATCATATATATAAATCTTAGTGATTTATAAAACGATGAAGACATGTAAAAGAGTTCGTTAAACGTAACTTAAATATGAAGTGCGAGAATAGTCATTAACCCAACCCTCTTTTTCCCTATAATACAAGTTCCGAAAAGTCTCTATCTCACCGATAAGAGGATTGTCCGACAATCCTCTATTTTGAAAATGGTGATTTGGAGTGCTCACTGTACCGTTTAAAGCAACATACTTTTGCTTCCCCCTATTTTTAGAATTTTTCCTTGACATAGCGTACAAAAACATAAATTCAAGTTAATTAATTGGAATCTAAGTATGACACAGTACATAACATCAATATCACAGAAAAAGAATATAAATAAGATATATCAGGTTTTAGAATATAAACCAGCATTTCTGATGCATTGGCCCATTGGAAAATACTAAAGAAAAAAATATGTAATATTTAAATATGATTTATAATTATTATATGCAAAAAGGAAATCAGATAGAAATTAACTTGGAATATGATACTTTAGTGTTCGATGCTGCATTGTCAGGATGTATTTTAGGGGTTATGTTGCATTGTAACATAAAGTTTCATATCTCTATGTACTCGATCAATCCTACGTCCAAATTATGTTGACATTAACCATCATCTGATACCCATCTATGATATCTATAGGTCTAGATACTCATTGTTTTTGGGTCAATGGATATATTCAGCATTAAGATCGCGATAATAGCACTTGGTGTAACAAAGTCTTAGCTTTTTTTTTTATTAACCTGGATATCCAACCCACTATGCGAGCTGACTAATCTTGGGGCGACCATCTGCTTTGCAGATAGTCCGGAGTCATCGCATTTGAACCTCCGTGACCACAAGGGGATTTTTATTCCTTCTTGGATTTGAACTTGGAACCTTCTGGTACTTTTAACCTTTGGAGTCAAGCTCAAACCAATCAGACACCACCCTTGTAAGCAAATTAAAGATCACTAGAATGGTACTCGCGCAATGCAACGAGGTAGATCTTTCTTTTAATATTTCATTTTATTTTTGTCTGTTGGTATAATATGATTTATGTTGTTTTGAGAAATATAATGTTTTTTACTTTTGAATAAAAATAAATTTAAAAAAAAACATATCGATATTAATATCAAATTAACTATTCAAAAGTTCTTGTTTTTTTA
>NC_037530.1:18316736-18317814 GCF_001531365.2 Cynara cardunculus var. scolymus
GGATTATGTAAGTTTGGAACAAGATTTTCATATTCTTTTAATCCTGACACAACTCTCGTCAATTCTTTTGGCTCACAACAACTACCCCTCTCTTTTTCATTTTAGTCTCAGTACACATACCCTTTTTGATTTAAGCTCACTCAGATATGGTTGTCCTCTTGGGTAGGTCTGTCGGTTTTGACRTYCCATAGAGGTATTTCTGATAAGCACTCAGTCCCTCCTAAAATTTTGCGTTATGCACATTTGATCACAATGGATGATCAAAAATATTATTTCTTTAAAGCACAATGATCAGATAAAAAATTGATCAAGTAATTTGACTTTAAGCACGATCAATAAAGAATGWTGCGACAACAATTCGATTATTCGATATGTATGAGAGAAATGAATGAAGATCTSTAAGAACAAGTTTACAGATTCTGATATTAAAAAAAAATGAATGAATGTGTATCAGTCAAAGAAAAACAATATCAGAAAACAATCTTCAATACAAACGGGTGTATTATCACCGAAAAAGATTTTCGTAGAAGAGACGTGATAATAACAGTTTGAAGAATAGCTGAAACAGGTATTGGAGTTATGTACGACGAGAAATTACGCAAGTAAAATCTCAATATATACCTGTTCAGAAAAAAAATCATTATCCAAAACCATTTATTGGACTTTCTAGGAAACTCCCCCTAGAAAGTAGATTAAAGTAATTATTTATTTAAGCTCAAAATTTAAAAAGAAAATATTTTAAGTACGGGTTCTAAACTGGGTGTTTAGAAACCACACTCGGTAAAGCACGGGTTCTGAACTGAAGTGTTCAGAAGCCTTGGTTGGAACAAACTACAACTCCCCCTGCATCGGTGTATCACAAAAATGATATTCAGATCAGCACAAGATGGACACACCTGCAAAATCAGATCAAGTAGATTTTGGTACCCAAACGAACTTGGTTCCTATATTGTTAGTATTGGGTTGGGGTATGTTGTAACTTCCACACCATTTATTTCGATAAGGTATTTTCTTTTCAGCACTATTAACAGGATGATTATATACAAGATATGATTCATGCCAGTTATTATAATCATAC